>NC_090268.1:355901411-356223911 GCF_040414725.1 Anabrus simplex | reverse complement strand
TGTTCAGTTCAGCCCTAAAGTCATTCACTCATTCACGCATTCATCAATGAATGCTCCCTCCCCAGTTAGTGGCTAACCGTGACGGGGTGAGAAGTGTGTTATTCATTCACGCACGACCCCAATTCATTCATGAAATCATCCATTCACTAATTCATGCAGAATAATAATAATAATAATAATAATAATAATAATAATAATAATAATAATAACAATAATTTCGTGTGGCTATTTCTAGCCGAGTGCATCCCTAATAAGGTAGACCCTCCGGCGAGGGTAGGCGGAATCTGCAGTGAGTAGTTAACTGCGTGTTATTGTGGTGGAGGATAGTGTTATATGCGGTGTTTGAATTGCAAGTATGTTGGGGACAGGACAAACACCCAGCCCTCGGGCCATTGAAATTAACTAATGAAGGTTAAAATCCCCGGTCCGGCCGGGAATCGAACCCTGGACTCTCTGAACCGAAAGATAGTACGCTGACCATTCAGCCAACGAGTCGGACAGTTCAGCCAAGTGTATGTTGTGAGTGTAGGATAACTCTATAAGCTTTGTGACACAAAAGTAAGAACTAAATAAGCGTAGGAAGGGGAAGATACATATTGTTCTAGACCAAGGATGGCGAACCTATGCAACGCGTGTCACCTCAACGCGTGTCATTAGGTGACACGCGAACACGATTTCGGTGGTGCACCACCTGAATATATTAATGATTTGATATACAGTACATCTTGTAGTACAGGATATACATATCCCGTGGATCGTACAGGCATAGTGTTTCAGGCGTAAGAAATAAATATCGAAAACCTGGTCGTCAGTCAGTGAGAGAGTGTGTGTGTGGTAGCCAGTAGCGCGTAATTATTCTTTGTGTGTTACTGTTTATTGAATGTTGTTTGTATACGGACCTTACAAACATGTTTTCGGTGCCGAAAAAACAGAAACTTCACAAAGGTAGTGACCGGATTCTTCAAGAACAGTGGACAATGGAATTCGGAGTGATAGAAAGAAGCAATCAAGTTTTGTGTTGCCTGTGTTTGAAAATTGTGTGTCCCGCACATTTATTGTAAAGCGCCATTTCGAGACGAATCATTTAAATGTTCGTTCCATGCCAAATGAAGAAAGAAGACAATACACAAAACAAACTAGTTGTTTTGTATCATCTTTCAGGCCAAGGAATAATATCAGTGCGATTTTTCCATCTGTCTCAGTGCATGGGATTTCTGACGGTGAGTTCTTGAAATAGACTTTCATATTGACGTCCGATACATTAATTGAATACTTTCCTAGCAAAGAACAAATAGCCTAATTAACAGTATTAAAGAAATGCCAGCCAGCCGAAGTACTGTCAAGGGTAGAATAATAAGACTGAGTGAAGATATTTCGGAGCAATTGAAAGCTGATTCGGATAACTCCCAGATGTATTCAGTATGTCTTGATGAAAGCACGGATGTGACCTTACAAGAAGGGATTGCTGTTTTTGTCCGATTCCCTTGTGGAAATATGATGGGGGAGGATTTAGTTAAAATTTTGAGTTTACGAAATAAGACAATATGTAAGGATAATGAAGGATGTGGAGCAAGAACTTGTATTAAAAATGAGGTTTGACTTACAGAGTATTGCCTCAAGTATGGTTGGTATTCATAATGGGTTTGTGAAATTTCTTAAAGAAAAAGTTAAACACCCCATTTTACAGTTCCATCGTATGTTACACCGGGAAGCCCTATGTGCAAAAGAAGGTATGCAGTCATTTGAAGGAGTACTCTCGGTGGTAACTAAAATTGTGAACTCCATACCTGTATGTGCTCTAAATAGTCCTCAGTTCTTGAACATGTTATAAGAAGTGGAATCTCACTGTGGTGTACTTTCAATGTACAATAATGTTCGCTGGCTGAGTCATGGGTATGTACTCCAGAGGCTTGTCGAACCCTTGGACGAAATTCGCTTCTTCATGATAGAAAAGTACGAAGAATTCCCAGAACTCACGGACCCTGTTTGGCTTTGCGAATGAATGTTTCTCCGTGATTTTATAGCAGTATACAATGTTATGAATAAGGAACTGCAAGGAAAGGGATATACTGCAAATAGATGTGAAGAAAGCAGTCCATGGGTGAAAATCATTCCAGAGAAAACGTGTATTTGTCAAGGATGTTGAAACAAGGAATTTTAAGTAATTTACGTCACTTAAAGTACAACTCGAACTAATGTAAAATGTTGCAAATCAATTAACATTTCAAGGCACAAAAAAGTATTTGTAAGGAGTATTTGGACGTCTCACAAAACTCAAAACAAATCATTTCCAAGCGATTGTCCCCAATTTTGAGATTTGGAAACACATTGCACTTTATTAAAAAAACCTCATATTGCACAAATGAGTGGCATTAAGGTCCAATTTTTACTGACCATTTAAAAATGGAGTCGATTGAATGTGAAGAAAGCAGTACATGGGTGAAAAAATTCGTACAACTTGGTGAATCATGGCTGAAAATAGACTGTGCTGTTGATGGTGAATACTCTTTCCAGAAGCCAGACAACTTAATACGCGAAAAATGGGACAGCCTCCCACAAATGTTTTGGTGATGAAGAAACTTGCTACAGCATTACTTAATTTGTTTGGGTCATCATATAACTACGAACAGCTATTTTCTATAATGAACGTTATGAAGTCAACAGTTAGAAGCCGTCTCGGTTCACACCAAAGTTCTTCTTGTGTGTTATTGAAGACAAGAAGTTGTGAAACTGATATAAAGGTCATGGGTACAAAATGTGAGAAGTCCATTAGCAATATTAGTATTTTTAATTGTTATATCTAATAATATTTGATAACGAAGTATGTTACTATGGGAGCTTATTATATATATTTTTTACAAGTAATGTTAGGTATTCTCCAAACTTACATACTTAAAAATTATTTTTGATGTATTTGCAAAATATGATGGTGGATGATGGCCACGGAGTCGGTAAGTTGTAAGTGGACGGGAAATTTCGTACACACTGTATAAATATTGCTGAAATCCACACAAGATACTTTAATGAATTCCCAAATTGAAAGCAAACAGATCGTTATTAACTTCTAAAGAGCGGGACGTTGGAGAATATCCCAGAATTACCCAGAATCGTAGATGTAGAAAGATCAATTATGCTGATGGGAGAGAATGAATGACGTCAGACAAATAACTTGCCCCCATTTGGAATTCTGTGGTCATCTCTTGGCTACTTGTTCTATACGATTAAGAGAATGCCAGCCCGGTCAGCCCACCCACGTGCAATGGCTATGTTCTGCTCACTGCGAGAGCAAGCGCCAATTACGCTTATAATTTTAACTTGCAGGAAATGAGATTGTATTTTTAGTCAAAACATTGATTAGGAAACTCAATAAAAAGTTGTCTCCTGACGCATCTTGTTCATAAAGAGTTACTGTACACCGAGCCTACCTATTCATAAATAGTGCTTTCTGCCTCACAGCCGTCAGACTCCTATCATGAGAGGAGTTGAAGTTTAATTCTCGATAATAATAATATGTGGCTTCAAACAACGGAAATACATGATCTTCTTATATTTGCAATGGCGGTCCTATGGTAGACTCACCGCGAATATGAGATCCAGTGTTAACCGCCTTGGATTAGTCGATCTGCTATTCTTCACGTCCCACTAAGTACATGCTGAGGGTTTTCGGAGACGTCGAGGTGCCGGAATTTTGTCCCACAGGAGTTCTTTTACGTTCCAGTAAATCTACCGATACGAGGCTGACGTATTTGAGCATATTCAAATAACCCTGGACTGAGCCAGGATCGAACCTGCGAGTTGGGGTCAGAAGGCCAGCGCTCTGCTGTCTGAGCTACTCAGTCCGGCTTTGCCCGTTTCGTAACTCTACTCCTTTGTCGGTAATCAACCAGAAAACATTGTGCTGCTTTCCTTTGTATCTCATCCATTTCTCGAATCAAGTAATCCTGGTGAGGGTCCCATACAACGGAAGCTCTGATTATCTACATTTGTTATATTCCCCTATGCCATTATTGCATCATTCTCACCTTACTCCACCATTCATTATTCCCTTATCCATTTGTCTGTTAGTTTTTCCCTTGGACTCAGCGAGGGAACCCACCTCTACCACCTCTAAGGGCAGTGTCGCGGTGCGTGAGGATTTATTGGGTCTGGGAGATACAACTGAGAATTAGGACCAGTACCTCGCTTAGGCAACTTCACCTGCTAGGCTGAACAGGGGCCGTGTGGGGAAATGGCAAGACTGGAAGAGATAGACAAGGAAGAGGGAAGGAAACGGCCGTGGCTTTAAAATAGGTACCATCCCGGCATTTGTCTGGAGAATAACTGGGAAACCACGGAAAACCGCTTCGAGGATGGCTGAGGTGGGAATCGAACCCCCTCTACTCAGCTGACCTCCCGAGTCTGAGTGAACCCCGTTACAGCATTCGTACCACTTTTCAAATTTCGTGCCAGAGCCGGCAATCGAACCCGGGCCTCTGGGGATGGCAGCTAATCACACTAGACAACAGAGGTGGCACAAAATTTCATTACCATGCCATATGAAGTAATGTTCAGATTTTTTAAATACTATTAGTTTGCAGTTTTACTTAATTAATCAAAATGGGATTTGCACTATTCATTCAATATTTACATGATCTTTCGTTGAAATGATTTAAATACTGACATCAACAACGTACCCCAGAGTTTCTAAGATTTTCCTCCAGAAAAAAAAAATGTCTTAACCGATAACTTTGGCATCATTATTTTTAAATCATTGTACAACGAATTAATGTTTAACGTTTATACACTTGCGTCAAAGCCCGAATCCTTGGTTGGATGGTCAGCTTAATGGTTTTCGGTTCAGAGAGCCATGAGTTCGATTCTCGGTTAGATCGAGGATTTTAACAGAATATACTTAATTTTCCTGGGTCGGGGACTAGGTGTTTGTGATCGTGATTAATACACAACCATATCAACATACAATACATCACACTAGCAACCGTCCCAGAAACACGCATTAGTGAATATACTCCAACACATAGAGTTCGCGTCAGGAAGGCCATCGGTCCCTGAAAGTGGGCTTAATGTAAATCGACGCCGACCCCAGATTACTCGTGTCACAGAAAAGGGATTAAAGCATGTTGTTTATATAAGCATAATATAGTACGATACAAAATCCAATAAATGTCTTCAGAGTTCTTTAATTATGATGAAATGGTGTTAAGTAATGAAAGTTACATCAAAATTAAAAGCAATCATCTGATAGTGCAGAACACAGTAGTGATCTACACGCATATATTTACAAACATACATTTTGATTTAGTCGAGATAATGTTTTCACCATATTAAAGAGGACATCACCTTCTATAAATCACCTTCTTCCTTAATACGTTCCCAATTTCTTGGGACAACGTATCAAACTAATGTGCAAATTAAATATTTATAATCCGTTATAGTCCTCCAATTTAGATAAACAACAAATATGGTAAAACCACTATAACTTAATAATTATTTTATGGAACTTAAAAAAGACTTTCCTTTAGCTTTTGGATTTGTAAATGTATTTACCTCTTCATCGAAAACGAGACTGTCTATGCAGTCTGATTAAATGGTGAGCACTCATAGATTGGCCAGTATTTCTTGATTTTGCGCTGATCGATAAACCTTTCTTTCTTTCCTTCCTTCCTTCCTTCCTTCCTTCCTTCCTTCTTTCTTTCTTTCTTTCTTTCTTTCCTTTTATTTATTTCTTTCTTAATCCGTGTATCCAACACGGTTGGTTTTTCCCGTGGACTCAGCGAGGAATCCCACCTCCACCACCTTAAGGACAGTGGCCTGCAGCGTGAGACTTTCGGACGGGGGATACAACTGGGAAGAAGGACCAGTATCTCTCCCAGGAAGCCTCACCTGCTATGCTGAACAGGGCCCTTGAGAGGAACGGAAGGATTGGAAGGAATAGACAAGGAAGAAGGAAGGAAGAGGGCGTGGCCTTAAGTTAGGTACCATCCCTGGAGGAGGAATGGAAAACCACGGAAAACCACTTCGAGGACGGCTGAGGAGGGCATTAAACTCCTCTCTCCTCAGTTGACCTCCCGAGGTTGAGTGGCTCCCATTCCAGCCCTCATACCACTTTTCAACTTTCATGGCAGAGCCGGGAATCGAACCAGGGCCTCCGGGGGTGGCAGCTAATCACACTAACCACTACACCACAGAGGTGGACGTTGTTCAATAAATAAATAAATAAAATAAAATAAATAAATAAAAATAAATAGATTTATTTTGTTTGGTGTGGGGGTGCTTAAATGGAATCCGCCTGGCATTCCTTCATGCTCTTTCCTTTAACATCAGTACCGATATTAATTTGCTCCAGTGGTCTGGGTTCTTCTCCTTTTTATTCTTTTTATTGCTTTCATTCCTCACCCTGAAGGGGCGAGGTGGGTTACCCAGAGGGCAACACCCTCTCTCTGGCCGGGAGAGTGGGCATGTTAAAGGCGGAGAGAAATATAGGTGATAGGGATGGAAGGGCATGGTGATATATTAGAGGCACTTTTCATCGCTTTTGTGGGTAAGGGGGCATGATATGAGGGTATATTTTATTTATTTGTTTGCTGACCATTTGTGGTAGGGGGTCATCATATTATTTTCTTTTTTTTAATATGTACATAGGATAGGATATATTACTAGTTACATCTGTTACACCAGGCAAATGCCGAGGTTGTACCGTAATAACGGCCATGGGCGCTTTCTTCCCACTCTTAGGCCTTCCCTAACCCATCGTCTCCATAAGACCTAACTATCCGGTGTGACGTAAAGCCACTAGCTAATAAAAAAGTTACATCTGAATTTGAGTACACTATTACAAGTATGGATGTGAACTATATATATAGATATGCGGTGGAACATAGAACAAGTGTTGCATCTGAATTCTGAGAAATTTTGCAATGCCAGAAACATAGAATGACTTGGAATGGTATGTACAAATGAATAGATGGGCAGAATTTACGTGAACACTGGCTTACTAACAACTTTTGAACAGGACGTAATCTATATATATAAAATTGGATGTTGGTATATTTGACGTTAATAGACTCAAAAACTACTGGACCGATTTTGCTGAAATTTTCACAATTTGTTCTTATTTCATCTGAAAGGGATTATGAAGTGGTTTGAACGAAATCGGTAAGGTCGTTTTATTATTATGAGTAATTTTGTGTAATTTTATTAAATTGCAAAGCCGCACCAAGATTGGATCGACTTGATGGACAGATTGTCGCTAAGCGACAGCAGCTTACGTTATACCATGATAGTCCGCTAAATGAAATGGCGTATGGTGTTTAGTGCCGGGAGTGCCCGAGGACATGTTCGGCTCGCCACGTGCAGGTCTTGTGATTTGACACCCGTAGGCGACCTGCACGTCGTGATGAGGATAATATTTGCTGTATATAGGAGGATGAAAACACGCCGCATTGACTTACAAAGTACCTTTCTTGATAGGAGGTGCATTCTTATGCCTATTATTTTGAAATAGCAATCCAACATGCCGTGATCAAGATGTACTTTCATGTCATAGTACCAACATTGATAGGTCTGCCCATTTTGAAGAATGTAGCTGTGTATTAGACGTGTAAAATATTTAAGAAACTTTTAAAAATATAGAATATCAACAATGGAATGACAAGAGTTATCACCCCCTCCTAACGAAGAGCAACTGGGGGTTCCCAACGAGCAAAGGCGAGTCTATGTAATCTATAGGTCTATAGGTGGGTATGTAGGTGTGTATTGCATCTCCTCCTATACCACTCGAGCGATTTCAACCAAACTTGGTACACTTATGACTTAGTATCTGGAATAAAAAACTCGTTGGGGAAAGACACCACAAGCACCCTTAAAGGGGCGGCCTTGGGGGACGAGTTAAAAAAATCGAAAATAGTGTTGAATTCATAGTTTTCGGGGTCGCTGAGATAAATAGTGACACTCCGAATTTTAAAGTCCAATTTCAGTCCCCTTCGGGGCGGGAGCTAGGGGGAGTGAGAAATAATAATAATATTAATAATAATATTAATAATAATAATAAGAAGAAGAAGAAGAATAAAAAATAGAGCCCAATTCGTCATTTTCAGGGTGGCTGAGATGAATAGTGATACTCCGGAATTTGTTGAAGTCCAAGTTCATCAGCCTTTGTGGTGTTTGGGACGAGGGGGGGGGAATGATATATAAAAATAATCGGAAATAGTGTCGAATCCATAGTTTAAGGGGTCGCTGAGATGAATAGTGACACTCGGGATTTTTTTAAAGTCCATATTCAGCACCGTTAGCGGGGGGGGGGGGTGAGGGGGAGGGAGATATAAACGTATTAATAATAGAAAATAGAAGTCGAATACATAGTTTCGGAGTCGCTGAGATGAATAGTGACACTCCGGAACTTTTGAAAGTCTAAGTTCATCACCCTTTGGGGTGGGGGACGAGGGGTAATGAGATATAAAAATAATCGGTAATAGTGCCAAGTCCACAATTTTCGGGGTCGCTGAAATGTATAGTGACGCTCCGAATTTTTTAAAGTTCATAATCAGCACCCTAAGTGGTGGGGACGAGGCGGGAATGAGATATAATAATTATAGTAATAGAAAATATAAGTCGAATCCATAGTTTTGGGGGTCGCTGAGATGAATAGTGGCACTCCGGAGATTTTTTAATTCAAAGTTCATCACCCTTTGGGGTGGGGGGCGATGGATAATGAGATATACAATTAATCGGAAATAGTGACGAATCTATAGTATTCCGATTCGATGAGATGTATAGCGACACTGCGGATTTTAAAAAGTCCATGTTCGGCATTAAGAGATAAGAATTTCGTAGTGTTCCCTATTGAAGTGAGTTCAGTGACCTTGGGGGGGACATAAAATTAATCGAAAATAGTGTCGAATCCATACTTTTCTGGTGACACTCCGGATATCGTTCAAGTCCAAGTTGAGCCCCAGTAAGCAGGTTTGTGAGAAGGGGTGAAAAAAAGAAAATGTGCAAATGACTGAGATTTTGGGTGCTTGTATGCATGTTTCAGCATAGGTATCAACTAAACTTGGTACAATACTAAATTTATTTAATAAATTCACACTATCTGTAAAAAATACTGCAAGGGCAAGACACCCCTAGAAGCCCTAGGGAAGGGGGCGAAATTTAATTATAACTAAAAACGACCGATATTAGTGTTGAATCCATAGTTTTCTGGACTACGGGAGAGATTTCAGCCAAACTTGGTACATTTATTACTTACTATCGTGAAAAAAACTGCGAGGAGGTATGGTAGAACTAACACGCTAGGGGTGGGGTGGGAAGGGCTGAGATGTAAAAATAATCGAAAATAGTGTGGAGTAATGAGACAAATATTGATACTCCGGGCGTTGTTCTGTGTATGTTTCTTCCAACATAGCCCTCATACAAAATTGGTACACATATGACTTACTATCTGAAAAAAATACTATTGGGTAAAACACCAGTAGCACTCCTCGTGGAGGTGGTGAAATATAAAAATAAACGAAAATGACTGATATTAATGTTTACGAGTTCACTGAGTTGAACTGTGACACTATGGATGGATAAGTCATACTTCACCGCAATTGGTATGGAGGTTGAGAAGGGGTGAAAATGAATGTAAAAATAACCGTCAAAAATTTAAAAATAATAGAAAATAACCGATATTAATGTCGAATTCATTGTTGTGACTCCCTGAATATCGTTTGTTTAGTCGACGTTCAGCCTCCATTGGGACGGTGCACTGAAAGGGGTTTTGTAGTGTATAATATAAAATGACCGAGATTAGTGGTGAATCCACTGCGTTTGTGGTCTCAAGGCTGATTGGTGAGAGTCTCAATGACAGTTAAAATCGTGTAGATCATATCTATACCGTGACTGATAAATACATGACGTTATCTTTTTGAAAGGATCAGATACTTCCCAATCAATTCGAGCTTCCACAAGGATAACATTTTACCCAAAAATGAAATCATTTAAAACATGAAATCAAACACATCTAAATAACTCTAAAACTATATAATAGATGGTAAAAATCCATATCCCAGAAAGGAATTCTATAAAAATTCACTTTAACATAACTAAAGCCAACGGCCGTAGCCGTGTTGAAACACCGGATCCCGTGAGATCCCCGTAGTTAAGCAACATTGGGCGTGGTCAGGAGATGGATGGGTTGCCACGCGCTGTTGGTGGGGGTAAGGGAATGGAGGAGCGGAAAGGAACTGGCCACCCTACCGCACGTAAACTCCGGCTCAGGAACACCTCTGCGGAGGTTCGGACCTGCCTTCGGGCAGAATAACCCTTAACTTACCTTAACATAACTAACTGGTGATACTAATCTTAAAAGTAAACATCCTAAACCAATCGGGCTACGCTGGGTAGTCAGCTAGTATAGTATAGAGTTCAGTTCGGAAAATATTTTTTTCGAGAGGAGAGGTGAAAAGAAAAGATAGGATAAGGTAATAAAGGAGAAGGATTAGTAGATAAGAGAAGATTAAAAGAACTGGACGTTAAAAGAAAATGGGAAAGGATAGCATAGGGAAATGACGGAGGGGTAGTTTAGAGTGGGTTAGGAGGATGGATTTTTCTAGGTAGGAAACGTGGGTGGGAACTGTGTAAGGCATGGCAAATTGAATTCCTGTTTAGAAATTTAGCATTCTTGAGAAGAAGGATTAGGAAGTCGAAAAGAATATTGGGTTTTTCAGATATGTCGTTTAAATTGAAATTAGGGTTGAAGTATTGGTCAAGGTGAATAAAACGATTTTCCGTAGTGTTTAGAAGGGGGCGTTTGTTAATGATTTTAAGTATTCTTATGTCTTTTTCAATATTGGTGAAATTATGTTTGGAGTCTCGTATGTGTTGTCCTACAACAGGGAATCTGTTGTATTTAATGGCGTTGATATGTACGGAGTATCTGATATTAAAGTTGCGTCCAGTTTGACTGATGTACGATGAGCTGCAGTTGTTACATTTGAATCTGTATACTCCAGATTTAGAAAAAGCACTAGATTTATTTTGTGATTTAGAGTTGTGCAATATATCAAAAGGCTCCCTGGTCGCCAACCCACGCTTCCAAGTTAAGAGCCCTGAAGCTTTCATGTTCTTGTATAAGCTTCACAGAAATTGTGAAAGGCTAACTGTTATATTAACGTGAGGTGTAGCTCATGGGGGAAGATTTTATATAGCAATGTAAGGTAGTATTTAGAATTTATGGGACATGCATCTGGACTCTTGGGTGGATGAAAGCCTCGATACGGCCTGTATATCACGAAGGAAGTTCTCTGAATAACTGTAAATGATATTACGGTTCAATTTTTGGAAGCTTGACATGTCGGATTTGTTTCTAAGGAAACGTATAATCTCATTATTGTCACAAAAACGTTAGTGGCAGCTTCCCATACCTACGACACATAGTAATCACTGATCATTGAGCGTGATTCTCATCTCCAGGACTGAGGTAGAAACATTACTACAGTATTTGATATCCTTAAGGGAAAAAGTGTCCAGAACAGAATGCGAGGGCAGAAGTTTCACAGCCCAATTCAACAATCCTCCGGAAGGAAACAATATAATATACGAGAGAAACTGAGTTCTATTTTCTTACGACCTTATTCCTTAGTGTAATATACTTATAATTTTAAGTTCTGGTAGGAAATAATGGAATTGGGAGAAGCCTTCATTCTGCTCCATAACCGCAACACATTCGGTGCACAGTCAACAATAAGACACGACAGAAACGTACTATTGTTGAACAGGTCGCTTACTGTGCAGTCCGCATTCAGTTCATATAAGAAGGATAAGAAAAGTTGTCGCTATTCCCCGTACACCCAGCACGCGTCCGTAAGGATTCCGGGGGCGATCAAGCGTGCTGACTCTCTGGATGGTTGCCACGGGTGATGGCGGGGAGGGGCCATCACTACGGGGAAGCCTGCTGCGATCGCAGTTGGTACTACCCCACTGTACTTGTTAATATCGTCGGGGTGACAGTCGAACTCGACACGAGGTACTGCTCCTCAGAACAGGGGTTTTCTCTGTTTGGGGATTCAGTCCCGAGTGTCGGAAACGACTGAAACTTCGGAGATATTAACAAATACGTGGGATGAGGTGCGCGTCCGAAAGGATTCCGGGGGCGACAAAGCGCATCGATTTACTGGATGGTCGCCACGGGTGATGGCGGGGAGGAGCCATCACCTCTACGAAAGCTTCCTGCGTTAGGTCAAGGAGGCATGGTGGAGAAATCTACCCACTATCTGACAAGAAAGAAGAAACGTGCGGTGAATCATCAAAATGACGCATGTTCAGTTGATGTGAATGAGTTTCAATTGTAAAATGTTGGTATCAATGGATGGTAATAAAATCTATGTATAGATAATTTTGTATATCCCTATGATATTCGCTAAATAAAATTCATCATCACTGTTCTTAACTACAGTATTTTTTAATATTCAAGTAAATAAAGAAGGATAAATGTATTTACACCGATGGGTTACTGAAAAGCTCACAACCATAGTGTTAACGGGAGATTTAAGATAAGATAATACACACCTCCCGTAATTTCGGAAATCATAGAGCAGGGAGATGATATTGATTATTTTAATCTTAATTTTCGATACATGCAGTTTACAAAAATGATTATAGTATAATTGAGAAACGCGCACTAAAAGCACAAATAAAGAATAACCTGTCCGGAAATATGATGAATAAAAATTTAATACAAGTATTTGTGAGTAATTTAGAAGTTGAACAGAAAAACGAATGGCCTGAAAAGTTTGTTAGAAATATTATTGTAAGAAATGGAACTTCTCGGACATGCTATCGAGGAAACATGGCACCCGCCCCAAAGAGGTCAACACAGTAGTTATCCTCAGTCCCTCCATATGTCCGACTCCTGAAAGGAATACTAATATTGACTCTCGAAAGAAAAACAAAAAACGTGCAGACTAATGGAACTATTACGATAAAATTATTATACCGTATGCTATATCTATAATCTACGTACCTAACTGCTCTACTCTTCAAAGGAGTCATATTTTCTAGTATATACATATAAATTAATGTTTGTTTTTATGTCACAAATGGACTCAAAACCTACTAGACCGAAATGTCACAATGTTTTCTTATAACTTTTGGGAGGGTTTAGGAGTTCATTTGAACGAAATCCGATGGGTAGTATTTTTGTAATGAGTAATTTTATGTAATTAATTGAATTGCAAACCCGCACCAAGATCGGATCGACTTGATCGACAGACTGTCGCTAGGCGACAGCAGTTTACGCTAAATGAAATGAAATGGCGTATGGCTTTTAGTTCCGGGACACATTTGGCTCGCCAGGTGCAGGTCTTATGATTTGGCTCCCGTAGGCGACCTGCGCGTCGTGATAAGGATGAAATGATGATGACGACAACACATACACCCTGCTCCAGTGCCAGCGAAATTAACCAATGATGGTTAAAATTCCCGACCCTGCCGGGTATCGAACCCGGGACCCCTGTGATCAAATGGCTAATCATTTAAGCCATGGAGCCGGACAGTTTACGCTATATCATGATAGTCCAGTGAGAAATGCTGTACATAGGGGGATGGGAACACGCCACCAAGCTTTATAAAGTACATTTCTTGCTAGGAGGATCATAATCGTGCCTGTTATTTGGAAATAGCAACCCAATATGCGGCGATGGAGATGTACTGTACTTTCATGTCATAAGACCAACTTTGATAGCTCTGCCCAGTGTGAAGAATATAGCTGCGTATTAGATGTGAAAAAGTGAGGGTAATTGTAGTCTGTCTCAAAACTGAAGGTCACACTCGTGAAAATTGGTACTTGGAATCTCCGTTAAAAACGAAAGATGTATTCTTTTGGTTTAGGAAAATCCACTTAAGAGGGTGCGTGAAAAGAAGTGAAAAAGAAGTTGAATTCTTTTTATGAGGATACGTATATCTCAAAAAATGAAGATGTTATAGACGTGAAAATTGGTACTGGTATCTCCTTTGAAAATAAAGACACACGCATATTGTTTTTTTTCGGAAGATCCACTTAAGGAATGGGGGAGGGGTGTGAAGAAAATGAAGACTGGGTTGAATTATTTTTATGGGGAAACTTATAAAACTGATCTTACAGACATGGAAATTGTTATTTGGAATTTCCTAAAAGAATGTATTATTTTTCGACTGTTTTTCACATGAACAGTTCCATGTCACAAGATCCAATGCCACACGCGGTTTTCAAAAAGTTACTGGGTTAAATGAACCTCACTTTTCCGGTAAGTTTTTGTGCCTTAGGAAGTTTCAGAAAATCTCTTAGTGCAGTACCGAGGAGTGATTATTATCAAAGTACGAAATCCAAAGCCGGGGGTAACAGCTAGTTATATATAAAATACATATATACATGCAATGATAGATGAAGTGAGTATGAATTACAAAGTGCATTGGATATGGAGTATATGAGATAACAGATGGTACAACTTCGAGGTCACAGGTGAGGAGAGCCAACAGGTTGTCTGAGCACATAACTGCTATCCACTGCCGTCCATTGCTGGGGAGGGTGTACTTGAGGAGGGATTTGTGCTAAGGTTTATCCCAGTGCAGCCTGTTCCTGTGGAGGTGGCCGATCAGTAGGTTCGGTGAGGATACGGTGGTAGTGAAGTGGGGATAGGGTGTATAGGAGGGATCGTAGGGTAGATTGTAGGAACTGCGATGTCACAGGATTGTTGGGATCTAGGGCATTGTCGAGGAATCTCTGGAAGAGAAGCGGGACGTGGGTACCAAGTCTGGGGAAGAGGAAGATGTCGTATAGGTCATTCGTATGTGATAATGGAAGTAATCGGAGAGCAATGCGAAATATTCGGCGTTTCATAGACAGGAGGTGACGATATAGGATGGGCTTGGTGTGGCCACGGCTGCCGACGCGGGATGACCGTAGGTGATGGCTGAGAAGATAAAGATTTTGTAGTTCAGGAGAAGTAGTTTGGCGTTAAGACCCCAACTGGTGCCGGCAAGCCGACGTACCGGATGAGATCTTTAAGGAGGATTTGGTTTGTTGGTTCTGGAAACGGGGAATGTGAGGTGATGGTCTATGTTAACGCCAAGGTATTTGAGGGAAAATTGAGGGCGTGTGGGGGTGTTATCGATGGTGAGTCGGAGGCTGGCAGGATTGCGGGTGTTGGAAAAGAGCCGTTTGGGAGGTCGGATTGGGATGGGTTGGTTTTTTAAGAATTGAGGTGGAGGTACCATCGGTCTCACCAGAAAGTATAAGTGTCCAGGAAGGTTTGCAGATTTTTGATGCTCTGGACGGACGGGAGGGGGGCACAAATGACGGTGTCATCGGCGAATTGAAGGCTTTGGATGGTTGGTGGTTGGGGAATGTCGGTGACGAAAATAATAAAGAGTTAAATTCTTTTGGGACTAAATTAAATACATAACAAGCTATCAATTTCGGCAAAAATGAAATACTTTTGAAGAATTTAGTGCTCGTGTCCCCTTAACTGAAAACCTAACAAGGACGATTTAAAATTCGAAGGTTACGCAATTATACTCATTTACACAACTAGACCTAAATATTCAAGAGCTTTGATCTAGCACTTTTATTATACAGCATTTCCAATTTTATGGCGATCCTCACTAGGAATAACTTTACTACGCTTCCTTGTCTGTGATATCGTAGTTGACTCATCTACTGGCAAGGAATGACCGACTTCCTGGTAACCATTGCATGGATTTCAACTCTAACCTGATTTCCCATTTTCACACCAGACAAAAGCTGGGGCTGTATCTTAATCAAAGCCACGGTTGATTCCTTCCCACTCCTATCGCTTTCCCTTCCCGTCGTTGGCATAAGACCTATCTGTGTCGGTGAGACGAAAAAGTAAACTGTCAGGGGAAGGCGCAAGAACAAGGGCTGAACACGGAAATGCTCACATTATTTTCTGAATCAAACAGTAACAAGTTTCACAGTGAACTTAAAATCAGGGCAGCATGCAGTCGTTGATTAGGAAAAGCCCTAGTACAATATTTGTTACCTGCACTTACGGACTACTTAATGACTCGGTGCGTTCGGCGATCAATTGTCACGTTTCAGTTATATGGATACTTGTGACAAAATAGATCATAAAACAATATATTGATTAGTCCGGCTCCATGGAAGAAGTTAGCGTTCTGGCCTTTGGTTGGATAAGCTAAGGATTCTATTCGCAGTAGAGTAGGAGATTTTAAGCCTCATTGGTTATTTCCGATGGTTCGGGGGCTGGTTGTGTGCCTTGAGTACTAGAATTAATCATAGGTAGACTTCCATCAAACCTTTGCGGACGGGACCTAGTGTTTAAAGTGCACTATGTCTTCTAGTATAGGCTAGAGCAATTTTGATACTTTCATTGACCTGTATCAGTCTTAACCTTGGCTTTGACAATATGAAAGTGACTGAGGTATGAGCAATGCTAGTAATGCCATTTCTTATGTAGCCAGTCCCCGCTATGAATGGTGTGAAAATGTTGCTCATAGGGTCAGATGACGCATGCACTTCAGTGTGCTTGGCAGACTGATATGCAATAGCAACTTTTGGCTCGGTGAGAAAAGCAACGGGAAGCTACCTCACTCCTCATTTACCTAGTACGCCTCTTCAGTGATGCCTAGGCTATCTTGACAGCTGATTGAGTAGCTGTTCAGGATCCAACCAGCCTTAGGGCTGTGGACTGAACATACATACTGAACCCAAATGGGTCATATCATTGGCCTAGAATATTAATTATGGTAGAAAGTTACGGGAATAATGAAGCTAAGTTGCGCGAGAGGCCGGATGTGTGTGGCAATCCCGCTTGTTCTATCCTGTAGCCAGATAGTACACGTGTGATGATCATTTGATTACACAAGGGAGAATCTTCCACTTTAGAGAGAGAAAGTCTGCGACAGAGCTATTCAAAATTTAAGATGGTAGGACTTTTGAACAGCGAATCAAAGCAGAGAGTGCTCGAGGCTGAGTGGAAAAAAAATATGGACGTCAACATGAAAGCCCTCCAATATTAGTAAGAATCCGCAGGGAGATAACGTAGAAGAAGATACAGGCTCCTATATAGTCGGAAAATTAAGACGATAGATTCTAGTAAATTATTGTAATTCATGAATGTGAGTAATAAAGGCAGGATATTACACAACTGATCAGGGGATTCCCTAAAGTCCATGCCCCGAGGCAAGCGTACGAGAGGAAGCCACGCGCAGCCCAGGAGGCTCACTCCGCTTTATGGTTCGGGACGACTCGAATGGAGATGTGTGGTGTTCGCCGTGGAACGGAATTTTGAGCATTTCTCAGCCTAATACGTATTATATTGAGAACGCATAACTGAATCCGCAGGATGTATTTTACTAGAGAATTTGGAGTACAAATAACTAAGAATTTTGAGGTATAAAGTGTCACGTGATAAACCTGTTCGTTGGAAAGTAAGGACCGAAATGGTATAAAGCCGCGGGACGCTTTGCAGTGCCACGTGTCGGAAGTCGCGAAGTTCGCAGAGACGGAGTATTTACTAAATTGTGACAAAGAGTATATTGAGTGATTCTGTATAATTCATGTATATTTTCCTGTGTATTTTAGTGTAAAAATGCGAGTGATATCGTGTGCAATGTTCAACCAAACAAGAGTGAAGAAAATTGATGTCGAGGAAGGCATTTATGCACACGTTAATGATGGTGTGAATCACATCATGGGGCCTACGTGAGGGCAAAAATGCTGCACGGCTAACCAGGGAACAACGCCGGACTCAATAAGTACCTGCTGATTCATATTATTTTCACCTATGCAGGATTAGCTGAAATTAAATTTGTAAATAATTTTCTTGCATGAAATGATTAAGTTCAATTTTATTTTTCGACATAGCAAGGGTAAGCTAGATATAGGGAGTAAAGTCCAATACTGATGCCTTGAGAAGTGAACATGTGTAGAATAAGAAACGTGTGTTGAGATATGATCTTCTGTAATAATAATAAACGTGTGTTATGATCTTATATACGAGTAACGTGTAGTCTTCTAACATGATATTCGTGTGAGTAATTATGTTCATCAGAATGGATGGCAATCGGTATGTGTTTTATAGTCATTGGGATACAATAGTGATAGTTTTTGGCATGCTGCATGGATAATTTTAATCATCGAGAGAAAGTTCATTGATATCATGAATATATGAATCAGTGACCAGTCATGCACTTTGCAGTGGATATATAGAGTCTGTTTCATCAATAAGTAATATGCATTTGACCAGTAAATGAAATGTGCTGTTAGGAAGTAGATGTTCTCTCATATAATTCATTTTTGTGATTTGGTTGAGATTAGCTTTGAAGTACGACCTTTAACATAAGAACGCCAGTAGCAGGTAACGAACTGGTTATATTATGGAACGAGATATTTGAATATAGTGCCGGCAAGTGAAGTAAAATATTTCCCGATATGTTATGATAAATTCTGCTAAGAATTACACCAGTAGACATGTGAAGTGTGAGATAAATATTGTGTATTGAAAGCGTTGTATGCTCATTAGTGATGTGACGAGTCGAATATTTTAACTCGTTTAACTCGAGTCAAGCATGTATTCGAGTCAACTCGAGTGACTTCCTGTTGTAACTCGAGTAAAGAAATCGACGAATGTCCACATGAACCACGGCCGACTGTGATAAGACCTCACTCGTTGACTCGCTCCCGAGTCGCCCGAGTCAGAGACACGAACTCGCCCGAATCAACCCGAGTGAGATCGAGTGCTTTCTGCTCCTGACTGATCGATCTCTAATATATGCCGGGAAGAATACTCGAATTCAATTTCGAGTAATCATTCAATTATAATCGTAATGGTTGTTTACTTTTACTTGTTGATGTGTTTATGTGTTTATATTGAATGTTTTTACGTCATGCCTCGAGAAAATAAGAAATCTGTTGTGTGGGATTTTTACAAAAAGACGGGGGATAATAGAGTGAAGTGTGACTTGTGTTCGTGTTCCCATAAGCATTTCGGAAATACAACTAACTTAATATAACATTTGAAAAGGAAGCGTCCAGTCCAGTTTTTAGAAAGTTCAGATCCTGTAGTGTCTAATACTATCAGTACAAATACAGCACTGCAGCCTAGACTAGACGAACAATCCAGAATCGCAGGAAGTAGGCCTACTAGTACTTGCACTACCACTCGGATTCAATTAAATGAAGACTTATTTTCCACATCGCAAGAGGAAAATACATCGCGGCAAGATAATGCAGAACCTCGTCCAAAACGTCAGAGACAAATGCGATTAATTCCTCCTGCAAAAGTGAATCAAAAGGTTATTGACGAAGCGTTGTTAGATATGATAGTTTTAGATTATCAGCCTCTACAAATTGTAGAAAATGTGGGTCTCAAAAGGTACACGCAGAAACTCAACCCTGACTATACGCTACCCACTCGAAAAGTATTATCAGATAAAATGCTCGATGACAGATACAATATATGTTCAGAAGCTCTCAGACAAAAACTACAAATGGTGGAAAATGTAGCAGTAACAACTGATATTTGGACGTCTGATAGCAACAAATGCTATATATCCCTAACAGCTCAATTCATCCACGACTGTAAATTGAACTCGTCGGTTCTGTCTACTACGGAATTGCCTTCACAACACACGTCTCTTAACATAGCCGACACTATACAAACAATTGCAGGCGAGTGGCAAATATACGGTAAAATTGTAGCTATTGTTACAGATAATGCCAGCAGCATGAAAAAGGCAGTAAATGACTACTTGCGCAAACGTAACCATTATTGTGTTTCCCATACGTTGAATCTCGCTGTTAAAGATTGCATAACAAAAGACAGTGACGAAAATAATCATTTAAAAAATGATCAGTTGATTGAACTTATCACCAAATGTCGGTGTATAGTTTCAGATTTCAAGCACAGCAGTAAATACTCTTACAAATTAAAAGAGATTCAAAAGCAAATGGGCCTTGAAGAACTTTAAACTGAAACAGGACGTGCCCACAAGATGGAACGCAACTTTATATATGTTGGAAAGATTGTTAAAAGTAAAGGTTCCTTTGTCAGCAACATTATCACTCATACAGTCACCAGTGTCTAACTTTGATTCTTCCGAATGGCTTATACTCGAAGACATAACTGCTCTCTTAAGTCCTGTGGAAAAGGTGACTGTAATCCTAGGTGGAGAATCTTATCCGACTTTATCTTGTGTGATCCCACTAATAAGGGGACTGCAAAACGCAGTAAACAAAAAGAAACCTCGAACAGATGCAGGAAGACATTTACAAAAATCGTTAGTTGAGGTGCTCGACAAACGGCTAAATGTCTACGAAAACAACAGAACGGCGTCGAAATCAACCTTCCTTGATCCTCGCTTCAAGAAAAAAGGCTTTGGCTTGGAGTCGAACGCAGATAACGCTCAGAAGTGGGTCATCGAAGAACTTGTAGCAGATAATCAACTTACAGTCACGCACACACAGCAGGTGCAATCTATATCAACAGAATCTACACCAACAGAAAACGACGAAGATGACCTTTGGGAAACATTGGACAAAAAGATTAAGCAAATGACAACTCAACAAACTCCGGCTTCTTCAGCTACAATAATAGTGAAACAATACTTGGAATTACCATATTTAGACAGGAAAGATAATCCTTTACAGTTTTGGGAGGACAGAAAAAACATTTTTCCTTCCCTTTACAAATTGGCCAATAAATACTTGTGTATACCTGCGACATCGGTCCCATCCGAAAGGTTATTTTCCAAGGCTGATATGCTCACAAATGAGCGACGAAACAGACTGTCACCAAAGAAGTTGGACAAAATTTTATATCTCAATAGCTGGTGTGCTGCAGCCTACAAATCATAAGTAGGAGAACATTTTGTGATTACAAGAAAAATATTATGCTTGATTTTTTAGGAAGTGTGCGTAATGATATAAAATTTCTTCATTTTTTGCATAATTATCTATAGTTTTCCTGTAGTTTTAATATTATTAGTGTTATTAATTAGTTTTTCAATCAGAGGGTTGAGACTATATTTTGTCTATATTTTAAGAATAATTCAGAGCTTTTCTCCTTGATTTTATCAAATTATTTTTATTCAGGTACTGACCAGTGTTAGTCTAACATGTATATGATCTCTGGTGTAAAATTCATTATTACTATTTGAATAAGTTACTACGAGTGCGATTTCTTTAATTTTTCGTACCTCAATTGAGCATCCTATAGTCTATATTCAGTCATAACATGGACTCTCGAGTAAACTCTGTGAATACAAAAGGTATTCGTGTTCCCTTACACGCCTTGCCTATTTGGAATATCTATAGCACATCCCATCTCATTCACAAGACATAGCGATTGTCGCGAACTCGAGTTGGCAGTGTTTTCGAATACGAGTTACTTCAGTTGACGAATAGGTATTCAACTCGTCATTTGCTACACGAGGTCAAAGATACGACATGTTCCGAATAACCCCGAGTTCGGCCGAGTGCTTTCTGTTCTTTGATCGATTCCTAACCTAAGCATGAAACCAGATACAGTATCAACGTTATTTTTACACATGATTAAGCCTTTTTTCCTTTAGCGTTAGTATAATGTGTTATAGAATTAGTTTTCTTCACAAAGGGTTGAGACTATTATTTGGTTTACATTTGAGAAGAACTCAGTATTTCTGTTTCCATATTTATTAAACATTATTTTCTTTAGCTGCCAGACAGTGTTAATTTAACAAATATGTGCTTTCTGATAGGAAATGCATTAATCGATTGCTATACTATTACGAATACGTCTTCGTTTTCATGCCTGAAATGTGCAACCTGTATATTCACAGTCATCATAACATAGACTCGAGTAAACTCAGCGCACACAAAAAGCCTCGGCGTCTTGACTCGCTCTCCCTGCCCGACTCGTCAACTCGAGTTCCCTTACTCGCTTCTTTCAGGAGACATTGCGATTGTCTCGCTCTCCCTGTCCTATCCGGTCGACTCGTCAACTCGAGTCCAAACTCGAGTTGGCAGTGTTTCCGAATACGAGTGACTCGAGTTGACGAAGTATTCGACTCGTCACATCGCTAATGCTCATGAATAACTGATATTGCAGCCCAAAGGGAGCTTGGAAGACGATTTTTGAAAGGAACATATGAAGTTAATTAGAACGGAGAGATATTAATCTGTGGTGACAGGAAGATTGCCGTGCGTGTTAAATAAATGAAAGTGACGCGTTCTCAGATAAGATGTTCTTACTTGCTCTGCGTGTATATTAAAGGAAAATTTAAACTGCGTTGATTTGGGTCATACAATGAAAGATTAAATGTCATTGGTTATATAATTCCGATTGAATGATTTAGGAACAGCAGTGAGGTTTAAAGATTTAATAATATTTCGTGATAGTCCATTGTAAGATAGGTCACTGCAATGTTACGATCCAGGTGGTCGAAAGTTCAATTCCCGACCAGGTCAATGAACATGATTTTCCTGGCAATTATGAATATGACTGATTTTATTTAATTGCATATGTGATTTGTATTTTACTGTGCATTTGGCAATGCAAATTTTGTTTTGCAGTTGCAACCTTTGTGTTTGAGTCGTAAATTCATTTCATGTGGTTGTGTGTTTGAGGCAATAAGGTTCTGTCCTATTATAATAGATTCAGTGTAGATTAAGTTTTTGGTGGGA
The DNA here is from genome assembly GCF_040414725.1 of Anabrus simplex. NCBI lineage: Eukaryota > Metazoa > Arthropoda > Insecta > Orthoptera > Tettigoniidae > Anabrus > Anabrus simplex. The sequence continues at coordinate 356,201,251 of NC_090268.1, read as the reverse complement.
ATTCAAATTAGTTTAGGTCCCTTCGCTACAAAATGATTGTTTATTTTATGTGTTAGTGAAACAGCTGATTATGTGTATGTGAAGTAATATCGTAATGGTAAATTAAAATGTTCATTTGAGTTTATTTGCATCAGGAGTAGTTATCGATCCGGTCGCGTTCCGTAATAAGTGTATATAGATGAGAGGAGGAAGCCGATATAAAGGAATTATTTAATCATTTTAATGATTAAATAATTTCGGATTTAATAATTTTAGATTTGATAATTTTTGGAGTTCATGAATGATTTAATAAATGTAATGAGTTAATAATTCTAACATTTATTATTTTTAACAGAGGTAACATTTCGGATTATTTAATAATTTCTAAAAGCTTCATGATTCAATGATCAAAATTTATTGTAATGATTTAATATCTTTTAATAATAATAATAATTTTTTGATAAATTAAGAATTTAATACTTTTAAAATAATGATTTAGTGATTCAGTATCTAGTTCAAATGTTCATATTCAGAAAGAACTTTATATTTTTCAATGGTTTATGGATAGAAGGAAGAGTGGATACGGAGTAATGAGTTCATGTTTAGAGGAACGTATTTCGAATTTATTTTTGATTTCAAAGGTCACTCTGATTTAAGTGATTAATGTAATAATGGTCAACTATTTTTTTTTTGAAATATGGTGTTAATCAAATATAATAAAAACCGAGATGCATTAATAAAAGGAACAAGTTGATTAAATTAATACCTGCAAATAATAATGAGAGGTAATAAGTGTTCAAGTAAATTAAATGTATTGAGATAAATCTGGAATTCATTAATAAGATTGTTGTTTTTCATGGTAATAATTGATGACGGAAGTAAATTGATTGGATACTTAGGCTGACGAATTTCAATAGATAAAGGCACTAGTTAATGGCTTGGAATGAGTAATTGAGTGAATTAAAAAATTGTATACATGAATTAAAACATAATATGGTTATAGTTGACCGGAGGTTATGAGTGACGTATCCATGTACAGTGAAATGTTAGGCAAACTCTTACATTTTGTGTAGGGATTTTTTTCTCTTTGCCAAAGTTTATCTGTTATTTGATAAATTTGTGTTTTTACCAAAAGGTTCTCATTCAGATATTTTTATTTAATTTATCTTCTCCCTTATCTTTCCTGTTCAATAATTTAAGGTTAGTTATATTGTTCGAAGATATATCTGTGGGTCTTAACCGCTTAGCGACCCTGGGATTCATTTTTGCTGGTGCCACATTTCAAAGGCTGGAAGGGTAGAGTGTTTAATACATAGGCCTACAGAGTTCCATCCTCACAGACGTGCAGATCGCCTATAAGGCATTAGCTTGAAAGACCTACACAGGGAGTACATAAGCCATTATTATTATTATTATTATTATTATTATTATTATTATTATTACTATTATTATTATTATTATTATTATTATTATTATTATTATTATTATTATTATTATTATTATTATTATTATTATTATTATTATTATTATGTCATTCAATATAATTAATATATTAGGATTACCCTCAGATTGGAAATTTTTGTTGTAAAATGTTTCAGTGGAGTTCCATCCCAAAAATCCCTCCATATATGTGCCTATGTCCCGGTGGACGTATCTTCTCGAAGGAGTTCACATTTATTCTGTTTGGTGTGAACCTTTTTGCGACTTGTGCAGCGACTTCATTAGCTGCTCATAGTACAAGTTAAAAGTCTCCTTTTATCATCTTGTGAACTACAATGATGATAACTTTCTGAAATAAATTCCTGTCTCCTATGATAAGGCACATCATTTTACCACCTCCCAAAGGTAACTTTCCATCGTTCTACTGTGGAGCAGGTTTTCCATTAACGACACACTCAACGATATTAACAGTGGTGTGTTTCCCCTGTTTATCTTACTCTCCACAACCGGATCTGATATTCTTCTAGGTAACCTAGCCACCTCCATTCGCCTTATATGAACCCATCACCGAAACCGGTTCATACAGCTCGCCCATCAAGTTTATGCTTAACTACCTCATTACGAGTGCCTTCCGGGTATCGTATCTAATTGTGCGTTTTAGCTATTATTCTCGTTACTGTTATGTCTATTGCTCCCATCTTATGAGTAAGATATTTTCAATCAACCCAGCTTTCACTCCTGTACAGCAAATTCGGCCTGAAATCAACAATGGAGTTTTTCTGAACTTTATCATACACAGAAGAACTGACTTGGTAACAGACCGACGTAAGACTAAAGTTCAGTGAAAAGAGAAGTGGAACTCGAAGATTATACCCAAAAGGAACAAATCTCTTCTTGAGTCCGACATTCCAAGAAGAATATATACATCAATTAATGGACTCCGCAACAGTTAGGGAATATGTGCTAGATCCGTCTTCGTGTGGGGCAAATTGACACCGCCCAGAGTGAGTGTGGTGCTGTTTATCAATAAGAATATACTAAATAGAAGCTTACAACTTTCTTGTTGCAACCCCGTATGTCATGCGGTGGATTGCCACTGGATCATTGAATTATATATTACTCCATATTTATTCTAAGGTACCTCAATTCATTCGCAAAGAATGAAAACAAGGATCCTGAACTGGAATAGGCCTACTAAATGTATGCGTTGTGGAAAGCAAGCATGGAATAACAATACTTGATAGGCATTGGTTCATCTTCAGCGATGACTGTAGCTCCGTCTGTGGATCAGTTGTAGAGTGTAGACCTCCGGATCCCGGTTCAAACCCGGCCGAGATAGTTGGATTTTTGAAGGGCAGAAATAAGTCCATTCGACACTCCATATTGTACGATATCGGCATGTGAAATATCTGTGGGGACACAGTTCGTACTTACCCGATAAAATTAATTAATACTCAGCCATAGACATCCAGGAAAGATTCGGTTTTCTCCGCCCACTAGTAGGCCTGAGTAAAATGGAACGTCGAAATTGACGAGCAAGCAGCCAGACGGTGTCAAATTAAAAAAAGCTTGCACACGATAGGAATACCATTATTATTATTATTATTATTATTATTATTATTATTATTATTATTATTATTATTATTATTATTATTATTAGTATTATTGTGGTTAATTGTACGATAGGGCCGTCCGCCCTAACTTCGCCACATACAAAGGCATAAAATAAAATAAATAAATATTGACAAGCGAATGTACCACTAAGGATCACGCTACAACTTCATTTCTTTCTCTTCGTTCGGAGTTTTCTCTGTGTCCAATACTCCTTCATGCGTTCGCTGGCCTGCTTCCGTTGTTCATCTGTCCAGGCTCTTCCGGTCTTCTTAGTTCTTCCTGCGGCTTGAATACCTTCCAAATTCTTCACTGCGTTCCTAAACATATTCCTTTCTAACAGATGGACTTCCGAGATGCTTAACATTCCCATATCATTCTTCGTTTCCTTAATCCATGCTGTAGAGGTCTTTTTTTCTCCAGAAGTAATCAAATATCTGTTTGGTAAGTCTGTCTGCGCTAATTATGTACAGATGTCCGAGAAACGCCAGCTTCCTTTTCTTCATGGTCACTGAGATTATTTCCACCTTCTGGAAAAACTTCTTTGTTGCTCCGAAGTTTCCATCCACTTTCTGTTTGATTATTATTATTATTATTATTATTATTATTATTATTATTATTATTATTATTATTATTATTATTATTATTATTATTATTATTATTATTATTATTATTATTATTATTACTGATGATGATGAAATTTCTGACACAAGGGGGAGGGGGGGCATTAGTATTAGAGGTGATGATGGACGATGCTGAGTGAGTGCTTGACTATGCATATTACTGTATAATACTCTCCAGTACATTATAATGTTATATACTTGCACAACAGTAGAATATTTTGAATATATACCATATTTATTTCTCCACACTACTTCATCTTCTTCCATCTTCTTCATTCTCCTTACTTTAATGTCTGTTACTTCCACCTTATGAATAATATATCCTGATTCAATCAAAGGGCCCGGCAGATGACCTGGGGGAGTCTCTGCAATCACTTTGAGACTTTGGTAACAACAACAAAAAAAAGGGGGGGGGGTGATATGCGATTATAAGAACTCATCAAGAGTGTTCTCCCAGGCTCTCTCACCTCAATTCTCCAACTTCCTACCTACACGTGGTGCCCCTGTTAAACCGAGCAACTCAGTGGAAGGTTGGGTAACCAACCCCAGCGGGAAACTGAGTCAGTGAGCAGACAGGTTTTGGAGGTCAGTGGAAAGCAACGGGAAACCACCACTGAAATCGTCCCAAGACGTTCATGGCAATGGACCTCTGTATAAAAGACTTCGGAGGTAAAACTTCCCCTCATTCGGATCTCCAGGAGGGGAATACATCGAGGTTTTCTGATAGAGATGAAGGAAGGATTAGTAAGAGCCCTTGAAAAATTAAACAGATTTTGAGGATAGATATATGGAATGTACGAACTTTATTACAGCAAGGAAAATTGGAAAATTCTAAACAAGAAATGGCTAAAAACAAACTTGACATACTAGGCATGAGTGAAGTGAGATGGGGAGGTAGTGGAGAACTGGATAGTGGAGGATATACACTATATTACTCAGGTACTGAGCGTAGTGGACAACATGGAGTAGGAATACTAATTAAGAAACATATAAAGCCAAAAGTGTTGCAGATAGAATATGTAAATGAGAGAATAATTATGCTAACATTGAAAGACGATCAGAAAGATTTAGTAATAATTCAAGTTTATATGCCAACCAGTCAATACACAGAAGAGGAGGTAGAGGAATGTTACGACTAAATAGAAGAGATTAGTGGAAGGGAAATTAAGAATGCATGTGTGGTGATAATGGGAGATTGGAATTTCGTTGTTGGAGAAGGTCGTGAAGACAAAATAGTTGGGAAATATGGGCTAGGAGTGAGAAATGACAGAGGCCAGATGTTAGTTGACTTCTGTAAAAGAAACAACATGGTTATTGGCAATACATTGTTTGAAAACAGTAAAAGGCGGAGGCATACTTGGACATCCAGTATAAGATACCAAATGGACTATATTATGATACAACAAAGATATAGGAATGGCTTAAAAATGCAATGATCACAACCTAGTTGTTGTAGAACTGTGCATTAAATTAAAAAGAGTTAGGATAAGTAAGAGCAATGAAGTGATATGCCTTGAAAATTTGAAGGAAAATAAAAATGTTGTAGAATTAGAAGAGAGGCTTGTTGAAAGATTACAAACTGAGAATGAGGTCAACTGTGTTAATGAAAAATGGGAGAGATTTAGAAACAAAAAGATACAGTAAAAGAAGTTCTGGGAACAAAACGGAGGAGGAAAATAAGAAAGGAATGGGTAACTGAAGAAATGTTGGACAAAATGGAAGAAAGTAGAAAATGGAAAAACGTAAACACTCAAGAAGGAAGAAAGATGTATAGAAAATTAAATAATGAATTAAGAATGGAGACTGAACATGCTAAAGAAAAGTGGATCAGAGAAACCTGCAGCAAAATAGAACGGCTGGAAAGTGAAGGAAAATATGACAGGATGTGCAAAGAGTCTATGGAATTAACATTCAAGAATAAAAGGAATGGAAGTGGAATGACTGAGATTAGAACATTGGATGGACACTTAGTAAGTGAGCCTGAAAAAGTCAAGGAACGATGGAAAGAGAAGATAGAATGGTTATATGATTGGAACAGCAGACCAGACGAGAGTAGTATAAAATTGGAGAAGGAAAATGAAATAAATGAAGATCACATTTGGTTCGGTATATTAGAAGAGGAAATAGAGGCAACTATTAGGGTAATGAAGAATGGTAAAGCAGTTGGTGTAGATGAAATGCCAGTTGAACTACTCAGAGTACTGCAGGGGAAAGGTAAATGTATATTGGTAGAACTTTGTCAAGAAATATACTTAAAGGGGAAATGGCCAAAAGATTTTCTGGAAAATATAATAATACTAATGGAAAAAAGGAAAAATAGTAAGAAATGTGAAGAACACAGGACACTAAGTTTAATTTCTCATGCAGCTAAAATACTATTAAGAGCAATAAACAGAAGGATTTACAGACGAATGGAGAATTATATTGATGAACAATATGGATTTAGGCATAGAGTAGGCACAAGGGATGCCATTGGTTTATTGAAAGTCATAGGAGGAAGGTGCATAGAGAAGAATTGAAAAGTATACACAGTCTTCGTAGACTTAGAGAAGGCATTTGACAAACTGAGGTGGGATAAGCTCTTGGAGATGCTTAAAAAACATGGAGTGGAATGGAGAAGACTGATCAAGGAATTATATTACAACCAAACAGAAAGAGTGAGAATAAGAGGAGAATTAACAGAAGAAATCAGACTTGAAAAAGGTGTTAGACAGGGTTGCTGCTTACCACCAACTTTGTTTAATATTTACTTGGAAGAAATTATTTGTGAATGCTTGAATGGTAAAAGAGGTATCAGCGTTGGAGGTAAGAGAATTGAATGTATAATATTTGCTGATGATTTGGCAGTAGTAGCTGAAAACGTGAAGGACCTCCTCACAATTCTGAGAGAATTAAACAAAAAGTGTGAAGAGTATGGAATGAGCATAAACAAAAAGAAAACCAAATTCATGATACTTGGAGGTAAAGGCGAAAAAGCTACAATTAAGATAGGGGGAGAAATTATTGAACAGGTGAATAAGTTTAAGTACCTTGGAAGTATTGTGACTGAAGACCTTCACTCTATAACAGACATAAAAGCTCAAATTGCCTTAGCCAAGGAAAGCTTCAACAAGAAAAAAACTGCTTTGTGGTTCGCTAGAGAAAGATCTGAGGAAGAGCATTGCAAGGTGTTACGTATGGAATATAGCTTTATATGGAGCTGAAACATGGATATTAAGGAAGGAATAACAGAGAAGAAAAGGTATTTGAGATGTGGATTTGGCGAAGAATTGAAGGAGTAAAGTGAGAAGATAAAACATCAAATGAGGAAGTTCTGAAGAGAGTGGGAGAAGAGAGGAGAATGCTGACCGTAATCCAAAATAGGAAGAAAAATTGGATAGGGCATAATCTAAGACACAACACCTTACTACGAGTAGCAATTGAATGGATGGTACAAGGAAAACGAGGAAGGGGAAGGAAACGATACCAGTTATTAGACAGCATTAGAAAAAGAAAGAGAGATTATGCAGAAGTGAAGAAAAGGGCACAAGATCGAGAGATATGGAGGTCACAGCCATGACTGGACGCGCCGGATGGCAGAACAACCTGTGATGATGATGATTCAGTCAAATTCCCAGAACAGACATTATAAGTTTCAATTTAATACGACATACAAAGCTCATATATTTCCTTGTTACTTTTGATGTGGATTTATATATGTTGTAAATATTATGCAGACATTTATTTTTAAATTTTCTGTATACTTCATGGATAAGTAAATAAATAAATCAGTCACTAAATCAATCGATCCTTTCTTTTTCACAACTAGGAGGTCTCCACGTTAGCTTTAATACATCTTCTTTCGATTTCACGTATTATACTGGCATCTCGGAGAATATAAAATTAACTACTAAAAATTATCGATTAACTTCTCTCTATCTGAGATTAAGTACTGTTCAGTTTCGAAAATGTAAATTTTCATACCAAAATCGCTGTATTTCCTTGCATACTGTGAGATATTAGATTGCAAACTTTCAACACAGTCTCCATATCAATCATTCTTTATAATGCCCGCATGTAGTCGGGAAGGGTAGAATAAACATAGGTTATCACTTTACTGTCATAAAAAAGGGTTACCCCCCAGGGGCTCTCAACTAAGGAGAGAGGGTTGGTGACACGGGGACTCTAATTGAATCTGGCGTTGCTTTCACTTACGTTTGATAGCCTCCTCCCTTCAGTCCTTCTTAACCGGTATCCCTTTTTCATCTCTTAGATGAGAAGCTTCCACGATCTGTTGAATTATTTATTTATTTATTTCGGGTTGAACCGTGTTGTTGTTTTTTTATACATTGCGTACAGTTTTCCAATATTCCGAATACACTGCCGAATGTTTTGTGAAGGTGATTGAAATTACCTCTACTCGATCCTAGAGAATCAGCCTTCTCAAATATCTAAAATCAACTTTATCCACGCAGATTAATTACCTAGTGTTCCTTTCATTTCCCTGCCTTTCTTGGTCCTCCCCTTTACGTTTGCCGATGCCTTCACTCTCAGAAGGATTGGTACTATTCCTCTTCTTCCTCTGATAAGTTTTAAGACGAGACAGTTGCATAATTATACTTCCTTTTTAAAACAATATTACCACCACGACCGCCGACACCCCTTCTTTAAATAATGACATGTTAAATAATGTTATCACCTATCGATGATCTTAAACTTGTTAAGTTATTATGCTCTTTGGTATAGCATAAGACGAGCAGTTGTGTTTAACTTGTTCAAAGTTGCAACTGAAAATATGTATGTACGGTACTACCGGTTGAATCTCAGTCAGCTATTCTATAGTTCATCAGAAATTACAATTCATTTTTAAAACGAAGAATTATTGTTAGGACATAGACATACTAACCGTGAGCAAAGAAAGTTGATCCACGGTCAACTAATAATTAGACTAAGTGAGATTTTATCATAAAATAAGTCTAAATATACGTCTAACATGCGTATATATCGAACTATTCAATTTTTTTGTGAACGGCTTAGAGCTGAAGAGTATAACGTGATATTATGTATATATCGTCCCTGTTCTTCCAAAACGGCGAATGTGGCAATGCTCTTCCTATCCGTTATTTCCCCTAAGATTGGTCACACCTCCCAGCCACATATTGATGTACAGTCCATCAGAACAATTATCGTTGAGTTCATTGTCCTATGCGCGCGTGTAAAGGAAAATGGACCTTAAATACATCACACTCTAGGAGTAGGTAAATGTCATGCAAACATACGTTCCTTCAGTACGGTACAGTAAAGTTCATTTTCCTTTACACATGCGCTTAGGAAAATGAACTGAACGAAAATTGTTCTGATGGACTGCATATCAATATATATGGCTGGAAGGCGCGACGAGACTTAAGGGAAATAATGGATAGGAAGAGCATTGTAACATTCGCCCTTTTGGCAAAACAGGGACGATATCTTTGCCGCTCAATGAAACAGTATTCATTACAGTTCCATTGTATTTGTGGATACAAAATAATATACTGTATATGGTCTACTTCCTGTTATGAATTATTTCACCCACGCCCATTCGTAATACGAAACTCGTCCTAATTCCAGTAATGGGAGTAAAATAGCTTCTAGGTTCTCATACTTCATCAAACAGTTGTGGTGTGATCCTTTAAGGGTATTTGAATACGCCCCGTTTCAATTCGAACTTCGACTTTAAATGCAACCTACATAGTCTTTTTACTGCTAGATCAATTGAAGCCTCCCACTTTTGAGTGTACATACAGAACACCGTGAACACAGGCCAAATGTACAACAAAACCTATATATCCTATGCTTTTAAACTGTGTATATGCTTCTAACGTGCATAATTTACATCGCTATATCTTATTGTTCACAGTAGTTCAAAGATACTGTCGAAGGACGTATCTTTGCTATATTATTCCCTTGTAATGAAGTATTTTCACTCAACTTCAGCTGACTGAATACTAGCACAGAGTCATTCACATGGAACATAAATAATTCTGTGCCAGGCTGAGTGGCTCAGACGGTTGAGGCGCTGGCCTTCTGATCCCAACTTGGCAGGTTCGATCCTGGCTCAGTCCGGTCGTATTCGAAGGCGCTCAAATACGTCAGTCTCATGTCAGTAGATTTACTGGCACGGAAAAGAACCACTGCGGGACTAAATGCCGGCACTTCGGCGTCTCCAAAAACCGTAAAAGTAGTTAGTGGGACGTAAAGCAAATAACATATTATTATTATTATTATTATTATTATTATTATTATTATTATTATTATTAAACACTTCTGGATATCAGAAAAAATTGATCATCACGACTTCAGTCACATTTATTTCTGCTCTCTCCCAGTAGTCTTTGAAAATGTTATCCACAGGGCTCGCCTGCTCGAGCGGCAGCCTGTCGAGTGAGACGGTAACGCGGGTCACATACACAAGTTCCTGCAGGCTGACATCAGCTGATTCCAACAACGCTAGTAGCCGAAGCAAACGTACTAAATTGCTTGACAAAGTGCTTATGCCGACCACGTGACCTTCATGCAGGTATGCTTCATACAATCTATTAATATAACCCAAATGTCATACATTATATTAGATTTATTAGATTTATTAGATTTGGCTAAAGAAGATCGAAGGCGGAAACATGCCGTAAAGTTTATTTATAAAATAATACATTCGTAAATTGATAATCCCCGAGTTCGTTTCCCTCCTGAATTTTCCTGTGCAGCACCCAAATTCAAGATTTCATTTACCATTTTCAAATAAAAAGCTAGAACATCTGTCCATCAAAATTCGCCAATTTACAGACTACAGGTATGCAGTATCTATAACAGTCCATCTCGCAAAAATAATGCTCTTGATTTCAGTACACACAAGACAGTACTTTTAAAAGAATTCACGACATGCATTGACAGATGTAATTATCATAAAACAGTACATGTTCAGTATAACAATTTTTTTAAATGCTATTTGTTCGGGGCGTCGACCCATGTGGATCTTTTGTCCCTACTGGCACCATATTGATGAACCTGCGTGTAATTGGAATGGCGGTAGTGTCGAATGTTGTGTGTGAGGAAATGAATATTAAGGACGTCACAAACACCCAGTCCTCTGACCAGGGATATTAATAATTACCATTAAAAATCCCTGACCGGCAGGTAATCGAACCCCGCGCTGCAGGGTGACATGCGGACGCGTTGCCCCCTATACCGCGGGGCCGGACATATTGCACTATATTGGAACAAAGACTTGTAAGCACAAGCCCACAGTAACAGGAAAGGTAGGATTAGATTAAACAAATTAGACTTCCTTAGATTAGATTTAATTAAGTTAGGCGAGGTAATGTTAATAATAATCAGTAATTAAATTTTGTATGAAAAAGAATGATTCTGTAATTGGTATGAAAATCCGGTAGCAAGATGCAATATAATAATAATAATAATAATAATAATAATAATAATAATAATAATAATAATAATAATAATGTCCGCCTCTGTGGTGTAGTGGTTAGTGTGATTAGCTGCCACCCCCGGAGGCCCGGGTTCGATTCCCGGCTGTGCCACAAAATTTTGAAAAGTGGTACGAGGGCTGGAACGGGGTCCACTCAGCTTCGGGAGGTCAACTGAGTAGAGACGGATTCGATTCCCACCTCAGCCATTCTGGAAGTGGTTTTCCGTGGTTTCCCACTTCGAGGCAAATGCCGGGATGGTACCTAACTTACTGCCACGGCCGCTTCCTTCCCTCTTCCTTGTCTATCCCTTCCACACTTCCCATCCCCCCGCAAGGCCCCTGTTCAGGATGGCAGGTTAGGCCACCTGGGCGAGGTACTGGTCATCCTCCTCACTTGTAACCTCCGACCCAATGTCTCACGCTCCAGGACCCTGCGCTTGAGGTGGTAGAGGTGGGATCCCTCGCTGAGTCCGAGGAAAAAGCCAACCCTGGAGGGTAAGCAGATTAAGAAAGAAAGAATTATTATTATTATTATTATTATTATTATTATTATTATTATTATTATTATTATTATTATTATTATTATATAATTCGCTGGGGCCATCAAGGACCACTTTAAGTCTTGTTGCATTTGACACTGAACTTGGCCTTCTTTAGAGCCCAAATTTCCCTCATTCTTTGTGAATGGGCCTGCTTACGCTCCTCTGTCCAAGGGGCACCGTGTCTTCTCTTCGGTTGCTCGTCTCGGATTAGCCCGTTCGTCAATATTTTCTTGCGGGAGAGATCTCTGCTAAGGGCGTCTTCAGCTGAGATATGTAGCATTTGCAGGTCTTCTTTCGTATTTCTAAACCAGGGAATTGTGGTTTTGGGGTTTGAATCAAAAAGTGAAAGATTTCTTCAGTTAACTTTCTTCCGTCCATTCTTCTCAGATGACCGTAAAATCGTGCCCGTCTTTTTCTGATTGTGTCGGTAATTTTCTCTATTTTGCTGTAGACTTCCTTGTTGGATCTCTTATGGTGGATTCCATTTCTGTACTTTGATCCCAAGATTCCTCTCACAATTTTGCGTTCTCTTTTCTCCAGTTCTTCAAGGAGTCCTTTGTTGGCATTTAGAGACAGGGTTTCAGCTGCATATAGAACTACTGGCTTCAGAACTGTTTCATAGTGACGTATGTTGGTGTTTTGGGAAAGGCATTTTTTGTTGTAGACTGTGCGGGATGTTTGGTAGGCTATTTCCAGTTTGCGTACTCGCTCCTGAAGTGCTTCTTTGTCCAGTCCATTTTTCATGATGATCTCACACAGGTATTTGAATTTGTCTACTCGGGTGATGTCCCCGTATTTTGTATGGAGTTTTGGTGGAGCCTCTTTGATGTTAGTCATTACTTCTGTTTTCTCAAACGATATCTGCAAACCAGTTTGTTCGGAAATTTCCTTTAAAATTTCAACTTGAGCTCTAGCGGTTTCTATGTCGTTTGAGAGAACAGCAATATCATCGGCAAATGCTAAGCAGTCTGTTGCGATCCCCTTGGATTTGGTTCCTATTCTCAATGGACTGTAGTTGGTTTCCTGTAATCTCACCCGCCAGGTTCTGATGATCTTTTTAAGAACACAGTTGAAGAGTATCGGGGATAGCCCATCACATTGTCGGACTCCTGTTTTGATGTCAAACGAATGCGAGAGACATCCGTGGAATTTCACCTTGCATTTTGTATCGGTCAGGGTGGCTCTAATTAATGCCAGCAGTTTCAAATCAATTCCAAATTCATTTAAGATGTTTAGCAGGACTTCCCGGTCAATGGAGTCGTACGCTTTCCTAAAGTCCACAAAGACAGACACATACTGCTTGGACCTTAGCGTACAATATTTGATGATCGTTTTAAGATTTTGGATCTGTTCAGCTGTTGAGCGACCTTTTCTGAACCCTCCTTGGTATTCACCTATTTGATGTTCGACTTGTGCTTCCAAACGCTCCAGGATGGCAAGTCATAGAATTTTGTAAGTCACGGGTAACAAAGATATTCCTCTGTAGTTGTTGATGTTCTTCATACTGCCTTTTTTGTGTAGTGGATGGATCAAAGCTATTTTCCAATCTTCGGGTAGGGTCTCCTTGTTCCAAATTTCTTCTATTTGCTTTTGCAAGATATCAAGAGATTCCTCTGGGGCATATTTCAATAGTTCTGCTACTACTGAGTCTTCCCCCGGCGCTTTGATATTTTTGAGACGGGCAATGCGGCGCTTGATTTCATCTCTGTCGGGTGGTCTCGAATCTGGGTACCTGAGTAAGGGTTCCTTGGTCTCGATGGGGCTTTGCGGTTTAGAGCAATTAAGTAAATTCTTGAAGTAATCTGCCAGAATGCTGCAATTTTCTTCATTAGACGTCGCCAGTGTGCCGTCCTTTCGCTCAAAGCATAGAGATGGTGGTTTATAGCCAGTGAGTTTGCGTTTGAAGGCTCTGTAGTACTCTCTGCTTTCATTCTTCCTGAAGTTTTCTTCTATCTTTTCAATGAGAGATTTTTCGTATTTACGTTTCTCAGTTCTGAACACCCTAGCTGTTTGGGCACGTTGGGTTTTGTAGGTTTCCCAATCATTTTCTGATTTCGTAGAGTAGTACTGTTTCCACACATTGAGTCTTTCTTGGAGAACTGATTCGCAGGTACTATTCCACCAGGCATGCTTTTTGCTTCTCTTGATTTCTGCAACGTCTTTGGCGGCTTCAACAAGGAGACTTTTGGCGTTGTTAAAGTCACAGTCATTTGGTCTAGCCTTCTCCTGGAACTCCTCGACCCTTTGCCGAAGTTTATCATTGTCGAAGCGTGTGATCTGTTTAGTTGTCTTCCTTGTGTTTGCGGGAATTGGTTTGAATTTGATAAGAGACATATAATGATCTGAGGCCACATTGATGCCTTTCTTTACCTTGACATTCATAATCTCAGGGCTGTTTCTCCTGGAGATTGCAACATGATCAATTTGGAACTCTCCGAGAGCTTGGACGGGAGAACGCCAAGTCATTTGCTTTCTGGGCAGATGGAGAAAGTGGGTCGACATGACCTGCAGGTTGTGATTTTCGCAAATGGACACCAGTCTTTTACCGTTGGGATTGGTTCTTTTGTGGGCAGGGTAATTTCCTATAACATTCTTGTACTTCTGTTCACGACCTAGTTGGGCATTGAAGTCACCCAAAAGAAGCTTGACATGGTGTTTGGGGATTTTGTTTAATTTTTCATCCAGTAGGTCCCAGAAATTATCAACTTCGTCCGGATCAGACTTGTTCTTATCGTTTGTAGGAGCATGTGCGTTAACTAGGGCGTAGGTTTTGTTCGCGCATTTAATTGTGAGTATAGACAATCTGTCATTCACAGGTTCGAAATTTGCAACCGATTTAAGGATCTTGGTTCTAACAGCAAACGCGGTTCCAAGCATCACAGCTCCATTGACGATTCCTCTTTGCGCTTTGCTCTTGAAAAATGGGTAGCTTTCGGATTCAAAAATCTCTTCATCTGGGTACCTTGTTTCCTGCAGGGCCATTATGGATATCTGATTTTCGTGAAGAGCTTTGGTGAGGGTTTTCAGCTTGCCAGTTTGTGTAAGTGAATTTATGTTGAAAGTTGCTAGAAAGGTTTTAGATTTTGGCCTGAAGTTTTTGACTCTTCGGGGTACACCGAGACGCTCCGACTCGTCTCTTGCATGATGTCGAGTCTCCCCCAGAATCCGAACGAGACTCGTGCGCCGTGGTGTTCACGACGAGGGATTTATCTGAAGATTTACCCCCCTGGGGTATGTTTCTTGAAATGTTGTGCCATCATGCTTTTTGACTTGATTTGGCTTTGGACGGGTACCCATCCTTTTAAAACTAGGGTTGATAGCCCTAGTGGTTGCCTCAAGATGTTTTCTGGCTTCTGGTCATTTACCAGTCTTCGCCGTAACCCTGGCAAGGGACCAGTTTTTTTTACGGTGGTATTTTATTTTCCTACTACCCTCCGACTCTGCAGGCAGCAGAGCCAGCGAGCTTCCCCAATTCCAATGGGACGTGTCCGATGGAGGTAATCGGTAAATCCCCACACGGGATTATTATTATTATTATTATTATTATTATTAATAATATTATTATTATTATTATTATTATTATTATTATTACGTGGCGCGTTATCGGGATCCTTGAAAGTAAAATTACTTTTCGGACATATAGCATGTTTTACTGTTATTGTTGTTTGAGTCATCAGTCTATAGACTGGTTTGATGCAGCACTCCATGCCACCATATCCTGTGCTAAACTTTTCATTTCTACGTAACTATTGCATCCTACATCTGCTCTAATCTGCTTGTCATATTCATACCTTGGTCTACCCCTACCGTTCTTACCACCTACACTTCCTTCAAAAACCAACTGAACAAGTCCTGGGTGTCTTAAGATGTGCCCTATCATTCTATCACTTCTTCTCGTCAAATTTAGCCAAATCGATCTCCTCTCACCAAATCGATTCAGTATCTCTTCATTCGTGATTCGATCTATCCATCTCACCTTCAGCATTCTTCTATAACACCACATTTCAAAAGCTTCTATTCTCTTTCCCTCTGAGCTAGATATCGTCCATGTTTCACTTCCATAAAATGCCACGCTCCACACAAAAGTCTTCAAAAACATCTTTCTAATTCCGATATCAATGTTTGAAGTGAGCAAATTTCTTTTCTTAAGAAAGCTCTTCCTTGCTTGTGCTAATCTGCATTTTATGTCCTCCTTACTTCTGCCATCGTTAATTATTTTACTACCCAAGTAACAATATTCATCTACTTCCTTTTAAGACTTCATTTCCTAATTTAATATTTCCTACATCACCTGCCTTCGTTCGACTGCACTCCATTACTTTTGTTTTGGACTTATTTATTTTCATCTTGTACTCCTTACCCAAGACTTCATCCATACCATTCAGCAACTTCTCGAGATCTTCGGCAGTCTCAGATAAAATAACAATAACATCGGCAAATCTCTAGCTTTTGATTTCCTCTCCTTGGACTGTGATTCCCTTTCCAAATTTCTCTTTGATTTCCTTTACTGCCTGTTTTATGTAAACACTGAAAAGGAGAGGGGACAAAGTGCAGCCTTGCCTCACTCCTTTCTGGATTGCTGCTTCTTTTTCAAAACCCTCGATTCTTATCACTGCAGACTGATTTTTATACAGATTGTAGATAATTCTTCGTTCTCGGTATCTGATCCCTATCATCTTCAGAATCATAAATAGACATATAATGATCTGAGGCCACATTGATGCCTTTCTTTACCTTTCTTTCAACATTATCGAATGCCTTTTATAGATCTACGAATGCCATGTACGTGGGCTTGTCCTTCTTGATTCGATCCTCTAAGATCAGACGTAAAGTTAGGATTGCTTCACGTGTTCCTACATTTCTTCTGAAGCCAAATTGATCTTCTCCCAACTCAGCTTCAACTTGTTTTTCCGTTCTTCTGTAAATAATACGTGTTAAAATTTTGCAGGCATGAGACACCAAACTAATGGTGCGGTAGTTTTCACACCTGTCAGCACCGGCTTTCTTGGGAATAGGTATAACAACATTCTGCCGAAAATCGGATGGGACTTCTCCTGTCTCATATATCTTGCACATTAAATGAAATAACCTTGCCATGCTGGTTTCTCCTAAGGCAGTCAGTAATTCAGAGGGAATGTCATCAATTCCAGGTACCTTGTTCCTATTGAGGTCACTCACAGCTCTGTCAAACTCTGACCTCAAAATTGGGTCTCTCATTTCATCAGCATCAACAGCCTATTCATGTTCCAGAACCAAATTATCTACATCTTTACCTTGATACAACTGTTGGATATGTTCTTGCCATCTTTCTGCTTTGTCTTCTTTCCCTAGAAGTGGCTTTCCATCTGAGCTCTTAATATTCATACACCTAGATTTCCTTTCTCCAAAGGTTTCCTTGATTTTCCTGTATGCAGCATCTACCTTTCCCAGGACCATACAGCCTTCGACATCCTTGCACTTCTCCTTCAGCCATTCTTCCTTAGCTACGTTGCACTTTCTATCCACTTCATTCTTTAATCGTCTGTATTCTTTTCTGCCCTCTTCATTTCTAGCATTCTTGTATTTTCGTCGTTCATCAATCAGGTCTAGTATCTCCTGAGTTATCCACTGATTCTTAGTTGATCTTTTCTTCCTTCCTAACATTTCTTCAGCAGCCCTACTGACTTCATTTTTCATGACTCTCCACTCTTCCTCTATGGTGTTTCCTTCAGCCTTTTCATTTAGTCCTTGTGCAACATGTTCCTTGAAACAATCCCGCACACTCTTTTCTTTCAACTTGTCTAGATCCCATCTTTTTGCATTCTTTCCTTTCTTCATTTTCTTCAACTTCAGATGGCATTTCATGACCAACAAGTTGTGGTCAGAGTCCACGTCTGCTCCTGGAAAAGTTTTGCTATCCAACACCTGGTTTCTGAATCTCTGCCTAATCATAATGAAGTCTATTTGATACCTTCCAATGTCTCCAGGTCTCGTCCACGTATACAGCCGTCGTTTGTGGTGTTTGAACCAAGTATTTGCAAGGACTAAATTATGATCAGTGCAGAATTCAACCAGCCGACTTCCTCTTTCTTTCCTTTGTCCCAATCCAAATTCTCCTATTGTACTAGCTTCTCTTCCTTGGCCTACCACCGCATTCCAGTCTCCCATCACAATTAGATTCTCGTCACCTTTTACATATTGTATTAAATCTTCTATCTCCTCGTATATTCTTTCGATTTCTTCATCATCCGCTGAACTAGTAGGCATATAGACCTGCACTATTGTGGTGGGCATTGGTTTGGTGTCTATCTTGACGACAATAATTCTTTCACTATGCTGGTCGGAGTAGCTTACCTGCTCTCCTATTTTCTTATTTTTATTAAACCAACTCCTGCATTTCCCCTGTTTGATTTTGTGTTGATAATTCGGTAGACGCCTGACCAAAAATCTTGTTCTTCCTGCCAACGCACTTCACTTATATCAACTACATCTAACTTTAGCCTATTCATCTCCCTTTTCGGATTCTCTAACCTACCACAACGATTCAAACTTCTAACATTCCACGCTCCGACTCGCAGAATGTCAGTATCCATCTTCCTGATGATCGCCCCCTCTCCTGTAGTCCCCACCCGGAGATCCGAATGGGGGACTAGTTTATCTCCGGAATATTTTACCCGGGAGGAAGCCATCATCAGTACAACATTCATACAGAGAGAGCTGCATTTCCTCGGGAGTTAGTTACGGCTGTAGTTTCCCGTTGCTTTCAGCCGTGTAGCAGTATCAATACAGCTAAGCCATGTTGAGTATTATTACAAGGCCGTATCAGTCAATCATCTAGACTGCCGCCCTTGCAACTACTGAAAGGCTGCTACTCCCCTTTCGATGTTTTACTACTGACTATATTTAAGTACTATTTACATTAATCACAAATTAACTGTCTTTTTTAGTTTTTCACTCCACACAATTTTTACTCTCGATCGTAACACACATACCAGAACACACACTCGAACGCCAGCATGTCGAACACCTCTTTCTCACACGGCTCCTCACAGCGCAGTATCATTCCAGAACAGTTCACAGTAGCAAGCCACGTTAAATCCCACGTGGTCTTCTGATAGATTCGCTATCGATTAAAGATTCACCACGGACTTCCAACCATCTCGTACCGCTTACTTTCCCTAGCGACTGACGCATTCAAGACTCACTCACTAGGGTCTCACTCTAGACTGACTGGCGCGCGCCAGTTGCACTTTAAACGTCTGTTGAAGATTCTAGTAGTTTCCTCTTCCAGATCATTTTAGGTGCCTCGTCGATTGCTAAAGAGTTTCCAGCTTCTTCTAATAGCTTCCTTATCGCGAGCCTCAATAATTCACCGGTGGTATTGTTTTGCTCGCTGCTGGTCCCGCCCACATTGTTACCGCTACGACGCAATCATTATCTCTCGCGGCATTATTGCCGGCGATCTCGCATGCGGCTTCATTTTCGCAATAATAACGATATTATCTGGTAATGATTTAGCACTGCACCTACACTTACAAGGATGTTGGAGGGGAGGGTATTTTCTTACAAGTTCCTTTACGTTGCACCAACAAAGATAAGTCTTATAGCGAAGAAGGGACAGAAAAGGTCTAGGAGTGGGAAGGGAATGGCCGTGGCCTTAGTTAAGGTACAACCTGGTGTGAAAATGGGAAATCACCGAAAACCATCTTCAGGGCTGCTGACAGTGGTATTCGAACTCACTATCTTCCGAATACTGGACACTGGCCGCACTTAAGCGACTGCAGCTATCGTGCTCGGTGAGGAGGGGAAGAAGTGGAGGACTGGGAAGGTGGTAGCCGTCATCCTAATTAAGGTAATGCTCTGGGATCTGTCTGGTGTAAAAATATGAAACTTCAGAAACCTTCTGGGTAGCCCGCAGTCGGTTTCAAACCCACCATCTACCAAATGCAAGTTCACACGACCCGTACCGTACAGGGTAGAAAATTTACTGTAATAAAAAAAGAAGAATTATGAAAGTCCTAATTTCATTTAAACCTTTTTGGTTACTTCATGCTTTAAAAGTATTGATGAGAACGCTAGCTAATGAGGTTTTTCTTGCAAATGTGCCAGATTACCACAGACCTGCTACAGTTCACAAGTGAATTAGTTTAGTGCAAAGGTTTAGTACTGATGTCTGGCTCCACCACCGAATGTTTAGTGCAACGATCCTTCGGTTCAGAGGTCCCCAGTTCGATTCACGGCCTGACCGGGTATTTTAGGCTATCTAGTCAATTCCTCTGACATGAGGGCTGAGTGCTTCCAATCACGATAGATGCACGCTAGAGCTGTGACATGAGTGAGTCTGAACTCGTTCTGTCTCTTCTTTTGCTACTCAACTCGTTTGTTCACAAAACAAACCTGCTACTAGAATGAACAGAAACGGACTTATAAATAAACATATCAGGACAGAGTCGACCAGACTCAGTCGAAATGGGCGATATTTGAACAGTGAGCAATACGAGTCAACCTCAACTCGAAACTTGGTAACAGGCTCGGTATACCAGAACACTCAATTGTTCCGTCGTTCGGTGGGTGATAGAACTGCGAGTTGTTGGCATGTTTCTGCTTCAAGAGTATGTGTTACGGAATGTTATTTATAAGCAATGGCTTTACAAGAAAGATTTTCGGTTTATCCAAAATTAGATTTTCCACCTATTCAATTCAGTAATTTTTATCAATATACATGTTTATATTACATTATAATATGTTACTAATTTCGACCCTACTCGGGGTCATCATAAGCCGTGAATACTCATTTACACATTTAAGTCAAATTGTCCTAAAACAACATTTCAAATAAGACATTATGTTAAAATAGATAATATTACAATAACTAGCTAAAAATTAATGTGTAAATACAAAGATGTTAAAACAATATGACCTAATAGGCCGTTATGAGATGGTATGGCTTTTGGTGCCGGGATGTGCCCGAGAACTTCGGTTCCCGAGGTGCAGGTCTTTCGATCTGACGCCCGTAGGTGACCTGTGCGCCGTGATGAGGATGAAATGATGATGAAGACGACACATACACCCAGTCCCCGTGCCAGGAGAATTAGCCAAGAATGGTTAAAATTCCTGACCTTGCCGGGTATTGAACCCGGGAGCCCCTTGACCAAAGGCCAGCACGCTAACCATTTAGCCATGGAGATGCTTATATTTAAGATCAAGTGCTAAAGTTGTGCCTCTTATATGGATTCTAAAAGTATGAATATTTTTAAATAGTAATGAACAAATAGAGCACAATTATAATAAAAGATTATAAAATGATATTACAGAATATACTTCAAGGAACTAGTGGCCTCGAAATTAATCTTTCTCGTAAATTCTATTAATAATACGGCCTAATTTTGAATAAATCATATGTAATCTCAGTTCAATACGGACCAATTAGAATGAAATTCATAATTCTTAAAGATTTTCGGAGTACCTGTGCACGTGGCAACAGTGTCACGTCAGATTTTGAAACACTGACAGAGCTGGAAGATGGACTCAGGATCTTCAGAGCCAAGGTCTTAATACATGTACCAAAATGACGAATTCGACCAAATAAGTAAACAAGCTTTATTGTCAGTAAGATAAACAGTATACTAGTCCTATCCGCCAACCCACTAACTGCCTCTCCTCACGTTGGCGTTAATTGGGAAAGTGAAAATTATGTATCCAATGTGTACTGTCTCTGGGTACTCAAGAGGAATCTATCACGCTTCGTGATAGGAAAATCACAATGTTGCTTATATCGTTGAAGACAGAACATAATGTCTATCTACTGGTGGGCAATGTTGTCCACGGAAACGACTGAAAATTTACTGCAGGATGGTGTGGAAAGAATCAGTCTCTCAATAAGGTGCTCTGTAGGAAACAGAACTTTAATTTCACAAAATGGTCATTGTCAGAGTACGAAGGGGTGGTAGTGGTGTGGAATTGTCAATGGTTTCTCACGAATGAGTCCACAGTTTGAATCAATGAATCAATCACCACTGAACTGTATTTACTCCACAATCAGCATCGTCCTATTCAAGCTGATACGTCTGATACTTATTTAACCAGACTTAGTTCAAGACAGTCTCGTGTAAAGACAGCTGAATGACAAATCAGTGAAAACTTCGACACGGTGGGACAGCGGCCGGAATATTGGAAGACTTCCTCTCCTCATGAGTTGTAATATATGCCATCAGTCACCACTAAAGTTCCTGGATTTGACCTACCTCGTAGGATATGGTCAAAATTAACAGGATCAGGGACAACTATGGAGTTTGTGCGGACTCTCTCTTTAAGTAGAACAAGCTATCTTATCCGAAGTGCTACCTTGGCGCCGAAATACCAGTGAAGCACATCATTCACTATTGTCCCATAAGAACATATGGAAGAGACATCAAGGATTTTACGTATGTGACTTTGCATCAGTGGTCTATATTTTAGATTGTGATCAACTTCGTTTCAATTTTTGTTTTTTCTATAGCATTTAAATATGTACTATACGATTAATTATGTATATAGCGCAGTCACTTACATGGCAGGTTTCCCATCTGCTGCTTACTTAGCCTTAAATTATTTGAAAGAAGCTGGAAATTTACCAAATATGACCCTTGATAAATTATTCCAAAACCTAATTCCTCTCCCAAAATACGAATATTTTTCTCAGATTATCCTCTTGACTCCCAACTTTATCTTTCCTACTTTTAGACGCTCCACACAAGTTCATTCGTCTACTAATACCATTCCGCGCCATCTCTCCGCTGTTAGCAAGGAACACACCGCTTAGTCCCGGCCAATGCATGAAATGAAAATCACGTCCCATTCGGTCAGATTCGATGTAAAACTGGAAAAGCTATGGCTATGATCACAATATTAACAGTCATATAAAACTACACGCTTGCCTGCTTTCTTGCTTCAGGGAAACTATACTGAAAAGATAACCATGGGATTAACTTGAAACACTTTATAGAGCTATGTTCCTGACGGAAGGTTTCTCTCTTGCAGTTTTATTTGACTACTCCATCATTTTTAAACGTGCTTGTAAATCGAATGTTGGCGATGTCAAGAACTCCGCTGGGGCCAGCCTTGTGGTGCTCATGAGGAAATGATGCTGCCACTCGAATCAATAATTCGTCATAACATTCCTTGTGTAATGGAAAGTACGAGGCCCTTGGGAGGGACCGAGAGTTGGTCGTCCAGGGAGCACTTCTCTCTAAATGAACATAATACGAGGAGGAACAACACAAGAGGGAAAAGACAGAGCAGAGTAAAACTGAGAAAGGGCCACTTTACTTTCCTTCCGTTACAAGCATTCATTATTGTATTATTATTATTATTATTATTATTATTATTATTATTATTATTATTATTATTATTATTATTGTTGTTGTAACTATTATAATTGTTTGATTCAATTCTATAATTTGATTTCGCTATGTATTAATTAATTATCGCTTGATTTATTGTATTTAATTTTGTTGTGTATGCATATATATATGTGTGTGTGTACATTAGCATCAAAATTATCTAGAGTGAGACTAACTAACTGCATAATAACAGATAAGGATATATTTTGTGAAACCTTTTGACATTGCAACATATGGTAAAACACTGCTACCGTAACTGTCGAGTCATCGCTGTCATTGTATGCTTTTTAGCGATGAGATCATATTTAGGGTGTCCCGTATTTTCCTGAGGCTATTTCAACATAATATGTAACATTTGTAGCTGGGTGGATGTGTCATCATATCTATTTTGAGCTCTGACGTGGGTGTTATACCATGTGTCAACTAATGGCTATATATATGGGTTGTATCCTATAGCGGCAGTCATTTGGATGGTGAGGCCTCAGGGCGATCAGATGAGTTAGAAGGAGAGTGAGGCCACAGATGGTCAGTGAGTTCTGTTGGAGAAGTTGATTGGAAGGAGATGAATGGAGAGAATTGCCATGAAGTCAATTGGAGTCAACTGCAAGGAAACGAATGGGAGACAGTGATATGGATACGTAATAGATTATATGCTCGCAGTGTGTTTCGTGCATCTGTTCGGGGGTGTCAATTCGGTGACAGCAGAATATTGAGTCGTCGTAATGCAGACTAACAGTTATCAGTGAATTACTTGTAAATTTGATTGTGAAGTGTAAATATAACTTCAAGCCATGCTATATCTCGTTTGTGAAACTAAAAGAATACATCACCAAATTAGGCTTGAGATACCTACAGCTGATACCAACTGAAAGGAATAGTTCGTAATAATACTCAACGTGTTGAAGGTATAATTAAGCGAACCAATGAGGGATAAATTTCTTGTAACACTTTTAATTGTCCGGTCCAGAAGATTTCAAATTTAATGCCCACAGTTTTCTTCAGTTATAATGTCAGAGGTTTATATTATCTTTTGAATTATCGCAGTAAATCTCACTCGTTAAAGTCGATTTTTAAAGAATATATTTTGTTTAGTATCAAATATAATTGATTGTTTCATTTCCATAGTAGATCAGATAACCTCACATTTTGAAGGGGAAACCGAACGCCAATCTCCTTTTCCCAGAACCTATATCTTATGCTGTCAAAGTAAGCTTATTACCTCACACTCTAGAGATATTCAAGATTCTCATTCTATTATCGTTACATTTATTCGTAGCTGGCGCCCAACAACAATTGTGTGTGTAAGTAATTAGGTAAGTACTAAGTGTGAGTACATAGTCCGATGATTGAGTTTTTCATTTCTGGAATATTTCAGTATTGTTTCATTTTAATTCAGTTTCATGTTGTTGTTTGTTAAATCAATGAATAGTAGTCACAGTGTATACAGAGTGATTCATTCGCCTACAAAGCGTAACGAAATGCATCACTAGTTGTCGTCCTCATTTTGGTTCCCGGTACTGCCAGAAATGTAAGAATGGCCGGAGCGCTGGTATGCTGTTACAAGGTACCTACAACTCATCTCCACTGGGAATATGCCTGAAATGTGCTGCACCACCTCGAGGGCACGATTTAACTTTTCTCCACCTCATTGCTTTAATGGTTAGTGCTATTAGCTGCCGTCCTCGGAGTGGCAAGTGCAATTCCCAGCACTGACTGAATGTAGAACGTTAAAAAGGTATATGAAACTCACTTACAATTGGGGGGTGTGCCTGAAAATAGCTGCTCAAAAGCGGGACGAGGACAACAATGTACATTCTCCGGCTCCGCGGCTGAATGTTCAGCGTTGTGGCCTTTGATCTTACGAGGCCCAGGGATCAATTTCCGGCCAAGTAGAGAATCTGAAACTGAGCGTTTTTGCCGTCCACAAAATTCACAGTATCTTTACGGGAGAAGCCACCCACCCTCGTCGGAGGGTCTGACCCATAATGGTTCCACCAGGCCAGCAGTATCCATGGGAACGTATTAGTATACAGGCTCATTTTTATTAAACTCTTTGAAGAATTTCGCCAATTTGGAAGTTGTTATTAAATGATTCCTTTTTGGCATGAATATGTCTTATGGCTGAGGACTCGTCCGAAAATTTGTTTAACGCGACAAAATTGTGACGGAAGTTACGTCAAATTAGTCGCCACCGTAGGCCTTGGTCAACAAAGATGCTGGGGCTGTGGATTTGTATAAATAGCGTGTGATGAAATAGAAAGTGTACCGCCCGGGACGTTGCATTAGTCGCTACCGTAGGCCTTGATCGCCAAGGATACTCCTCTGCGAAATGACGCAAATAAATCGTTCGTTATCAATCGTTATCAATATTTGAACTTCATTTATTGAAAGACATATTAACGATCATCAAGTTTCGCAAAGGGAAAAGTTTCTTTTTATTGAGCTGAGAAGCAGAAAACTAGGAATAAAGAATCAACTTGATCAACTGCGTATCAAACCTTCATATTAAAGGTTGAAGGATCGAAAGTCGGTGAAGTCGGTTGAGATTTAAAGATATTAAATAAAAATCGTACTGAACTGCATATCTTCTGAAGTGAACTGCCTATCAAATCTACATTCCAGGTGTCCTGTTGTCAAACAACGACAGCGGAATTACATGGCTGAGTTAATTTAATTTTGTCGAGTGACACGGAATGCACAACCAAGATATTTGTAACAATGACATGAAGAGCCAAGATTTTCGACTGCCCTTGAGAAATCGCCTACATCGGCCAAGATCCACGAATCTGGGATCACGAGTCGATCACACTACCACCGATCTACTAAGGCAGCTAATATTTGAAGGTTTTCGAACGTAACAACTCCGCAGCATGTGTTCCGACACGTTAAAGAACTTCGAGGGATCAAAATTCTTTTTGCTAGGGGCTTTACGTCGCACCGACACAGATAGGTCTTATGGCGACGATGGGATAGGAAAGGCCTAGGAGTTGGAAGGAAGCGGCCGTGGCCTTAGTTAAGGTACAGCCCCAGCATTTGCCTGGTGTGAAAATGGGAAACCACGGAAAACCATTTTCAGGGCTGCCGATAGTGGGATTCGAACCTACTATCTCCCGGATGCAAGCTCACAGCCGCGCGCCTCTACGCGCACGGCCAACTCGCCCGGTCGATCAAAATCCTAACATCTGGTCATCCTTTAAAGTATATGGGAACTGATGACTCATTAAGCAGATATTATTATTATTATTATTATTATTATTATTATTATTATTATTATTATTATTATTATTATTATTATTATTAAAACATTTAAGCTCTTGAAGTCTTTAGGCTTCGTCAGTCGTGAAATTACCAGCGTTTCGCCCCAGTATAGCAGCGAGCTCATCAGTTGGAATGCTACACCTTTCCAAGACGCTGGCGCTAGTGCGCCGTTGAGACGCCACTGCAAGCCTCCTATGTAGGACAATGCAGTGACGGTGCACTAGGGGAGCCATGCGCCTCCACTTGTATAACATTATTATTATTATTATTATTATTATTATTATTATTATTATTATTATTATTATTATTATTATTATTATTATTATTATTATTTGGACTGTGATTAGCTCAGTTGGATACCTACCGACGTCCCATCCGGAAGGCTGAAGTTCGAATCCAGGTCTATACTCGGTTGAGATTTTCATCTCCTCATATTTCACATGGCATCAGGCCTTAAACCCTCAGTCAAGTTCGGACTGAACCTGGGCAGCTACAGTGACCCCAAATAACTGCGATAATATGGAGAATGAAAGAAAAGTATTATAAATAAAATTCTAGGGGACTCGTTGTCTATAATATCAGTTATTTCGCCAAATTTTGATATATTTATCCATTTCAGGTCAATTCAACATGGTATCGGTAGTTTTTAGCTTCCGTGTCAGTCTGTGTGTTTGTCTGTTTGATTCACCATCACGGCGAAACGGCTGAATACATCTCGACCAAACTTCACATTTAGAGTCTACTCATCAAGGAGCAAGTTCCGATATGCATATCATTTCAAAATCACTGAATAGACTGGGGTTTTGTAGGAAGACCCGAAGAGTTATTTTTATTTCCATTTTATCTTACACTATTGAATATGTCTAGATAAAACTTAATATTTAAAGTCCACTTATCCAAGCACAGTTTCGATATGCATATCGTTCAAAAATCAATGAACAGACTGGGGGTTTATACAAAGACCAAAAGATGGTTTGTTGTTCATTTTATCTTACACTATGTCCGACTCGTTGGCTGAATGGTCAGCGTACTGGCCTTCGGCTCACAGAGTCCCGGGTTCGATTCCCGGCCGGGTCGGGGATTTTAATCTTCATTGTTTAATTCCAATGGCCCGGGGGCTGAGTGTTTGTGCTATCCCCAAAATCCCTGCAATTCACACACCACACATAACACTATCCTCCACCACAACAACACGCAGTTACCTACACATGGCAGATACCGCCCACCCTCACCGGAGGGTCTGCCTTACAAGGGCTCCACTCGGCTAGAAATAGCCACACGAAATAATAATAATAATAATAATAATAATAATAATAATAATTTTAAACTGCTGATTAATCTCTATCAAACCTCATATTTAGAGCCTAACCATCCAGTAGCAGGTTTTGATACGTATATCATTTAAAAATCACTAAATTGACTGGGGGTTTATACGAAGACCAGAATATATTTACTTTCATTTTCTCTTACACTACTGATTATATCTCGACCAAACTTCATATTTAGAGTGTACTCATCCAGTAGCATGTTCCAGTATGCATATCATTTAAAAATCACTGAATAGACTGGTATTTTATAGGAAGACAGAAGAGATATTTTTTAAGTTTCCTCTTACACGTAAAATCTGTAGAATATACTTTTTTAAATAACAGTTGTACATAATTTCGCTTACTCTTCAAATGACAGAAAAAAATTATCTTCTGTTGGATGCGCTAGCGAGTGGTTGGCTGTTCCAAGAGCTCTGTGTTATTTCAGTGATGAAGTAGCTAATAATTGTAGAAATTTACCAAAGTATGTGTGTGTGTGTGTGTGTGTGTGTGTGTGTGTGTGTGTGTGTGTGTGTGTGTGTGATACATTTAGCTCCATAAATAATTGTGTTTAGTGCTTGTTTGTAGTAATCTGCAATTAGTGGTATTTTATTATTATTATTACAACTTCCCCCATGCGGAGGCTGCCACAAGGACAAAGTATGTCGACTACACAGTATTTTGTCTTCTAAGTTACTGTTGACTTTGCTAGTGTGCCAGGTAGAAGATTCCCCAAAAGGCTCAGGAATAGATATGCAATACGGTTCGTCAGATGTTATATAGATGATTGCGGAGTATGGTCACTGAACCTCGTATTGCGGCGATAGCGATGTCGTGGAGTCGTGTCCGGCTGAGACCGAGAGAATCCCATAGCTGTACAAGAAATTTAGGGATTGTGCCTCGAGCTCCGATCATGAGTCCATGGACGGAAATATTGTCTAGGTGATATTTATCTTTATAGTAGTTTACAGTTGGCTGGTAAATTGACTTCTTTTCGGCGTCCACCTCTTCGGCCTGGCCAACGTGCGACTCGAAGCGTATTGTGGGATCTAAGATTAGTCCTTGCTTGCTAGCTGGTTGAAAGGCTATCATGTCAATACGTCTGTTACTCCCGTCGGTAGCTAGGCCAGAGACCTCTTCGTGCACCGTGAAACCGTGATCCCTCAGCGAGGTCGCAATCATGTGTCGTATTGTATGATGGCGGGAATTTCTCAATACCTCCCCGTGAGGGCAGGCTCCCAGGACATGGGCAAGGGTTTCGTGCTCTCTGTGGCAACGCCGACAGAGGGTGTTGTCCTGGGACCTTCCTGGCACGGAGCGAACGGCGCACACGTTCGCTGTCATCTTGATGGCCTCTCTCCATTCCGCACAGGATAAGCCTCGGTGATCTCTTATCCATTTGTTCGCTGGCGTGTATTCCTGGAAGAGTCCGACGCCCTTTCCTTTGTGCGGCAACTTCGTCCATGACTGAACTTCTCTGTCTCGTAGTGTCTGCCGGACCTTCCTTACGTTGGGAAGATGGCTATTTTTGGACATAACTCGATCATTCATTTCTATGCCTAGATCTTGCAAACAAATTGTCAACTGAGTAGTTCCGTAGGCGTTCGGTAGATTACAACCTGTAATTTAGGACTGCGTGAAAGAAGAAATATCACTTTCTTTTTAATATTATTATTAAAATATCAGTGGGTTTGTTGATAAAATACTTACAAAGACGGGATATTGAAAAGAGTCGTTATAGTCTATTCGTGCAGGCATCTGACAGGGTATTTCAAATAGCAGTTCAACGGTTCCACCTATCACCAAGGTAACAACTTCTTTAAATAACGCGATACTGTTGTAAATTTTGTTTAAAGAAAGGAGTTCAACAGAATAGACAGTATTTCACTGGCGAAATATTTAACAGTCGTAATTGTTATTGATTATTGTCGCTCTTCGTATTCAAATATTGGTATTGTTGGCTACAGTCGTGAACAAAGGGTGTAGTGTATCAAGAAAATATAAATAATAATCATCTGATTCTTGTATTCCGATCATTTGTAGTTCGGAGTAGGCAGTTAAAGTATCCGTAATTTATATTTCACACCCTCGACATTTCAGTAATTATGACGGTTAGCTAATAATCAAGTTCCTACATTCCAATAATTGCAATTCAAGTCCCTGGCGCAGTTTCGACAGAGATACTTTTGAGATATTATTAAAAATAACCTCATATTTTTCAGCATTTAAGGACACTTTTATTCTCCGTCCCGCGGAGTAGGGAAAATAATAGTAATCCACCATCTGTAAATATCACATAAGCACATTTCATTTGAGAGTTGTAGTGTAGATACGGTATATTAGATAGCATCTTGCCTGTTATATTCGTGTGTATTTTTGTGCAAACAGCAGGGTTCAGTTGGCTGAACAGTCAGCGTACTGGCCTTCGGTACAGAGGGCCCCGGATTCGATTCCCGGCCGGGTCGGGGATTTTAACCTTAATTGGTTAATTCCAATGGCACGGGGATTGGGTGTATGTGTTGTCTTCATCTTCATTTCATCCTCATCACGACACGCAGGTCGCCTAGAGGTGTCAAATAGAAAGACCTGCACCTGGCGAGCCGAACCCGTGCTGGGATATCACGGCACTAAAAAGCCATACGACATTTCATTTCATTTCTATTATAGCAATGTAGGACAAAGTAGTACTAATAATAATCTGTCTACGTGTTTAACTTTGTTGGCAATCTTTGAGTACCTATCGGTAGTTCTTGCGAATATCTAATTTAGGCCTAATTGGAATTTTAATTTCTATTTGTGCTTAGAAATACTCTAGGATATATCTGAACGTAGTTTAAACATTATTGTAGTGTAGTATAGTAATTAGAAATTAGAGCGCCTATTCTATAATTTTGAGTAGTTTTGAGAATTTCGAAATTTAATGGTAATTTTCCTTTCTGTTTGTGCTTGGTAATATAACCTGTTGTAATTAGAATACGTCTGAACGTAGTTTATAATTATTGTAGTGCATTGTAACATCTGTACTTAGTCTGAACGTAGTTTTAAATTATTGCAGTGTACTATAGTATCTTACTAGAAAATTGTGTGTTTATCCTATTACTATGAAATATTTGTATAGTATAGTACCGTTTCTGTGGTATCTGTAGTAACTCTCCTACTAGAATTCTGTTGTTGTAACTAGGGTAGACTTAACTGCAGTTAAGAACTGTATATTATTCTCTGTTTTCAGTAATTAACAGCAATTTTCATCCTGTCAGCGTGTTGTAGGAATAAAAAATCGCACAATTAAGTAGTACTGCGGTGTAGTAGTAGCCTATATTAATTAGCTTACTGTCGTGTGACATCTGTGACCTAACCTAGACAATATTTCTTTCCTTTCATTTTTATTTTACACAGAATAAGTTATCTTATTTTTCATTTTATTTTCATTATTTAGAAAACAATGGCTAAGGAGTGCGAGTGTAGGAACTGTGGGTGTGGCCAGGCATTGTGGAGTATGAGGGAGGAGTTGGAGAGCTTGAGGGATTTAATTAGGATTCTCTCAGAGGACAAGAAGGAAAGTAGGCTTCCCTCAAACAATGTACAGGATACAGTAGGTTTAACAGAGGGATGGGAAGGAAAGGGGGGAATTGTGGAAGACAGGTGGTCTAATGTTTTAAGGGGAAGGAGACTGCAGGCTAAGGGCTCCATTCAGGATCAGAATTCAGGACAGGTGTCGGTGAGAAATCGGTACGAGTCACTGCAGGTAGAATAACTGAGGGAAGATGAGGAACAGGGAACTGTTGCCGAGAAGTGTGGAAGTAGGAGAAAGGTGGAGTAGTGGATAGGAAAAGACAGGTGGAACAGGGTCATGGGATGGATAAAAGGGAGGAGGAAGTAGCTTCTGCAGCTGTCAAGAAAGATAGGACTGACCAGGAAGGGAGGGGATCAAATGAGGTGGGTAGGGTTGAGGCTCTGGTCATGGGGATTCTATCGTTAGACATGTCGGGAAAGTGTGGGGAGGAAAGGGAACCAGGGCAGAGTGTTATCCAGCAAATAGGTTAAGGCAAATGTTGAGGAAAGTAGAAGAGAAGGAGAAGGGAAAGGAGAAGGTGGTAGAGTTTCACGTTGGTACTGACAACGTAAGACAAGCAGGTATAAGTACCAATATAGTTGGGAATGTGTGGGGCCTGGTAAATGCAGCACGAACGAAGTTTAAGGAAGCGGAGGGTGCTATCAGTGGGATGCTGTGTAGGAGGGATACTGACTGGAAGGTGATTGGGGACTTAAATGAGACTATGGAGTAGGTATGTGGGAAAATGGGAGTGAGATTTCTGGACCCTAATGGGAGGGTAGGAGATAGGGATCTGCGCTCAGATGGCCTTCACTTAAACCACAGTGGTACATATAAGTTAGGAAATTTGTTTACAAGGCTTATAGGGAGGTACATTCAGGGAAAAAGGGTGGCCTAGGGAGCGGTGTTAACGGAACAGGGAACTGGAAATCAAGTAGGGATGACATAAAACTGTTAATGCTCAACTCTAGAAGTATTGTAAAGAAAGGAATAGAATTAAGTAATTTAATAAATATATACTTACCAGATATTGTAATAGGAGTTGAATCATGGCTGAGAAATGATGTAATGGATGCAGAGGTATTCTCACTGGACTGGAGTGTGTATCGTAGAGATAGGATAGGAGGAGAAGTATTCATTGTGGTGAAAGAGGAATTTGTAAGCTACGGAAAAGTTAAAGATGACAAACACGAAATTCTAGGGGTAAGGCTCATCTCTAAAGATAATAGGCAACTTGATGTCTTTGGAGTATATAGACCAGAAAGGTGCTGATTCAGAATTATTCGATAACATAATCAGCTATGTGCGAAATGATAAGGAAAGGAACGTGATTGTAGCGGGTGATTTCAATTTACCAAATATCAATTGGGAAGGTAATGTGAACGATAGGAAGCATGAACAACAAATAGCAAATAGGTTAATATGGGAAGGGCACCTGATTCAGAAAGTGATGGAACCAACTAGAGGGAAGAATATTCTGGATGTGGTTCTGGTAAAACCACATGAGCTCTATAGAGAAACCGAAGTAATAGATGGCATTAGTAATCACGAAACTGTTTTTGTCATGGTTAAAAATAAATGTGAAAGAAAATAAAATTAGGACTATTAGGGAGTACCATATGGCTGATAAAATAGGCATGAGGGAGTTTTTAATAAGTAAATATGATCGGTGGAAAATGGTAAATAAAAATGTAAACAGACCCTGGGATGGGTTTAAAGCAATTGTTGAGGAATGTGGAAATAGGTTTTTACCTTTAAAGGGGTAAGGAATGGTAAAGATCCGCTATATTATAACAGCGAAGTAAAGAGACTAAGAAGGGGGTGCAAGCTGGAAAGAAATAAAGTTAGAAATGGCTGGGGAAATTGAAGGAACTTACTAGGAAACTGAACCTAGCAAAGAAGTCAGCTAAGGATAACATGATGGCAAGCATAATTGGCGGCCATACAAATTTTAGTGAAAAATGGAAAAGTATGTGTAGGTACTTTAAGGCAGAGACAGGTTACAAGAAGGAGATGCCAGGAATCATTAATGAACAAGGGGAGTGTGTATGCGAGGATCTTCAAAAGACAGAAGTATTCACTTAGCAGTATGTAAAGATTGTTGGTTACAAGGATAATGTCCAGATAGAGGAGGTGACTAATACTAAAGAAGTATTAAAATTTAGCTATAACAGCAATGACATTTACAGTAAGACACAAAAGTTGAAAACTAGAAAAGCAGCTGGAATTGATAAAGTTTCATGGGATATACTAAAGACACTGGGTTGGGATATAGTACCATATCTGAAGTACTTATTTGATTATTGTTTGCATGAATGAACTTTACCTAATGAATAGAGAGTTGCTATAGTAACTCCCGTATATAAAGGAAAGGGTGATAGACATAAAGCTGAAAATTACAGGCCAGTCAGTTTGACATGCATTGTATGTAAGCTTTGAGAAAGCATTCTTTCTGATTATATAAGACGTGTTCGCAAAATTAATAACTGGTTTGATAGAAGCCAGTTTGTGTTTAGGAAAGGTTATTCCACTGAAGCCCAACTTGTAGGATTCCACCATTATATAGCAGACATTCTGGATTCAGGAGGTCAATTGGACTGTATCGCGATTGACCTGTCTAAGACATTTGATAGGGTAGATCATGGGAGACTACTGGCAAAAATGAGTGCAATTGGACTTGACAAAAGAGTGACTGAATGGGTGGTTCTGTTTCTAGAAAATAGAACTCAGAGAATTAGAGTGGGTGAAGCTTTATCTGTCCCTGTAATAATTAAGAGGGGAATTCCTCAAGGCAGTATTATTGGACCTTTATGTTTTCTTATGTACATTAATGATATGTATAAAGAAGTGGAATCATAGATGAGACTTTTTGCAAATGATGTTTTTCTGTACAGAACAATAAATAAGTTACAAGATTGTGAAAAACTGCAAAATGACCTCGATAATGTTGTAAGATGGACAGTAGGCAATGGCATGATTATAAACGGGGTTAAAAGTCAGGTTGTGAGTTTCAAAAATAGGAAAAGTCCTCTCAGTTCTAATTACTGCGGTGATGGGGTGAACGTTCCTTTTGGGGATCATTGTAAGCACCTAGGTGTTAATACAAGGAGAGATATTCATTGGGGTGATCACATAAATGGGATTGTAAATAAAGGGTACAGGTCTCTGCACATGGTTATGAGGCTATTGAGGGGTTGTAGTAAGAATGTAAAGGAGAGGGCATAGAAGTCTCTGGTAAGACCCCAACTAGAGTATGGTTTCAGCGTATGGGACCCTCACCAGGATTACTTGATTCAAGAACTGGAATCAATCCAAAGAACAACAGCTCGATTTGTTCTGGGTGATTTCCGACAAAAGAGTAGCGTTACAAAAATGTTCCAAAGTCTTGGCTGGGAAAACTTGGGAGATAGGAGACGAGCTGCTCGACTAAGTGTATATTCAGAGCTGTCAGTGGAGAGATGGCGTGGAATGGCATCATTAGACGAATATGTTTGAGTGATATCTTTAAAAGTAGGAAAGATCACAATATGAAGATAAAGCAGGAATTGAAAAGGACAAATTGGGGCAAATATTCGTTTATAGGTAGGGCAGTTAGGGATTGGAATAACTTACCAAGGGACATGTTCAATAAATTTCCAATTTATTTGCGATCATTTAAGAAAAGGCTAGGGAAACAACAGATAGGGTATCTCCCGCCTGGGCGACTGCCGTAAAGTGATTGATCTGCCTGGTGTGAAAATAGAAAAGCACGGAAAACCATCTTCAGCGCTACCGACAGTGGGATTCGAACCCACTATCACCCGAATACAAGCTCACAGCTGCGCGCCCCTAACCGCACGAACAACTCGCTACTATTATAATAATAATTTTTATTATTTCCTTGAATTGACATTTGCTGGCTTCCCTTTCTTCCTAAGGTTTACTGTACCTATTTCGGTTCCGGTGTTGGCACTGTACAAGTTACATAGTACTGTAGTGTGATTGATTTTACATCCTATTAACTATTTTTATGATATCTGTAGACGCCGAAGAACTGGATTTTATTTGCTCATCACGAGATGAAATAGTCAGCTTTATGTTCGGTCATTTCTTCTCACCTTCCCCAGGACCGACTTTTCTTTCTTTTTCTTTTATTGCAATTTGCTTTACGTCGGACCGCACAGATATGTCTTAAGGTGACGGTGGTATAGGAACGGTTTAGGGAAGGAAGCGGCCGTGGCTTTAATGAGGTACAGCCCCAGAATTTGCCTGGTGTGAAAATGTTTTGTTAAGTTACATTTTGTTGTGAAAAGGGGAAACCACACGAAACTATCTTCAAGGTTGTCGACAGTGGGGTTCGAACCCACTATCTTACGGATGCAAGCTCACAGTTTCACGGCCCTAACTGCACTGCCAACTCGCCCGGTTACTAATTTTCTACTTGTTTGTGGAGTCCGCGAAACTTTTAGTGATACTTCTATTTACGGGTGTGAGGAGTAAGGAGGGAACTACCCCGGTTCCGGTAATACTGCCGACTGAAAGGAAATGAAATCTGAACTGAATCGATGGTATGATCGATCGATATGGGTTTTCCAAACCGCCGTTTCCGTGTGGGAGTTCCAGGTTGTTCCTGTGATGTATTTTGATTTTCCTCACTCATGTTCAAGCTTAACCTATATTTTGACTTTGCTGTGTAAATAACAGCAGTATTTAAAGTGTTGCAATTATACCGCCAGATGACTCACGGCGATGTATAATGGTTTCATATTTTTTATGTCAGAGGTTGCCAATTCAAAACCCGAAGATGTCCGATGTCTACCGATTCAGTATTAGGGAGTCGAAGTATCAATAAAAGTTTCACGTACTATATTATAATGTGAGTGAACTCCAGAGCAATGTACTCCCCATTCCTGATAACCATTATGCAATAAGTAGACATCAGAGTTTAAGTCAAATCCCTATATAGGTAGTTCCTTCAGGGGGTGGGAAATAATTGCAGATGTTTATGAACTATTACAATCAGGCCTACAGAAAGAACTTTCTTTTTCTAGCGTTTCAACTTCACACTAATACATCGATGGAAGGCTTCGCTGGTGGTTTTTCAGCCTGTTTTTCGTAATACGTTGCGTTATTCATGTTTAAAATACACGGTTCACGCAAATCCCACAAGCTGCAGATAACATTTTCCCGGATCCACATCTGGAAGTTTTCAGCGTTCATTTGACCATGATAGCCGCCTTGTAAATCAACTCACATCCTTTAACAAAGCCAGTACCCCCTTTCAAGATGTACAGTAATTCAAGAAAGAAAAGACCGGGCGAGTTGGCCGTGCGGTTAGGGGCGCGCGGCTGTGAGCTTGCATCCGGGAGATAGTGGGTTCGAACCACACTGTCGGCAGCCCCGAAGATGGTTTTCCGTGGTTTACGATTTTCACACCAGGAAAATGCTGGGACTGTACTTCAATTAAGGTCACAGCCGCTTCCTTCTCACTCCTAGGCCTTTCCTATCCCTTCGTCACCATAAGACCTATCTGTGTCGGAGCGACCTAAGGCCAATTGCAAGAAAAAGAAAGAAAAGATCGTGTGCATGGTATTGCATGTTCCTCATATTTAATATGATTTCAGACTTAATTTTAATTGTAATCTGAACATAATTCTCCCCACATGTAGATACAAACCCCGTTGAAACCAACAACAAACATTATACATGGTGGTCGGAAAAACATGAACCGGGCAAATGAGCGTTAGAGCGTAGTAGTTTCAATTGTTTCCGAGTAAAGCCTACCTGCGAGGAACTTGTGCAAATCCATGTGCACACTCTATTTTAATTTCATTTTTTTATTTTTTGAGCGACTCAACAATTAGCCTTTAGGATGCACCGAAATTAGTTGTGTTTCCCAGTACGTCCTTATGTTCTCAGCCCTTTTATGTTAAGTTTCCAACTTCGCAAGATTCATCAGGAAAGTATATCAACCCACCTTGCTCCTTTAATTCTCGTATTTTCTGTAAGTATACGCACCTCTAATGTACTATATACACTCTTTATTGGCAACTTTATACCACACCTGATTTTTATTCTACCAGAAGTCTATCTCTTTCAGGATTCGTTTTCAAGTTGTTACCCCTCACTTAAAGATAATTCATTCTTCTAGGACAGGCAGGAGCTTCCTACACGTGGGCTCTACTTTCTGCCATATATGAAAATCCTCAGTGGTGCCTTTTACAACAGACCGATGGAAGTCGTCCACAACAGCATTCTTTATTGTCAGACTTTCTTTTTTCCTCCCGGGCGTTGATAATAAGCTACCTTCTGCATAGTTATCATAATATTATTTCCTAACACTCTGGATTGTCTTCGCTTAAACAAATATTTAGCTGCCCTATCAGTAATTTTTATCAGAGGGATATCAAGGCGGCACCGTATAACTTGCTAATCACAGCATTTAAAAATCCGTACAATTAAATGTCGCTTCCCATTACTTACTGGAATTCCCCATTTTCTTTTTGTCGCCATTATAACTTCCCTTATTCTACGAAGATAACAAACAGAGCTACTGTCAACTATTGCTCACAATGACAAGACTTCCCAGACTTCCCACAAACGAACACGTCTAAAACACAGCTGTGTGTCGCTCGGGACTTAACCAAGGCAAGGTGTTGCGCACTTCCGCAAAAAATAAAGCGTTTTCGGGCCTATGTTCATATAACATATTTTCTTCTACAAGTAAGAAATATGTCGTGAAAGTTTGACCGCACCTTATTGTCACACCCTGTATCGGTTGCGTTCTTGAACGGCCAAAAGAACTTATCACACTGAAGTAGTTCGCATTTAATTTAGATGGATTGAACTTATGTGACGTCCTACCCACACGCGGTGAATCGTTCTTCATTCGCTGCTCAAGTGCAGTTCACAGTTTGCTTCAATCATTACCTGAGCTCTGTTGGTGTCCACTTTGGAGAACGTTATTTCTGTTTCTTATAGATCATCTCAGCTCAGAATGCTTGTGTAATATTTATCTGTGGACTTCGTTACGCTGACCATGTCACACCGTCGTACACACGGCTTGGGTGGCTTCGCCTGCAAGAACGACGGACACTTCACACTCTTTCCTTTTTGCATAATATTCTTAAAACTTCTCAACCAGCCTATCTCCGTGATCGCATCAAAGTCCTCTCTACAGACCATAACAAAAATACCCGATCCTGCAGCACCATACCTTTATCCCT
Source organism: Anabrus simplex (assembly GCF_040414725.1). Taxonomy (NCBI): domain Eukaryota; kingdom Metazoa; phylum Arthropoda; class Insecta; order Orthoptera; family Tettigoniidae; genus Anabrus; species Anabrus simplex. Next base: position 356,162,929 of record NC_090268.1, on the reverse strand, counting down.
TCCTGTACACAGAACAACAATCTACATGAAATCATTCACCATTACCGCAGCCCGACAATGGAATGGAATGGGCTTCAGAAGCATGTCCAGCAGCTCAGCTTTTAAACATGCCCGTGTCGAAATACTAGGTATAAATGCATGAATCATCTAGTTTTGACCAAAAAACACCTCCTCCTATCTCCTCTTCATTATTTCCCTCTTCCTTTCACAGGTCTTCTTCTTCATCTGTTTCTTACTAATCATTCGCTTTACCTCTCAATTGAAGGCGATATCTCGATATATTGTAAAAATTTTATCTATTTTCGAAACTTTCTCCTAAGTAATTGTTACAAAGGGCACTAGGAACGTTTTTCAATACGCAAGAACGGTTGGCTGGACACCCCTGTTATGGTGAGGGATGAAAAGGTGGGTGAAAACCGGTCTACAAGACAGCAAGGCGCGACCTTCACTCCAGTTGTTACCAAGCAGTGGGATTGAAAGCTAGTTGAGGTGCCAGTGTGGTCTAAAGGTGAATATCGCACAATTATCCGCTACAATTTTGCTCGTGGATTGACTGTTGACCAGTGCCTGGAGGAAATTACTCCTGTGCTGGGGAAAGACAGTCCACATCAGGCTACAATTTTCCGCTGGTACAAAGAGTTCCAGAGGGGAAATTTTGGGGTTGAAGACGATCCTCGTTCTGGGTGACCGTCTGAATCAGTGACTGAGGAAAACATTGAAGCTGTGAGGAAAATATTGCAGCAAGAGAGGCGGTTGACATATCAGCAGGTAGGAGAGATCCTCTACATCCCTCCCTGCACCAGCTATTCATTCAATTCTACACGACCTTGTTAGAAAGGTTTGTTCCCTTTGGGTGCCCCATTCACTTTCATAGGAACAAAGGGCACATCGAGTGAAATGGTGCCGAAAAATGCTAAAAGAGTTTGAAAATGGGACTTCGCGTAACGTCAATAGCATCGTTACAGGTGACGAAACTTGGCTTTATTATTACAATGTCCCAACAAAATCCCAGAACAAGGTGTGGCTGTTTGAAGATGAGGGTACTCCTGTTACTGTGCGAAAGTCAAGGTCAGTGAAGAAAAGGATGATTGCAGTATTCTTCACTAAACGGGGCATCTTGACTCGGGTTGTGCTAGAAACACAAAGAAAAGTTACTGCGAAGTGGTACAGTGAGACTTGTCTGCCTCAGGTCATCCAGGTTCTCAAGCAGCTCCGTCCAAGGTCACGGCTCAACACTTGGTTCTTGGATCACGACAATGCTCCAGCACATCGTGCTAATGTAACAATGTATTTTGTTGCCAGATCAGGGTTGATTGTGCTTGATCACCCTCCATACAGTCCTGATCTTGCCCCATGTGACTTCACACTCTTCCCAGAAGTGAAGATGAAGCTGAAAGGGCGGCGTTTTGCATCCGACGAGGAGCTTCTTGCAGCATGGAATCAAGAGTGTGAAAATGTAACCGATGAAAAGTGGCAGAGTTGGTTCAGTGACTGGTTTCGAGGTATGGAGAAGTGTATTGAGTGTGGTGGAAATTATTTTGAAAAGTCTAAAGCGCTCACTCATATTGCAAAACTTTCCTAGTGCCCTTTGTATAATACTCATTATATATATTTAATGCACTCTACGTACGATGTGTATTATATAGATCAGGGGTTTCCAATTTTTAAGGGTTTGAGGGCCATTTTGGAAACCTTAGCCATGTTCGCGGGCCGCACTTGAATGGGCCAATTTTCGTAAAATTCTGCAAATAGTACAGAAGCACCATTAGGAAATAATATATATAGTTCAATTGAAAGGAGTGTTTGATAATTTTAATTGCTTAAAACATTATTTTAAAATTGCATAAAAGAGGGAAATTTGGAGCCGGGCTGAGTGGCTCAGACGGTTGAGGAGTCGGCCTTCTGACCCCAGCTTGGCAGGTTCGATCCTGGCTCAGTCCGGTGGTACTTAAAGATGCTCAAGTACGTCAACCTCGTGTCGGCAGATTTATTGGCACGTAAAAGAACTCATGCGGGACAAAATTTCTACACCTCGGCGTCTCCAAAAACTATAAAAAGTAATCAGTGGGACGCAAAAATAAACAACATTATTACTTTAAATTTGGATTTTAAATGTTTTAAAATCAAAAATAATCTGTTGAGAACAAGTGAATACTTGAAAAGAGGAACTAGTATTAAAGAATAATTAGTTTTGACTTGGGTCTATAAGTTGTATAAAAATTAATACGTTTTTTGAACGAGCTATTAAATATTTTTGTGACTTTTCTTCACATTATTTCTTACAGTGCTCTTGCGGGCCGCAAAAATGTCTTCGCGGGCCACATGCGGCCCGCGGGCCGCCTTTTGGAAACCCCTGATATAGATGATATAATTTGTTTTTTAAGTGTGATTACTTTTATTAATACTATTACTGTTATTATTGTTCATATTGTTTTCATATTACTGTCATCAGTAGTTATTATTAACAGTGTTCTATGTTAAGACTGGTTAAGTGTAAGAAAGGGAGTACATGCCTAACTTTGCCAGAATAAATAAAACATCTCATTATTTTTGTTATTATTATTTATCTTACATTTCTTCCCTTTCACACCACTGAATTGTAAACTCTCCACCGTCCTACTGTAGATACGAAGGTCGATCACATATAAACGTGATTTTTGTTCCTCAACATCAACAGTTGGTAGGACTGGCCCCGCGCTTCTGCTATGCTGAGGCGGAACCGTTAGGAGTGGGCAGAGCGTGCTGTTAGATATTTCCCGCTGTTTCGTCAGTAACCCTCACGATGTCGGAGCAAGAGGTGCACCCCTCCACTGCGCAACGCATAATTATAAGATTTCTTGCTCGTGAAGGAGTTACAACGACAGAAATTTGCCAGAGATTGACTGCACAGTCCAGTGATCAAACATTGTCAAGGACGCGTGTTTGTCTGGCATAAAAATTTCAGGAAAGGACGAGAAAATCAGCAACACTATCGCCGTCCGCGGATCAGCATTACAGACGAAAACATTCGTGCGGTTAAAGACATTATTGACGACGGGCGACAGTATCAGCAATTGGAGAACAAGTCGGAATATTTTATGGGAGCTGTCAATCAATCATCACAAACGACCTACAATTCCGTAAAGTGTGTTCCAGATGGGTCCCTCGCCTTTTGACCGAAAATCTGAATTTGACACGTTTGGACGTCTGTCAGTGGCTTACGGCAAGGTTTGTGGAAGAAGATGATGCATTTTTGAGTCGGATAGTCACCTGCGACGAAACATGGGTCCACCACTACACTCCCGAATCCAAACAAGCCAGTAAGGAGTGACGTAGGAAAGGGGAGGCAGGACCAATGAAAGCCAAGACTCGACTCTTAGCTGCAACAGTTTTTCTTTTTCGATCAGCGAGGCATTTTGCTGATTGATTTTTTGCATGAACGACGCACAATCAGTGCTGATTACTACTGCGAGCTGTTGAACAAGGCAAGGGTTGCATATCGCCGCAAAAAACGAGACCAACCCGTTTGACAGGTAACCTTCCACCACGACAATGCGCGGTCCCATACTGCAGCTCTAACTGTCTCCAAGGTACAGGAAATGCACTGGACGACAATTGATCATCCTCCTTACATCCTTACATGCCGGACTTATCAGCCTGCGATTTCTATTTGTTCGGACTGCTTAAGGAAGCTCCAGGAGGGCAACAATTAGAAGATGACGAGGGTGTGGAAGACTTCGTGCGCAACTGGTTGGTTAGCTCTTAGGGTCCCTAAGACCCGGTTATTTTTACGATGAGGGCATAAAAAAGCTACCCATACGCTGGGACAAATGCATTTCCAAAGCAGAAAACTATGTGGAAAAATAAATTGTAATTGTCTTGTGTTTTTCAAAAAATGAATGTAAAAAGAAATAAAATCTCATTTATATTTTATCCCCCCTCGTAATTGGCAGTTAATATTGAGCATGCGAACTAAATGTAAGGTGGTCGTTTCAACATCATTATTAACAACGTGATTTCCCCAATTCCAGTGAATATCCGCAGTCGCTTAAGTGCGGCCAGTATCCAGTATTCGGGAGATAGTAGGTTCGAACCCCACTGTCGGCAGGCCTAAAAATGGTTTTCCGTGGTTTCCCATTTTCACACCAGGCAAATGCTGGGGCTGTACCTTAATTAAGGCCACGGCCGTTTCCTTCCCACTCCTAGCCCTTCCCTGTCCCGTCATTGCGACAAGACCTATCTGTGTCAGTGCGACGTAAAGCAACTAGCAAAAAAAAAATCCAGTGAGGATATGCTCCTCGACAGCTCTGATTATATAACAGTGTATCTTTACTATCATCCTCTGCTGTAGCCCATGGTACGATTCTTGAATGCAAACCTTACTCGATAACAAAGGTTTTTGACTCAATGCTCTGAAGATAATGTTTACTGGAGATTATTAAATGTTCATCTAATCCCATGCCTAGGTTGTTAATTTCATATATTTCTATGCCTAATGTTAGTGGTTTAAGTTGATTGACGACTCATTTCTCAGCACGTGTAATTCTTCGCTAAGTTCAACCAATGTAGTTTACACTATGTCCCTAACTCTTCCATCTCAACGCGGGGTGTGATAACGACGTTCCATCATCTGTCCTACCTGTTGCTATATCTTGATGCTCGCGGTCTATTTAGTCAGTTATGCAGCCCATTTCTCTTAAAGTTAATTGCTACAAAGAGCTAATATTCTATATGGCGCTCCCTAAGCTTCAAGCTGTCTTGAAGAGCACTTCAGCAGCTAAATCGTGATCTTATTACTTGCAAAATCTATGGAGAACACGAACATGAATTTCTCTGAGCAAAATATTAAAGATGATTGTTCTTCAAGATCAAAGAATAACGCTTTGCTTACTGATACAGCAACTGATTTGTCGCACTAATTTCGTACCGATGGTTAAGATTTTGAGGCCCGGCACCATTAGAGAAATTATTATGAGCAGATTTACTGACGAGTAAAGAAAATAACTTCTCGCAACAAAATTCTGACACTCAAGTGTATTGTTGGAGATTCATAGAAAAGGACTCGTACACACTCTAACGACGTTATGTGATTTGGATATGCAATCTCCCTGTACATAGTTTAGTATTTCAAGTATGAGCTCCTGTTATCTAGCGGAGCTACTGGGAACTGCCATATCGCTTGTATTTATGCTTTTGTTTTGTATTTGGTAGTAGTAAGTAAGAATAAAGATGGCAGCCATGTCGAAGTAAAGTGATTCAGTGTTTTATTTATTAGTGATATCCCCAACATTTATGGTGCCGAAATAACCCATCTGTAACGGGCTACAGGTGAGGCCAAAGGGTAGCTGGGTGAATCGGTACGTTACAACGTCCTCTTGTTGTCGTGTAGATTCCGTCTGTAGTAGTGTCGATGCGGTACCAAAGAAATCTGGTGAGATCTCTATCTTTTTCGTCGAGGGCTAGCTGGAGGAACGCCTGGGTAGCGTCACATGCGATGGCCTTTCGATTCAATCGAAACCTTAAGAGGGTGGCAAAAATTTCGGATAGGAGATTTGGACCCATGTGGAGGGTATCGTTGAGGGATGGGAATCCTGGTTCGTGAGAGGAAGCGTCGTACACTATTCTCCATTTAGTGGCATCTCGTTTCTCCTTCTTGACGGCATGATGTGGCAGATAAAACATATTTCCAGGGATTGCGGTATCGGGGGCTAGTTCCACTTGCTCTCGAAGTACGTAGTCCAACATTAGCGTCTGATACATGTTCTTGAAAGTTGCGTTCTGATGTAGCCGTCTCTGTAGTGTTCGAAACCTTGCCTTGGTTGTTGCCAAATTATCGGATAAGACTATATCCCGTTTGCGAGGAAGGGATACGACTCTTCGTCCGTCGTGGATGCGGTAATTGTCGTGGAACTCTTGAAGAATAGCAGCATCCGTGTCGTCTAGTTGTCTGTATTTCGTCTCTCGAATGCCGATTGTCTCGAGCTCCCAAAAACGTCGCATGGAGTCGTCCGATATCTCGTCATTGTTGACTGAGACGTGGTTCGTCATAACATGATTGACAGTGGTACCAGAGTGGTTGCCTGTGAAGACCCAACCGAAGATTGTTGGAAGTAGGACTAAAGAGGGTGTGATGGACTGTGGTGGATCTAGTTTCACGACTTTCCAATAATTGTCTGCACCAATAAGAATTTCAATCGGCAAGTCATCTGCGTCGTTGGTTTTTGGATCAGCGAGTGGCAGATTGCTGTGGTTAAGAGTGACTGCAGGGTGAGATGAATAAGTGTTGGCACTTTCGAAAGCTGTGATAGTGACGGCGGTTTTTGTCGAAAATCCTATAATTTCAAATTGGGTGAATCGACGTGGCTGAAAGCTATTGCTAGTTGTTTCGAAGGCTGTGACTGCTAGGTCTCGAGTACAGATTACTGGTAGCTGAAGTGTGTCCAATAATGACGTGGCAATAAAACTTGATTGAATTCCAGCGTCTAGGAGGCATCGTGTGATTTTGTGTGCCCCTGTTGGTCCATGTAGGTGAACACGGGCTGTCTGCAGAAATGAAAAATTGGGTGGCCCTGTTTCAATCTCTCCGACAGAAGTTGACTGGGATTGGCTCTGGTTGCAGATGGATACGTGGTGAAGTTGTTTGCATTTAGAGCATGACACTCTGCCCTTCTTGTTGCAGTTCTGGACGTTGTGACCTCGATTAAGGCACAGAAAGCATCTTTTGGAGAGTTTCAGCTTCTCCACCCTAGCTTGGGGTAGGACTACTTGTGTGCATCCCTGTGCCCAGTGACCTCTGCTTTCGCAGAAGGCACAGAATGGTGTTATTGCGGGCTTGTTCTGCTCCCTTCTTAACTTTTGTGGCCTAGTACTGACTTGGAGAGCAGCTGCTGTAGGTTGGTAAAGTGATGGAAGTGCGATGCTGTTCTCTCCCCTGAGTTTCTGAGTGCTAAGGGCCGCTTCTACCTCCTCACGAAGAAATTCTATCAGAGACATCATATGACCTTCGCAGATTTTGTTGCGCTTTGCGTGAATTAGCTACGTGTGAAGATTGCCGCTGGAAAAGCTCGTAAAATCTTCGGGGCAATCACGCGTCCGTAAACATTAATGTCTTCGCCAAGCGCCTTGAGAGCTTGAACTCTACGGTGGCACTCTAGGTATGTCACGTTGAGATCATCAGGATTCTCTGATAATGTGGGTGGTAAATTCTCCAGGTAGTTCAGATGAGCCTGAATTATTTTATCCTTGTCGCCATAACGTTCAGTAAGTAAAGTCTTGACCTGGGCGTACGTTTCTGAACAAAGTGCTATACCATCGACGAGTTGCTTGGGTTCCCCTCGTAGATATCCTCGTAATAACAAGTGCTTGCTAATGTCTGGAATCGTGGTGTTGTTGTCAACTGCTGTCTCGAACTGTTCCCAGAAACGAGACCAGGACTCTATGTCACCTGAGAATGGCTCAATGTGTATTGTCGGGAGTTTAAATTCTGGAACAACTGGGGGTGGAACATAATAGCTAGAACTGGGAATGGATGCTGACGCATTTGTCTCTGCTGGTTTCCGTGTAAGAATTTTGTTGGCATGCTGTATAGCTCTTGTTGCACTGTCGACATAGTTTTCACATGCCTGTACATCTGTTTTATAATCTGTGTCGGGTAACTGGTCGTGTATAACATCGTCTGAGGAAACTAATAATTGCAAAATGTTCTGAAGTCTATCACGATGATATTCTATTTCGTCATAGTCTGATGTTTTTGTTTTGTCTTTTAAAAGATTGACAAAGCGCGTTAAATTTCCTCGCAGAGTAGTTCGCTTTCTTTTCAGAAGGGACAGGTCTTGTATAGACATTGCTGACGGTGTGACAAACGGGCCATTTATGACAGCTGAGGAGGGGGTGCAGATGAACGTGCTGCAGGCAGGGCTTTGTTCCCGTGACAGTAGGTAGTTTGTCGGTAATAGTCCGCCTTGTTTCCAGTAGGTGGCAGCACTAGTCACACAGACCGGCGTGGATTTGTTTTAGAAATAACGATATTCTTGAAGCATGCAGAAATAATGTCTACACCAATGCAATAATGCCGTATAATCCCCGTATGGCATGCTACGTTAGTGGTTTAGTACATACTGGAAACTTTTACGAGTTACCGCGTGGATTCTACGATTCGTGAATTGTTTGAAGGAGAAAACCAAGTATTGTCACAACTTCACAGCCTCAGAAAAGGAAGAAGCAAGAACGTACTGGATAAAGCAAGTTCAACAGGAATGCTTTGCTTCTGGACTGCAAGCCCTGAAGAATAATCTTCCACTAGCACGAACTTCGAAGATCTTTCGCTACAATCCATTTCTACAACATGGTATCCTCCGACTAGGCGGACGGCTACAACACGCAGACATCTCGAGCAACGAAAAGCACCCTATAATTCTGGATGGCTCACACGCATTCTGTAAACTTCTGATAAAACAAACTCACATAAGACTTCACCATCTAGGTGTTCCCGCTATCCTAACTGAACTACGCACAGAATTCTGGATCTTGCGAGCACGCCAAACAATCAAGAAGGTCATACACACTTGCCTTCCGTGTAAAGTTGTTCATCGGAGGAGACCGACGGAATTAGAAGCACCACTTTCCCTGGATCGTCTACGTCCTTCCAGACCATTCGAAGTAACGGGACTAGACTTCGCAGGACCACTGTACGTTACTTCTGGCAACCTCATGAAGAAAGCCTACATTGCATTATTCACTTGTGCAACAACGCGTGCCTTACGCTTAGAACTGTGCGGTGTCATGTCGACAGACAAATTCCTACAGGCCTTGTAGAGGTTTATAGGCCGACATGGTATACCACACACGATCTACAGCGACAACACTCAGACATTCCATTCAGCGAACGCAGAGTTAACAGACTTGTGGAGAGAACTGACAGAGGCACGGACACACCACTATATGGCCCAGCAAGGTATCACATGGAAGTTCATTGCCCCACGTGCCGCTTGGTGGGGAGGATGGTGGGAAAGACTAATTGGCCTCACCAAGCGATGTCTACGGAAAATACTTGGACGTTCCACTATTGATGATGAAGGGCTACGGACTGTTTTGACTAGCATAGAAGCCGTATTAAACACAAGACCCTTGACGCAACATGATGACAATGGTGGTGTATTGACTCCAGCCCACTTCCTCGTTGGCGATCGACTCACTACGATACCTCCTGGACCAGAACCACCTAGGCGAGACCTTGTTAGAACCTTCAGACTACTCCAGCGAATGACTGACGACTTCTGGAAGCGTTGGAGGAAAGAGTATTTGCTACTGTTACGGAATTTTCACGAAGTTCGCCATCCCAGAGACCACGGGTCAAAAATCAGGGTCGGTGACGTAGATTTACTACAAGAGGATACACGCCCAAGACACATGTGGAATAAAGCACGGGTCGAAGAATTACGCGAAGGACGTGACGGGAGAGCTAGAACGGTTATTCTTCGCACCTCGGACGGAAACCATGTGACACGACCTGTCCAGCTGGTCATCCCACTCGAGATAGACCAGGGTGGGGAGGATGTTGGAGATTCATAGAAAAGGACTCGTACAAACTCTAACGACGTTATGTGATTTGGATATGCAATCTCCCTGTACATAGTTTAGTATTTCAAGTATGAGCTCCTGTTATCAAGCGGAGCTACTGGGAACTGCCATATCGCTTGTATTTATACTTTTTTTTTTGCTAGGGGCTTTACGTCGCACCGACACAGATAGGTCTTATGGCGACGATGGGATAGGAAAGGACAAGGAGTTGGAAGGAAGCGGCCGTGGCCTTAATTAAGGTACAGCCCCAGCATTTGCCTGGTGTGAAAATGGGAAACCACGGAAAACCATTTTCAGGGCTTTGTATTTCGTAGTAGTAAGTAAGATTAAAGATGGCAGCCATGACGAAGTAAAGTGATTCAGTGTTTTATTTATTAGTGATATCCCCAACATGTATTTTGAAATGAGTTGATATGATAATAAGCTTCCCACTGTCAGCAGCCCTGAAAATGGTTTTCCGTGGTTTCCCATTTTCACACCAGGCAAATGCTGGGGCTGTAGGCTTACCTTAATTAAGGCCACGGCCGCTTCCTTCCCACTCCTAGCCCTTTCCCTTCCCATCGTCGCCATAAGACCTATCTGTGTCGGTGCAACGTAAAGCAACTAGCAATAATAATAATAATAATAATAATAATAATAATAATAATAATAATAATAATAATAATAATAATAATAATAATTGTTACGGACTTTTCCGTGGTAGGTAGAGGTGAAAGAAGGTGCGGGTGTGAATGGGTTTCAAGCTACGAAATTATAGTGCAATATAAAATTAATTTAAAATTTAACAAGGTTATATTTTCTTTTCGAAAACAAAGAAATAACAAGCATGGCAGGTACAAAGTAGCAATTCAAAAGGGGTTAGTTACAATATTTACAGAATTTGGGCTTCGCGCCCTGACTTCACAATGCTTGGGCAATCAGCTCAGTTTTACCCCTAACACAAGTTTTAACAGAGGGGGAGAAAACCCCATTCATACCTAGGAGCCCTTGCTCCAAATTACACTGAAAAACCTCCATGAGGCATACAACCCAGAATTTTCAAAAGAGCCACTCGCTCTCAAAATTTAAGCCTCTCCCAGGCCACACCAAACTCCACCTTCAAGTTGTCCTCAACGGACATAAACACAGGGGTAAAATACCCAATCTACTGAGGTCTATTAAAAGAAAAGCAGGTTAATTAAATGACCTCTAAAATAACAATTTGAGAGGAGGCGAACTTGCACTCCTAATACACTTTGATTAAGACCTACTTGGCACTAGGCCGTTAATACAAGGGCTAATCCCATGCTAAAGAGGTGACTTAAGAAAAGAACAATTTGTTTTACATTAACGAAAAATAGGTTGAGAAAATAAGTTCACCTCAAGACAATGTGAGTGGGAGCTCGAGAGGGTTAGCACTCTCTATCCCAATATGTCGTTTTAAAAGAGAATATATGAAAGGAGTAGTTACATTTTAGGAAAAGGTTACATGGCTGAACGCTTAGAACCCGCCCCGAAAGTTAAACTGCTGAGCTAGCAAAGAAAGAAGTCATTAATCGGCCATTACCTTGTGTTGAACGGCTGGAGAAGAAAGAGGCGCTTCCCGCCCCCTGCTATGTACTTAACACACTGACGGATGGAACAGAAGTGGCCTAGAGACCCAAAAATCAGCAGTTTAAATACTCTCGCGGAAGTTTCTAGGCGTTAGGGGAAAGAAAACACCCTCCCACAAACTCTTTATTGGATAGGACCCCGCAACAGATTCAAGTTGGGGGAAGATACATCTGATTGGATAGAAATTAATTTAAGAAATTCGGGATTGGTTAGGTTCAACACAAGGGGAAGAAAGGGGTAAATATTGCCAACTTAAACAATGATAGAAAGAAATTTAACAAAGAACAAACTCATGAAATTAAATTTTCTCCAAAAAAATAGTTCTTTGACTCCGCACTAGGTTGCACTATTGTAGATCTTCAGTAGTGTCCTCTAGAAGAGAAAGTTCACACTTCTTACTTCAAGCGAAACAAAAACACATCAAAAATGACACAGTTCAAAAACTCAAAATTTTCCACGTGGTGACATCTTCTGAGACGGTAGAAAATTAATACAGTCAATAAAGTTCAGACTTCCTCCAGCAGAGGAGTTTCAACAGGCGCACATTTTAAATTAGCGGAGTGGAGGTGTACCGCCCGGTACAGACCTCCCCCCCCAAAAGTTCCTCCAGGGATGACACATGAAATCAGTTTGAAACAAGGTCCAAGTTATGCTGTGGGTATGAAGATTGATTGCCAAAAAATTTATAAGATTTTCTTAATTTGGGGTTGATTTGGTTTCAAAATTTGTTGTTGCAGATGAAGTAAAGTCTTTATATTTGTAGAAGTTGAATTTCTGAAGATAACTTTTTATACTTGAAAGTGAAGAAAAAAAAAATTTCAAAGTCCACCAAATATTGCAGTTGAATTCCCAAGTGTAGTCATTACTTATGGTATCTGTTCATGTAGTAGATGTTGATGAAGTGGGATTGCCAGACCGGCCGTTGCGGCTTGCGTCCAAAGGAGGCCGCTCGGACCCCTCAAGTACCCTGAGATACCGCTCGCCCGCACTATGAGGGGAGCAGAGGTGTTGAAGCACGCCGCGCCCGCGGTGAACATATACAGGCTGCGGGCAAGTAGCAGGTCGTGCGCCGCACATCAGCCTTGGCCGGGAGGAGAGCTCCGGCTCGCCGTGCACACGTCGTCCTCGCTGGGGCCGAGGGGGCCCGTCCTCACCTCCAGTTGCTGCACGGCGCCGCGCGGCCGAGGGGGCACTGAAACATTAAAGCTTGGCGGCAGAATTGTGTTGGACCATCATCTTTTTTGAGGGTACAGGCTTGTGGAGAGGTTGAGGGGCCAGCGGCGTGCAAATATCCATGGCATAAGTCAAGCCACTGTGTGTATAGAAGCAGGAGACGGGAGCGTGGTAATGGCCGCGGCAAGGACAGGATGGCAGTTTAACAATCGGGGAGGTTTACAAGAAATGCTTACATATAAAATAAAATAGAAGGAGCAGAATGCCTTAAAAGTTGAACTCAAAAAAAAATATAACCTTCATATTCCTTTCAAATCATATGAAGCAAGTTGACACAAAATTTACACTGGTTTCACCTGTGACAGGTGAACCCTAAATATCCTCTCGGTGGCTGGATTGCTTAATAACAACGTAACCGGGGTGAGGAAATCGAGAATTATACAAGGCCCATGAAATCTGGGGGCAAGCTTGCCCGCGGGAACAAAATTTTTGACCATAACCTGGTCACCTACCTTCAAAGGGGTGGGTCTCCGTCCACGATCATACCTTTCCCTAACCTTTTCATGAGACACTTTAAGATTGGCTTTAGCCTTCTTCCAAAGATCTTTAATGTTATCCGGATCTATTGTCTCGGGTAGAATGTCATTCAGAGACCAGAGGTTAGAGAGCGGCGAGTTGGGAACAAACTTGAACATCAAAGAAGCTGGAGTAAACTTGTGAGATTCATGAACCGCCGAATTCAAAGCAAAAGCTATCCAATGCAGGGACGTGTCCCACCTGGAATGATCTTCATGATGATAGGCAATAAGTGCGGACCTGAGATTACGGTTAACCCGTTCAGCCAGAGATGGTTGAGGGTAATAAGCAGAAGTAGTTACATGAGAGATTGATAAGTCAAAACAGAATTTACGAAATAAATTAGATGTAAAAGCCTTAGCATTATCAGATACAATATATTGACACGGACCAAAAGAAGCAAAAATAGAATTTAAGCAGGTAATGGTAGACTGAGCGGTAGCCAGCTTAGTCGGAAATAACCAAGAAAATCTGGTAAAACCATCTACGCACACAAAGATGAACTTGTTAGCATTACCCTTTGACTGGGGGAAGGGTCCTACATAATCGATATACAGACGTTCCATGGGGCGCGACGCTTGATGCGAAGACAAAAGGCCTACTTTGGTGGACATGGTGGGTTTACTGAGCAAACAAGATTTACAAGCTTTTACAAGTTCACGGATTTCACCGTCCATACCTTTCCAGATGAACATTTCACGAATCTTCTCACGAGTTTTAAAGATTCCAAGATGCCCTCCTAATGGGGTCTCATGATAATACTTGAAGATCATAGGTACAAGAACAGCTGGAACGACAACTTTCATCATCCTATCATGCCTCGATGGGCAACATAGAACACCATTCCTCAGAACATAAGGGACAACATGTTCCCCAGAAGAAAGGGTTTCCATTATCGGAGCCAGCGTCGGATCTTCACGTTGGTATTTCTCAATATCCCTAAAAAGCATGGGAGCATCTGTTAAGATGGCATTAACACCAGATAGTATGGACTCGGGAGGTGATGAACTGTCGACCGGTTCGTGGGTCTCGACGTCGTTATGAAACATACGGCTGAGTCCATCAGCAACAACATTTTCGGTACCTCTGATATGTCTAACATCAAACTGGAAGGCGGAAATACGAATAGCCCAGCGGGCTATACGACCAGTACGACGCGGCCTACCTAAGACCCAGCTTAATGCTTGATTATCTGTCTCCAGGTCGAATTTGACGTGTTCCAGATAGAGACGGAACTTTTCTAAGGCGAATAAGACTGCCAAACCTTCGAGCTCATAGATGGAATACTTGGCTTCTTGAGCCGACAAGGTCCTAGAGGCATAGGCGATAGGTCGCCTCCCTAGTTCAGTCTCTTGAAGAAGGACTGCAGCTACTGCTGACGACGACGCGTCGGTTTGGACGATGAATTTCTTCGAGAAATCAGGCATAGCAAGTACAGGGGCATTACAAAGTGCTAATTTAAGGTCTTCAAAAGCGGCTTGTTGAGAAGGTCCCCACTCGAATTTGATGCCTTTCCTACGAAGAAGGTTTAAGGGCGCCGCTCTATTAGCAAAGTTAGGAATGAACTTCCTGAAGAAATTCACCATACCAATGAACCTGGCGATGCCTTTAATGTCCTTGGGAGGTTTAAAATCACGGATGGCCTGTGTTCTAGAATGATCGACTGCTACACCATCAGGTGACACAATATGCCCTAGGAAAGACATAGAGGGCTTAGCAAAGGCAACCTTGGACAACTTAACAGTTAACCCAGCCTTACGAAGGCGATCGAGAACTTCTCGCAAATGATCTAGATGTTCTTCAAAAGTCTCTGAAAATACGACGACATCATCTAAGTAGTGATATAAGTACTCGAATTTGATGTCGGAGAAGACCCTATCTAGTAGCCTAGTGAGCACAGCTGCCCCCGTGGGGAGCCCGAAAGGCACGCGGTTGTATTCATATAAATTCCAGTCCGTGGCAAACGCAGTAAGGTGTTTAGACTCTTCGGCAAGGGGAATTTGATTATAGGCCTGATTCAAGTCCAAGATAGTGAAGAACTTGGCCTTACGAAACCATGAAAAACAAGAATGAAGGTCAGGAAGGGGCACAGATTGCAACACCACCTTCCGATTGAGAGCCCTGTAATCAATGACAGGCCTGAAGCCTCCTTGGGGTTTCGGGACTAGAAAAATAGGCGATGAATACGCCGACTTAGAGGGCCTAATAATACCATCCTTCAACATCTGATCGATAATTTCTTTCAGAGCCTTCATTTTAGGTGGAGATAGCCTATAAGGTGGAAAACGGACAGGAATCGAATCCGTGACCTCAATTTTGTATTCAATAAGGTCAGTAACACCAAGAGTATCAGAGAACACCTCTGGAAATGACTGACATAATTTACGAATACTATCAGCCTGCTCCTCAGGTAGATGTCTAAGGTCTAACAACATCTCATCCTGGGTAGGCGAAATAGAAGAACATGACACAGAATTACACTTTAATAGTGGTATTTTACAACTAGAAGCAAATTTGAATGTGCACGACCTAGACTGGAGATCGAGCACAAGACCAGTGTGAGAAATAAAGTCAGCTCCCAGTATGATGGGGCAAGACAGGTGCTTAGCCACAAACAATTTAATTTTCCATGTAAATTTAAAAATACGAATTTTGACCAATACGGAACCTAGAATTTCTAATGGAGATGAATTAGCCGAAACATATTGAATAGGAGATGAGACGTAGTCAGGTAGTTTACAAACAGCTTTCAATTTAGAATACCATTCGGCCGAAATAATCGAACAAACACTGCCTGAATCTAAGAGAGCTGTTATAGGCTCGTTATTTAACTCAATCTTAAGAAAAGGAACAGGTGCGGGGGTATCCGCCGCAATCCTAAGGCACTCTTTGGGGCATTCAAAAGATGTATTCGAAGGCTTATCGTTCCCTGAATTCTCGACCTTTTTGCCAGGGGCTGAGCCTTGGGAAGGAGAATTAGTTGACTCAGCCGCAGCCACTAGTCACTTTTGATTGTTGTTGGAAGTTACACCAGAAGTTGAGCAGGAGGGGGTGCTATTCGAATTGGGACAATTCTTTGCGATATGTGAGAAAGCCCCACATTTAAAACAGCCTTGTGATGAACCCGCTCCATTATTTGCCCTACTAGTTTTGATCAGAGGACACCTATTGCGCAGATGGTCAGGCGACCCGCAAGCATAACATTTACGGGGGGTGACTGATCGGCGAGGTGGAGGCCGAGTATTACTAATGGAAGGCGGGGGTTCTTTCGCGACACGCAAAGAATCGGCGTATCTAACTCCTTCCGCTGAGACGGCCAATGCTTCAAGTTCCGAGAAAGTTTGCGGGCACGCCGCGAAACACAAATATGACCTATAGGGAGGTGAAATTCCCTCTACAATAGCCTGTACAATCTGATCTTCAGGAAAATGAAGGGCAAACACCCTAGTATAAAACTTAATGTCCTGTATGAAATCAGCCAAGTTTTCATCCAAGCGCTGTACACGATAATAGTACTTCTGAATAAGGGAGGACCTGGCCCTAGCAGGGATGAAGTTAGCTAGCAAATGGGCATGGAAATCCTCAATAGATGATTGCTCGGCAATGGCTCTTACGATTTTATCAGAGAGAATACCAATAGCATACGGATAGATAATTTGCAAGATTTGACATGGAGAAAGAGAAAAAACAAGGGCATGATCCTGAAATTCCACTAGAAATCTTAAAAATGAAATTACGTCACTGGTGGTATTAACGGAAACTTAGATATACCTCTGAGCAACATTGCCAATGGATGAGGCAAGCTACTAAACCCGGGTGACATAGTAGGTAAAGGTTTCAATGGCAAGGAAGTTAATTCAGAACGGATGTTACTCAGCGATGCACGGCGTTCAGACTCGTTGTCCAATGGGGCAGGGATAGTTTGAGAAGCAACGGTTATTCTATTAACTTCTCCCTTGGGAGGCGCTTCCTCACTACCTGCATTTACTATGGTGGGTTGATCAGATTTGGGAGGAACTTCCCCAGTTAACAATTGAGTGACCTTACTAGATAATTCGGAAATATTTTCCAGGAGCGTACTAGCTTCCTTCCTCTGAACATCATTCAGTTTTAGAGACAACAGATCGTTAACCCTATTCGAAAAATGATATAGCCTGCCTTGCACACGCTTAATTTGATTAGGAGACGGATCATTTTCATCAAAAAACTAACTACAGAAGCTAGCCCAGTAATATTCTCCGTGATCGTGGAAAGAGAGTCGTCAATTTCTTTCTCTCCCAAATTGGGGATGGAAATGGGCAAATCAAGGGACTCTCTAAGCTTGTTAGTGTCTATTGAAAAAGTGCCTCCAGATTGCACATTTCTGATAGTTAATTCATAGATCAACTCCTCCTTACGCAAATAGTTAAGAAGGAGAACATCGCGAGGGCCGGGCATGATGACAGACCAATTTTGAAAAACTCAAAAAATTCCAGCAACTGAGAAAATGGTTAGAGTTCGGATCAAAACAATGTGTAGCCGTCAAAAGGGGCTAAATTGAGACCCATTCAACCACGCTCTGCTACCACTTGTTACGGACTTTTCCGTGGTAGGTAGAGGTGAAAGAAGGTGCGGGTGTGAATGGGTTTCAAGCTACGAAATTATAGTGCAATATAAAATTAATTTAAAATTTAACAAGGTTATATTTTCTTTTCGAAAATAAAGAAATAACAAGCATGGCAGGTACAAAGTAGCAATTCAAAAGGGGTTAGTTACAATATTTACAGAATTTGGGCTTCGCGCCCTGACTTCACAATGCTTGGGCAATCAGCTCAGTTTTACCCCAAACACAAGTTTTAACAGAGGGGGAGAAAACCCCATTCATACCTAGGAGCCCTTGCTCCAAATTACACTGAAAAACCTCCATGAGGTATACAACCCAGAATTTTCAAAAGAGCCACTCGCTCTCAAAATTTAAGCCTCTCCCAGGCCACACCAAACTCCACCTTCAAGTTGTCCTCAACGGACATAAACACAGGGGTAAAATACCCAATCTACTGAGGTCTATTAAAAGAAAAGCAGGTTAATTAAATGACCTCTAAAATAACAATTTGAGAGGAGGCGAACTTGCACTCCTAATACACTTTGATTAAGACCTACTTGGCACTAGGCCGTTAATACAAGGGCTAATCCCATGCTAAAGAGGTGACTTAAGAAAAGAACAATTTGTTTTACATTAACGAAAAATAGGTTGAGAAAATAAGTTCACCTCAAGACAATGTGAGTGGGAGCTCGAGAGGGTTAGCACTCTCTATCCCAATATGTCGTTTTAAAAGAGAATATATGAAAGGAGTAGTTACATTTTAGGAAAAGGTTACATGGCTGAACGCTTAGAACCCGCCCCGAAAGTTAAACTGCTGAGCTAGCAAAGAAAGAAGTCATTAATCGGCCATTACCTTGTGTTGAACGGCTGGAGAAGAAAGAGGCGCTTCCCGCCCCCTGCTATGTACTTAACACACTGAAGGATGGAACAGAAGTGGCCTAGAGACCCAAAAATCAGCAGTTTAAATACTCTCGCGGAAGTTTCTAGGCGTTAGGGGAAAGAAAACACCCTCCCACAAACTCTTTATTGGATAGGACCCCGCAACAGATTCAAGTTGGGGGAAGATACATCTGATTGGATAGAAATTAATTTAAGAAATTCGGGATTGGTTAGGTTCAACACAAGGGGAAGAAAGGGGTAAATATTGCCAACTTAAACAATGATAGAAAGAAATTTAACAAAGAACAAACTCATGAAATTAAATTTTCTCCAAAAAAATAGTTCTTTGACTCCGCACTAGGTTGCACTATTGTAGATCTTCAGTAGTGTCCTCTAGAAGAGAAAGTTCACACTTCTTACTTCAAGCGAAACAAAAACACATCAAAAATGACACAGTTCAAAAACTCAAAATTTTCCACGTGGTGACATCTTCTGAGACGGTAGAAAATTAATACAGTCAATAAAGTTCAGACTTCCTCCAGCAGAGGAGTTTCAACAGGCGCACATTTTAAATTAGCGGAGTGGAGGTGTACCGCCCGGTACAATAATAATAATAATAATAATAATAATAAGCTTACGGTATATTGCTGTATCAAGAAAAAAAGGTGAAATTCTTTACGTTTCGCAGAGAACTTTGCTCCGGGTCTTCACAAGAAAATCTAGAATGTTCACGAGGAAAACTACTCCAATAATGAAGGTTTGAATTTAAGAATGCTTTACTGTTGGTCTGTAGTAAGTGGTACTATCATTCGTCACGAGATGGCTCGCTGTACGCTAGCCTTCCAAGCGGGAACAGACGACACCAATGAAGATGTTTCTTGTTACGCCGTATGTGCGTTACGAAACAAGAGCAAGATGAATCAGGGACAAATGCCGTAGAAGAAATAAATACAAATAATATAAAATGAAGTGCAACGAAATACTCACATGACAGAAGAATAGAATAGAGCTGAAGAATGTAATGAATGCAGAAAAAACAGAGGATATGTGTATGAGTTGGATTGTGGGAGAGAGAGAGGGGGGGGGGGGGTGACGGCATAACAGATGTACACACGTTATGAAAGTATGACACTTAACACCTAACCTCGAATGAACCATCTGGTGATGAGGAGAGTACTAATTTGGAAAACACCTAACCGAAATAACAATAGTGAGCGTACGGGGAAGAGAGCTACCTACATAAATCCTTAACGACTAACAACCACGTATGACTTAATTGATAGCCAGTGCCCCTGTTGAATTTGTTGGGATTTTTAAGTATTTCCACAGCTTTCCATATAATAATAAATTATGTTTTCAAAATAAAAAGATTAATGTGCTGATAAGAATTGTAATCAAATAACACGTAAGCGTAATTTTCGTCTTACATTTTTCTAATAGTCACTTTCAGGTTGTGTAACTGGTAATTCAAGATTTTTCAATAAATTTAGATAGAAAATGTTCCGCAACAAACGACTTTACGGATATTACTTTCATATCTATACACACATTATTATTATTATTATTATTATTATTATTATTATTATTATTATTATTATTATTTAAATTTCGTAAAAATCAGACGCGGTAAATTTGCGGGGCTTCCTTATCAGAACAACTGTTCGAAGGCCCACCTTGGGCATGTACGCAAGCTTCACATCTCCTAATCCAGTTGTGACTTACTCGCACCAAAAATATATAAGAAATACATTCTCAGAGACCACCCGATGTATCGACTTCTGTTCTGTATACTTCGATACTATCTCCCCTCAAACTTAGAAGTCAAGTGGATTAAGGTCTAGAGATATCGCAGGCCAATTGATGGGTCCAACGATCGGGAAATTCCTGATACAAATGCTCCCGCACTACGCGTTTTAGATGTGGTTTTGTTCCATCGCGTAAGAACTACCTGGTTTGCTGCGCTTGAAGTGGTATGTCCTCCAGCAACTCCGATAACTTACTTGCCAGGAATTCTTGGTAAACTACACCGGTTAACCACACAGGTTAGACAACTGGTTCAAATAACCTATCTGCTACAACACCCATCTAGGTACGGATTGATAAACGGTGTTGGAATTTGTCCTGACGCACAGTGTGGGGATGTTCAACAACCCATGTGTGAGTATTGTGCCCATTAAATATTCTTGCAGAGTGAAGATAGCCCCAACGGTCGCTAGCACAATCGCAAGGATCTCTGGGTTGCGTGCTTGATCGATTAACCAATGGCAGAAGTGCACGCGTTGAATATGGTAGAGGCGCATCAGCTTTCCTCGTAGGGTTCTACGCACTGTTCAGGTGGATACATCGACGACACATGCTGTACTAGGAGTACTGCGCCTTCAATCTTCTTCCACCATTGCCAAGATAGCTTCTTCCATGTCTAGAATTCTTCGCGGGCATACAGACCCACGATGTTCATTGCGCGGTGCTACACAACTGGCATCGGTATTGCAAAGCTCTAAGTACTTCCACTGGATTCGGCACACATCTGATAGATTTTTCTCAAAATGCACTGTTCTATACAAAAGGAAAATGTCCTATTTCTGGAGAAAAATGTGTGATACTTATAGACATTTTAACGCTGAATTGAAATCTATTTTTAGATTCCATACATCAGGGATAGTTTAGTAGTAATCCGATTTTGAATTTATTTTAATATATTCCCATCATTATATCTTCTTCTTTATATGTTTACCCTCCAGGGTCGACTTTTCTCTCGGACTCAGCGAGGGATCCCACCTCTACTGCCTCAAGGGCAGTGTCCTGGAGCTTCAGACATTGGATCGGGGATACAACTGGGGAGGATGACCAGTACCTCGCCCAGGCTGCCTCACCTGCTATGCTGAACAGGGGCCTTACGGGGAGATGGAAAGATTGAAAGGGATAGACAAGGAAGAGGGAAGAAAGCGGCCTTGGCCTTAAGTTAGGTACCATCCCGGCATTTGCCTGGAGGAGAAGTGGGGAACCTCGGAAACCCACTTCCAGGATGGCTGAGGTGGGAATCGAACCCACCTCTACTCAGTTGACCTCCCTAGGCTGAGTGGACCCCGTTCCAGTCCTCGTACCATTTTTCAAATTTCGTGGGAGAGCCGGGAATCGAACCCAGGGCTAGCTAATCACACTAACCACTACACCACAGAGGCGGACTCCAATCATTATATAATAGCTTTAATTTAGTAATAGACATACTGATAGAAATTCAATTAAGGGGGCCTATAAACATTAGGAGAGTAACAGAAGCTGATAGTTGAAGTGCTCACTTAATGTTCTCACTATTTAACAGTCATTCACAGGGATGTTTATAAATATTCATAAAAATGGATCATATGGACAAAAATTTGCCACCACAAAGTTTCATGTCTTATTTAATCCTGTTGTATTTAGTATCCTTCTTTTGCTGAATTATACCCCAGCAATAACAGGCTAACATTGTGGTTATTCATTTCTCTTCATTGTTTCTCCCCTTGATAGTTATTTCTTTATGAAATATTTTTCCATGCTCACCTGATACATCACTACAACTCTCCGGAAAGACGTCTAGATGCGAGTCCATGAAATCTTCATAAGCTTTGATCATTTCTTTCACAAACTCTTTAGTGTCTCTTCTACTTACAAGGAAGTTTTATGTCACTTTCTTGAAACATACCCAGGCTCGCTTTTCTTTATCAGCCATACAGACATATCGAATAGAAATACAAAAGAAGGGGATATTCACAGAAATACTTACTTGGCTTATCTGAAGAAGCCTAATAAAGAAATTTTAAATTGGTAGAAATCGTTGCATTCTTGCGGTGATTTTGAGATTAACATGCCACACTATCTGAACAATAACATCAATGTCCGAAAGAGAATCAGAAATAGTAAAGTTAATGTTGCCAAATATTTCATTTTCTTTTTATAAAAGTACCATACTTGCCGCAAAACAATGATACTACATGTATAATATAATTTCGCGTGGCTATTTCTAGCCGGGTGCAGCCCTTCTAGGGCAAACCCTCCGATGATGGTGGGCGACATCTGCCATGTGTAGATAACTGGGTGTTATTGCGGTGGAGAATAGCGTTATGTGTGGTGTGTGAGTTGCAGGGATGATGGGGACAACACGAACACCCAGCCCTCGAGCCACTGGAATTAACCAATGAAGGTTAAAATCCCCGAACCAGCCGGGAATCGAATCCGGGACCCTCTGAATCGAAGGCCAGTACGCTGACCGTTCAGCCAACGAGTCGGACTTATACCGCATATGATATATATATATTGTGCCGTTTCACAGTTCTTTATACGAGCTGGTAGGAACAAACATGGAGTCTCTGCGATCAAAATGTTAAAATTAATGCATTTAACGTCAATACGGGCCGAAATGTAAATTATTTTCATCAGTCAGTTATGGAAAGAACCATGTATAGAAGGCGCAGGAAAAGAATGACAAATGGACATTATTTAAACCTATTATTTAAGAAAAAGTTTGCTCATCACTCACTATATAATCAGACCTTGAAGCAGTAAGAAGACGTAGGACTAGACTGAAAGAGATTATTTATCTGGAGTAAATACCGTAATTTGGAAGGAAATATAATTCGCGGCTACACACCCAGCACTTGTTATCAAGATTTAATCGCTGCGCGAAAGATAAAATACTATAAAAGGAGATAAACCAGATTACAATAGAGCTACGTCACGAAGTGGCGCAGAGCTTAAATAAATTTGCCCGATACCGCTTAATAGTAAAAGATACGTAGGCCTACTGATCAGCTGTTGAGTGCGTTCGCACCAATAAAAATATAGAGGAAAGAAGTTCCTTTTCAAATTGGAATAAATACTTAATAATTATCCTAGTCGATTTGGAGCTAGCATATTGGGCTAACTGTACCATAGCAAAATCCATACAATTTGAGCTTCACAAGAGATATATTAGTTGAAGAATGACAGCAATGAATCACATATTTTGTTATTATTCTGTTACATACGTACGAGATTCCACTATGAGCCTGTAAAGAAGCAAGGCAACGCTATTTGGATCCTGATGAGGCGATACGATGTTGATCATCCCAGATGACCAGTAATCAATTGTGGAGAGCTACGATGAACCCGATCACTCGTGGAGGAACCAGATGACGAGATCCTAATCTCAGATGACCGGAGATGAGAAGACATCGAGACCACCTTGAGCGAAGCTAAGTCCATTATCTGAGTCGTTTTCGTAAGTAAGAGAATATTACCTTTTATAATTATATGTTGATATGTGTATTTGTGCGAAGACAGTGCGTAGATAAACGTCTAGATGAGATTATTCATCTATATGAAATGTCATTTTCATTAGTAGGCGTGGTCACCAAGTGATATTCCGATCGTAATGTTTCCAGTGATATGTGAGAGTAAATAGTTAGTGTTATTATTATTATCAGTGAAGAGTAAAGTGTAAAGTTGACATTAACACCAGTGTATACTATTTTAATCAAAGTCACTCGGTGCGAGATCGTATATAGGAAGTGTTTATGGAGGAATAAGGCAGTAGATTACTCTGAGTTATGATGTTAAATTTGGCACTATGACGATAAGTAAAGAGGGCATTTTAAGAATGTCACGGCACGTTGACGTGCAGTTTAATGAAGTGATTTGCATATGATGAAGAGAGAGATTTATTATATGTGAAATGTGAGTAATAATTGACGCGTTATAGATATGGTATAAGGATGATAGTGATTTATGATGGTCATATTTATTATTTCTTCGAGAGAGATAGTCATAGTTGTTCTAAGTGAGACGATGTGATTTTCAAATAATGTTTCTGAGAGTGTCAGTGAATTCTTGCCAATTCCATATTATAATTCTTAATCCTATGCATTTTCACATAGCTTAGGATACGATCTCGAGATTGATAGAGCAATGTTT
The DNA here is from genome assembly GCF_040414725.1 of Anabrus simplex. Taxonomy (NCBI): domain Eukaryota; kingdom Metazoa; phylum Arthropoda; class Insecta; order Orthoptera; family Tettigoniidae; genus Anabrus; species Anabrus simplex. Next base: position 356,138,637 of record NC_090268.1, on the reverse strand, counting down.
TTATCCATGTTAGGATTGTCTAGAGAGTCATACATGTAGTCATGATAATATTTAAGCCTTCACTGAATGATTTCGGATGATTTTGAAAACTCTCACTGTGTATAACATTATTCTGAACAATATTCAACCTACTAGACTAATCACTGGTGACATAGCTATTCAAAAAGGATTATTTTTAGTCGAAGATAGTGCCTTCTGACCAAGTAGATTTTCCGTTAGTAGTAGGTGTGATGATAATTTCATAGGGTATGTATGATGACGTTTCTTACAACCAAATACGCACGTAGACTAATACCTATCACTAAAATTAAGGTCACATTACCTTAAGTTTATAAGTTAAATCTTATGATAACGTTACTTGGAGGGTGATTACGACTTACACTGGACATAGCTTAGCTTATGGTGAGTGACACAGGGAAATATGAGTAACTAAGAGGTAACTGAGCATGCGAATGTAAATATTTAAACCGTGAAACATACGTGAGTGTACTTGTCAATTCAAAATCAGGAGAAGTTTTGAGATAGTTTTTATTGAGAATTTTACACCTGCATCGAGACAGACAGTTAGTGTAAATTGATATATGTGTCAGTCCTATGAGTAAGGAATAGGTAGTAACGAACTGAATTTCATATTGCCCCCATCATGCCGGGCTCAGCTCGCCGGAGAACGAGGGTCTCAGAGGTGGACCGTTCGCTTATCGACTGTGCAGAAAATTTTTAAAGGCAGGAATAGATGAAGGACTAGCGACAAATGAAAGGAAACTAAAATAGGTTTGTACATTTATTAAAAACAATAAACAATTAAATTTACAAAATCTGGGACTAATTCTTGAAAATCTCTTCTCCTCGTGCTATCGTCTATAAGGAATCTTGATCAAATTAAAGCTCAACGAATGTTCTTGTCTGTAATAATAATAATAGGGATCATTAATTTACTATAAAATGGATTGAAAATCAAAATAATATCTGGTATCACTCTCTCCTATAATGATAATCAAATTGCTTAAATTAGAATATTCCTTCCGAATCTCGTTTAATTTTACAAGAAAATGATCATTTTCTTTCCCTTATTAAAATTATTTAAAAATGTTTAATTCAAGAAATTATGGTTAATAAGTCTTCCTTAGACTCTTACTTTATCAATCAATTCATTTTTATAATTATTAAATGACTGAACTTCTCTTAATTAATTTTTATTTGATCTCATATCAACCTAAACTTTACTCGTTGTTATGCAATAAGTGACTGTACAATAACTAAAAATTCAGCCTCGTGACATCAATCCACGGACGTTGCCTTCTCTTATTCAATTTATTTTAGTGAATAAGACACTAACCTACCTTAAATTATAATAAAATCTCCTAAAGATTCATAATTCATCAAATCATGGACACGCAAAAATAACGTAAATTGGTCAAAATTTGACGCGCACAGTGGAGAATATCATCACAAAATCATTCAAGAAATATTCACAAAACACAGAATATAATCAAATCACACATCACACATTCACACATAGGTACACGACAATATTACAATATTATTTACACGAACACTAACCCATTATTATTAAATTTTGGATTTATTCCAAATTAGGGAAATCATTCTCTAGATGACAATATCACGTATATTCCAGGTATCGATTTAGAGTGTGATAGAGTTGAGGTTATCACTTTTATGCAGAAATTAATTATACAACGATGTTCAAGGGAATCTTTTAAATAGAAATCATCCAAAATAAGCAAGTAAAATACCTACAACACAGGTCAAAATATTAGAATACGCGCTTACGGTACATGAGTTGCGGCATTTATTTTTATTCTCCTATAATGTCGTGGCTCTCAATTATTCTGCACTCAAGCTCGAAGAAATCATGTCCAGTGACATATTTCTTCCAAAATGACTCTAATGGATGCATAAATTATCACATAATATATAATGTCCATCTGCAAGTCATACTCAAATTAATAGCACAGTAAAATATACGTATAATTCATCATTACTCCGTCCGGAGGATTGCCATTTTCCAGGCCTACTTTACATAAAGTGAGCACACGATAATTCTTTCCAAGAACAAACCAACATTAAACCCATGACCTTATTCAATTTTTAGCCCGTAATTAGGTTTAATTATTTTTACTCATTATTATTATTATATTATTATTGACCGTGCTTAATCTCACTTGCAAAGCTATCGTACGAAATTATTCAGATGACTCTAAACGAACAAAAGCCCACATACATGTCGTATAATCATAGTATGAAATTTTACACTTAGAAAAACACTAGAACACTGTCCTAATTTGTCTCAATTAATTTTCAAAATATTTCAAAATCATTCAAGATTAACGCGGGGTTCATTTACTTTTATTTCTCCTGCCTTCTAAATTTTTAGGACAGTTGAGGTCTCTCTCGATGACATTCACCCTCATCTCTAACTAATAGAACCAAATACACATTCATTCCAGAGCACAAACTACCTTCCACCGAAGAAAGAAGAATGAAAAGACAAACTACTGCTAAACTAGTAGAAATCTAAATGAATAAGGTAAGGCTACGTTTTACAAATATTTTACAGAAAGATAGAAAGGTAAATTCTTAAAGAATACTCATGTGGCTGGTGTTAACTGGATTCTGGCTGATGACCTAGTACGTGGTCACATCACCTTCCATCGAACAAAGTCTTGCCCATGTCCGACGCCTTACATAATTAGTGACTCATGGAGGAGCTGAAGGTGCACAGGAAACAGTAGTATTCATCTCGGAAATGGATAGCCATCTTGAAGCGAGCTCGAACCAACGACCTTCCTTCTTCTGAGTTCTCGTAGAGAAGCTGAAACTAACAAAAGTCTTAGCAATAGTCCAAGATACACACGCGATGTTCAATAATTTGGAGATGGACACTTATCTTATGACAGTCATAAATAAATCGTAGAGAAGTTTTCCAAATGTCTGAATTGCAGTTTATTCAGTCCTCAGTGCCTTCTCTAATGCAAAGTCTCCCAGTGAAGCAAACGACGTCCAGTCTCGACCGTAGCTGCATTAAAAGTAACGACGTCCAATCTCAACCGTAGCTGTATTCAGAGTAACGACGTCCAGTCTCGTCCGTAGCTGCATTTAGAGTAACTCTCAAATCAAGTGTTCAGAAGTAAAAACCCTCTGTAAATTTTCCTTTGAAATTACCATTAATTCACTGTCTTAAGACGGAGGTGTGCCTCTTAATTATATCTGATTGGTGGATCTGTTGCATTCCTGTGAAGATTGTCATTTTTATTGGCTGCCCTAGTTTCACGTCACTCGACCTTGCATTTATTGATCGATCGTAATCACGCTGCTCGCCCGATCACGTGGTACACACACATGTGTTTGAAGGACATCTTACAGGATGCTTCCTCGTTCTCTTGCTAGGTCGGGAAAACCGGTTCGCAGGCGGCTGGTTCACGCTAGCACGGGAGTATAAAATCTCACCCTCTTGGCGATTAAATAATGTTACAACTCGCTGATGAAATAAATCATTCTCCCTTAATAAATCATTTCCACTTTTGAAGGGGACAATATTTATTCGAAGAATAACTGATATTCAGACAATTTGAACTCCAATTCTTATCTGAATACCAACTCGATGATTCCATAAGCGTTCTTTATTTCTCAAGAAAGTTTAATCAGAGATATTGTAAATAGTAATTGATACAATTTTTATTTTTTTCTTCTTAAAGGATGCATCCAACACTCTTAATATTCTTGATTTTAATGTTTATTTTCTTGCCAGTACGGCACATGTAAATATAATTAATTTCATTCATATCAGTTTTATTCATTATCGCCTAACTTCGTAAGTGAATTGCCTATGAATGAAACCATGTGTTTCTTTATAATTCCCAAATGTTACGTAATATTTCTTCTAATATTCTATAATTTTGAGAGATCAATGGACTCATGAAATGAAATGGTAGAATCCTAGAATGCGTTTATTTACGATGAGTTCGGAGGATATGATTTTTCTGAGATGTTGGTGAAGAATACTGTAGGAATAACAACGAATTACTCACTTCAAGAAGTTTTCATTGGTCGAATTTAAGATGATTTTTCTTATAATGTCTAAATATTTAAATAAATGTGAGATAGTATAACCTCAGCATTCTTTCTATGTGCTCCTAGAATATGTATTAGTTTAAGATAGTGGTATCTTCAGTTGACGACAACTTCTCTATGAGCTAATAAGAGTATGGTATCTAACTAGTAACGGGTAAGAGACGTCTTTCAACGTTAGTTAGAATCTACCATTAACCGACCTGAACGTTTTTCTCTTACGGAACCCATACCCATAAAACTTAGTCGTTGAACCAATTGAATTTAGAGCTAGTCAGGATCTCTTGTACCCATGCCTGGACGCGGGAACGGTGCAATATATATATATATAATAGCATATGTTCAGATTAATGGAAAACTATCTCTAATAGCGCAATTCTGATTTCAGATTTGAATTTGGCAATGTAAATTCCTTTAGAATTACATATTTTCATGCCAGAAATACGACCATTGTAGAACAGTGAAATTCGGGCGGCATATACACTATATACACATTACATGCACTAGCAACATGTCAAGTTACTCGTGATTTTAACACATGGCCATAGTGGAATCACTGTTATTATGTACAATTTTCTAATAACAGTAGTTTGTGCGACCCTGGAATATCAGAGCTATACCTTTAACTGAACAGCTGTTAACCAGGTTACGGGTATGTAGTGTCCTTAAAGTTCAGCTTGTCTCCACAAGACTTCACTATATCAAGATGTTCAAAGTGTTACCTAATACTAGGGAAAGGCATTTCTGATGTTACAATAATAATTTTGACTTAACAATATGAAGAACTAGCTATATTTTTTGCACAATAGTGTAGAATCTGTGTCACCACTGGAACAACTTTTGATAATAATAATTCCCCTATGTGCCATCATACTTGTATCTACTTGTTGCTGTATTTAATTCTCCACTGTGGATCTATGCATGCTGTTTATATGAATGCACGTCACATTATACATTTTCTAACTTTGACCATTAATCTCCGTGACTGAAAAGAGAGAAGCCTTGGTATGGTGTTTATCACTTTGTCCTTGGTTGCAATCTAAAAGAATATTTGCTGTATTCGTATTACACACACCGTTGTACTATTTTTGATGTCACATCACATGGTGTTCTTTCATAATTGTAAATTCATCTAGGTCTCACGAACACTCCAATAAAACTCAAATAATGGAATTCATTTTAATAGCACTATTATCAATTTAACTTGAAATTAAATCCACATCTCTACCTTACTACGAATGAACGATAAATAAATGAATAAGTAGCCACGAATGGTATTAAGTGGAGATAAACTTTTCATCTGCTTAAATCATTACTAATACATGCAGTTAATTAATAATACAAAATACTAAATATGCTCCAACCAACAAAACGTTGCAAAAGATAATTAGAATATAATGCACTTGTGTATACAGTATATACTGCCGGAAAAAACATGCAACATCCTCAATGACTGTGTTCAATGGCACCAGGGTATAATACAGTATGTGCATCCAGAGGGGTTGTTGTGTTAGTGATGGCGCTCACGAGGCTTGTCTGTCCACACTCTATTCTGACTCTGCAGGCAGTAACTGTGCTGTGAGCGGTGTTTGCAACATTCATTCTACGGTACAGCCATGCCCCGTGGACGAGTACGTGCTCCTGTTGAACAACTGAAGCCATTTGAACGAGGTCGCATTGCTGCACATGTCGGGCACAATGTATTGGTGGTGTGTCGCTGCTTTCGGCAGTGGTCTGTGGAACATTCTCACACCCGTAGACCAAAATCCGAACGTTCGCCTTGTACAGACGTACGTCATCATCGACGCATTGTGCGAGCATCATTCAGGAACGAAATTCGGTCACATGTTGCACCTGCTGCGTCACCAAAGACCATTGGGAACCGTCTGCTTTCAGCAGGATTACGATCACGTATGCCCCTGGCCAGGCTACCACTGATACCACGACACCGACAAGCACTGCTACTCTGGTGTCGTGAAAGAGCCGACTGGAGTGGGGAATGGCGTTCTGTTGTCTTCAGTGACGAGAGCAGGTTCTGTCTGTATATAAGTAACTAGGTGATGTACCCGTGCTTCGCTACGGGATTCTCAGAAAGACTGTCCTTGTGGTTTTCCTGCCTGAAATCGTCAGTAGGAATGTAGCGATTAAAAGCAATGTTATCATATACAATACTCGATCAAATGAAAAACTGCACATTTTCTCACTTTTAGCGAACAGTACTACGGTGCCGATCTAACAGACCAAGGTTCCAGTGTTGGAATGACCAGACCGCAGAGAGCCGTGAACACTCCTCTACCATTATTATGTTAAATATGCACACTGCTCATTCCAATCAGTGCCTCTGAGTACGGATTCAATAGCTCGAATGCTATCATGAACCAGTTTGTCACGTATCAGTAGTATCAGAAAATTTATGAGCCAGAGGAATGGCATGCTACAGAAGAAAGTTGTCTCCCCAGCTACTTCCCGCCAATATTCAGGCAGGCTGTTATACTCGGTACGACTGATAAAAGTTGGCCGTGCGGTTAGGGGCGCGCAGCTGTTAGCTTGCATCTGGATGGTAGTGGGTTCGAACCCCACTGTCGACAGCCCTTCAGATGGTTTTCCGTGGTCTCCTATTTTCACACCAGGCAAATGCTGGAGCTGTAACGAAATTAAGGCCAGGGCGCTTCCTTCCCACTCGTAGCCCTTTCCTAGCCCATCGTCGCCATGAGTCCTATCTCTGTCGGCGCGATGTAAAGCAAATTTAAAAAGAAGTGGGTTACAGCGGTAATCCCATCTATCGGAGATGAGCGGCAACAGAGACACAAAGCACATCGCATCAAACAATGGTCAATGTAATGTTATTGTTGATCAATGTTATTAGCTCTCTGTATTGTAGGCCTTCACATTCAGTTTTCTTTCGACTCTGTAATATTAAGGCGTCATATAAAATTAATTATGGAGTAGACTGTAGTTCCATATTCCTCGACTTTATATACCGATTTTCATTAAATTATGTTAACCCATTTTCTCGTGGCGGCGCTGAAATGGACTTAGCAAAAAAAATCCTAATTCATGAATATCTCCGTTATCATAGCCGTTACAGTAAAAATGTATAAGACATAAATGATCGTAAATTTAATAATATATAATTAAGTTACATACTATTTGTCAATAGGACTACTGATAGCACAAATATATGATTATTCCATTTTAGGCCTTCCCCTAAACTGCCATTTCACTCAGCGTGACCCTGTAATAGTTGAGAGGGGAGTTCCTCAGGGCAGTGTTATCGGACCTTTATGTTTTCTTATATATATAAATGATATGAGTAAAGGAGTGGAATCGGAGGTAAGGCTTTTTGCGGATGATGTTATTCTCTATAGAGTGATAAATAAGTTACAAGATTGTGAGCAACTGCAACGTGACCTCGAAAATGTTGTGAGATGGACAGCAGGCAATGGTATGATGATAAACGGGGGTAAAAGTCAGGTTGTGAGTTTCACAAATAGGAAAAGTCCTCTCAGTTTTAATTACTGCGTTGATGGGGTGAAAGTTCCTTTTGGGGATCATTGTAAGTATCTAGGTGTTAATATAGGGAAAGATCTTCACTGGGGTAATCACATAAATGGGATTGTAAATAAAGGGTACCGATCTCTACACATGGTTATGAGGGTGTTTAGGGGTTGTAGTAAGGATGTAAAGGAGAGTGCATATAAGTCTCTGGTAAGACCCCAACTAGAGTATGGTTCCAGTGTATGGGACCCTCACCAGGATTACCTGATTCAAGAACTGGAAAAAATCCAAAGAAAAGCAGCTCGATTTGTTCTGGGTGATTTCCGACAAAAGAGTAGCATTACAAAAATGTTGCAATGTTTGGGTTGGGAAGAATTGAGAGAAAGAAGAAGAGCTGCTCGACTAAGTGGTATGTTCCGAGCTGTCAGCGGAGAGATGGCGTGGAATGACATTAGTAGACGAATAGGTTTGAATGGCGTTTATAAAAGTAGGAAAGATCACGATATGAAGATAAAGTTGGAATTCAAGAGGACAAACTGGGGCAAATATTCATTTATAGGAAGGGGAGTTAGGGATTGGAATAACTTACCAAGGGAGATGTTCAATAAATTTCCAATGTCTTTGAAATCATTTCGGAAAATGCTAGGAAAACAACAGATAGGGAATCTGCCACCTGGGCGACTGCCCTAAATGCAGATCAGTATTGATTGATTGATTGTGAATAAAATTATTTATGGCCTAAATTGTAGCGACGTATTCCCCGAATTTGCATACCGATTTTCATTAATATAGCACAAATAATAACATACATATTTGAGAATAAAATTTTAGGCCTTCCGTTAAACTACCATTTCTCTCAGCGTGAATAAGATTATTTATGGCCGAGATTGTAGCGACTTATTCCCGGACTTTACATACCGATTTTCATTAAGATAGGACCAACAATAACATATATATACATATTCGTCGCACCGACACAGATAGGTCTTGTCCGACTCGTTGGCTGAACGGTCAGCATACTGGCCTTCGGTTCAGAGAGTCCCGGGTTCGATTCCCGGCCGGGACAGGGATTTTAACCTTAATTGGTTAATTCCTACGGCACGGGGGCTGGGTGTTTGTGTTGTCTTCATCATCATTTCATCCTCATCACGACGTGCAGGTCACCTACGGGTGTCAAATAGAAAGACCTGTACCTGGCGAGCCGATCCCGTCCTGGGATATCCCGACACTAAAAGCCATACGACATTTCATTTCAGATAGGTTTTATGGTGACGATGGGATAGGAAAGGCCTAGGAATGGGAAAGAAGCGTCCGTGGCCTTAATTGAGGTACAGCCCCAGCATTTGCCTGGTGTGAAAATGGGAATCCATGGAAAACCATCTTCAGGGTTGCCGACAGTGGGGCTCGAACCTACTATCTCCCGATTACTGGATACTGGCTGCACTTCAGTGACTGCAGCTATCGAGCTCGGTGATTTAAATTTTAGGCCTTCCCCTAAACTACCATTTATGGCTTAGATTGTAGCGACTTATTCCCGGACTTCACATACGGATTTTCATTATGACGTCAGTAGGAATGGCGCGAATAAAAGCAATGCTTTCATATGGAATACTCGATCAAATGAAACACCACATAGTTTCTCACTTTTAACGAACAGGACTACACTGCCGATCTAACAGTCCAAAGTTCCAGAGCTGGAATGACCAAGCTGCAGACAGCCGTGATTCGTGAACACTCTTCGTCTTTTTTCGGCGGGGAGAGGGTCGAATATTGGAGACTCCCAGGGTAAAAAATATGCCCTTTTACTAATGTTTCCTATGAGTACCCGATGAGTTCGGAAAATATATATTCACTATACTGGCGGAAGAAAAATCTAACACGGAGGCAATTTTTTCCTCCAAGCCAGAGAAGAAACCCCCCTCTTCACTGATAATTTGGAATTAAATTAATGTAGAAAAGTGAAGAGGAAGAAGCTTTTCTTAAGAAACGGCTCTTTTCAGGGTTGATTTTTGAGTTATTCGGGGAATTGTGGTGCTATAATTTGAAATAGGCCTAAATTGTTATTCTAGACCAGGCCATACTACTACTACTACTACTACTAATACTACTACTAAGTCAGCCTCTGCCTTAAGTATGCACACTGCTCAATCAAAAGAGCGCGTCAGAGTGGGGATCGAATAACTGGAATACTATGAAGAACCAGTGTGTTACGTACCAGCAGTATGGTATCAGAAAATGTATGAACCAGAGGAATGGCATGCTAAAGAAGAAAGTTTTCTAACTCCCCGACTGTTTCCCGGCAATATTCAGTCAGTACGGTCAGTCAGTTCAGTCAGTCGGTACGCAGCAGTAATCCCATCTATCGGAGTTGAGAGGCAGCATAAGAGACAAATAACATCACAACAAACAATGGTCAATGTAATGTTATTGTTGATCAATGTTATGCGTTTTCGATATTGTAGGCCTTCACATTTAGTTTTCTTCCGACTCTGAAATAGCACTCATCATAGTCGGAACGGTAAAACTGAATAAAACATAAATGATCGGAAATTGTATTCTCTGAAACTTTTTGCTATGTAGTACTTTTCGATAGGACCAAAAATATAGATATTTAAAAATCAAATTTTAGGCGCCTTCCCTTAAACTACGATTTCATCCAGGGTGATACATTTTTTTATAGCTTCGACTGTAATTTCTTATTCCCCGACTCTATATACCGATTTTCATTAAATACTGTTGACCCAGTTTCTCGTGGCTCGGCATTGATATGGACTTAGCAACAAAAATACAATTTCATGAATAACTGTGTTACCATAGCCGGTACGGTAGAAAATGTGTAAGACATAAATGGTCGGAAATTTAATTCTATATAACTTTGGTTATGTAGTATTTATCGATACGGCCACTAATAATATAAATATTTGAGAATTAAATATTAGGCCTTCCCCTAAAATACCATTTAATTCAGCGTGAATAAAATGATTTATAGCCTAGATTATAGTAGCTCATTCTCCGACTTTGTATACCAGTTTTCAATGAGATAGGACCACTAATGACGTAAATATTTAAGAATTAAACTTAGGCCTTCCCCTAAACTATCATTTTACTCAGCGTGAACAAAATTATTTGTAACCTAGATTGTAGCGACTTATCCCCCCGACTTTGCATACCAATTTTTATTAAGATAGGACCACTAATAACATAAATATTTGAAAACTAAATTTTAGACCTTCCCCTAAACTACCATTTCTATCAGAGTGAATAAAATTATTTATAGCTTAGATTGTAGCGACTTATTCCCCGACTTTGCGTACCGATTTTCATTAAATTCTCTTTAGCCGTTTTCTAGTGATGCGTGTACATACATACATACATACATACATACATACATACATACATACATACATACATACATACAGACAGACAGACAGACAGACAGACAGACAGACAGACAGAAATTACGGAAAAGTAAAAAGTGCATTTTCTTGTTACTCTGGGAATGACCGATACAGCAATACCATTCTTTTCAAATTCTGAGCAATGTACAGACAAAACTCTTATTATATATATATATAGATTCCACCAGCAACATTAAACTCTGAAGAGTATTATGGTGAACACGAGTGAATAAAGTCTTGAGATGCATATCTCAACTAAATTGAGCACTAATTATTGATCTCACTTTAGAAAGCAATTTATTAAAATTAATAAATAACCTAATCCAAAGTGAAAAGTAAATAAATCCAAGTTCATATTTTTAAAATAAATCTTGTAATGCAAATGATAAGTTCATGTTTATTGCGTTATCTATCTTCTAACTGACATGTCGTTTTGTTAATGTGACGTTATGATAATTTTATGGCAAAAATAAACAGTTGTAGAGTGCGTAAAACTTGTTTCGTATATCCTGAAGAATGTGGAAAATGAACTTACTCTCATCATGTATTGGGGCTTCCACATGCAGTGACAACTGCTGGTTTTTCAACATAACGACCCGTATAAATGATGCATTAGTTGCTAGGTAGGAACTTTCTCCAGACAAATCACATGATGTCTGGTTAGGCTATTGTCCATAATAGTATAATATTCCTCTTCGTTTCCTGGAGCTGTCTTCTCACAGAATGCTGGGGATCACCATGGAATAAATTTTCCTATTTTGTGTTTTTTCTGTATCAGAATTGTCGTATCGTGAGTGTAAAACCATTGTCGAGAATTGCGCGTCCAGAATAATCTTCTCCGCCGTCTCTCCACGTTTTCTTCTAGTTTCACTTCTATACTCTGTTGCATCTGATTGTGTTGTCATTTCTCAAGATGTGCCCAAAATAGGCTGTTCTGCTACGTTCTGGAGGACTTCATATTATTTCCCGGCACGACAAAATACCTCCTCGTCGTGATGTCAAGCAGCACCCGAAACACATGACACTTGACGCCACGCCGACGAGTTTCGAATGGGTAATCTCAGTTGCACAAGGAATTATGTACTTTCAGAAACACACTTCCTGCAAAGCCGATTCTGGGTTTTTTTTAAATTATTATTTCTATGTCCCAAACTCATTCTTGTGTTAGCTAGCATCCTATGAAGGTGGTCATTGTTGCAATTGAAAGTAACGGTTACAGCCCCAGCATTTGACTGGTACCATTTGCAGGTATAGCGACAGTGGGGTTTGAACCCACTATTCCCAAATACTAGCTGACAGCTACGTGACCGAAACCGCCTAGCCACTCGCTCTGTCTGCTGGAAAGTAATTCCAACCCCGATGCCCAATGGGTGATAGGGCAGACCTGAACGAAGGAAAACATTTTAGCCTCTGGTTACTCAAATTCGGACTTCGAACTATGAAGATGGGATCCTTTGTTGTCATCATATCCGTGGCGTATTTTTATTCAAGTGAAATGAAATGTCGTATGGCTTTTAGTGCCGGGATATCCCAGGACGGGTTCGGCTCGCCAGGTGCAGGTCTTTCTATTTGACTCCCGTAGGCGACCTGCGCGTCGTGATGAGGATGAAATGATGATGAAGACAGCATATACACCCAGCCCCCGTGCCATCGGAATTAACTAATTAAGGTTAAAATCCCCGACCCGGCCGGGAATCGAACCCGAGACCCTCTGAACCGAAGGCCAGTACGCTGACCGTTCAGCCAACGAGTCGGACTTTATTCAAGTGTGGTAAGATCTTATATCTCAACTGTGACAGTGGTGCTTCTGCTGAAACCGAGCTCGATAGCTGCAGTCGCTTAAGTGCGGCCAGTATCCAGTATTCGGGAGATAGTAGGTTCGAACCCCACTGGTCACCATAAGACCTATCTGTGTCGGTGCGACGTAAAGCAACTATCAAAAAAAAAGAGCTTCTCCTGAAGCTATCCAACACATTGCGAGACTATGATAGGAGAGCCTATTCTGATGATTAGTCTGACGTTCTGGATGAAAATGAGATATACCGTACTGAATACAATCCTAGAACCTATAAATCACTTTGTATAGATTTTCTGGTCTCTATGCATTTGTGTGTTCCTTATTTTGTCTTCTGGAAACATCTATTCAAGGCTAATCTCCTTACTTTTATTAGTACTGTGTAAAATGAACTGAATGTCTTGTTTGTAGTTTGCTAGTGGTTTAATATCGCAGTTAGATGGTATAAGTTTCCCTCTAGAGGTCATCTGGTTTTATCAGCACCACATCTAGAATACGTTTCCCTATAGTTGGATTCGACTCTCCTTCCCAGATTAACTTCTTTACAATTAATTATTCATGCCTTCTGTCATTTCATTACCTTCCCAGTTTGTGTGCGATAGCATTGTAATTATTCTTGTACACTACATTTCATGGAATATTTTGAAAATTTTGAATGAATTTCAGAGTTATAAATTGTAATTATGTTACGCTACATGTAAGGGAATATTTAAAATATTTTTGGTAAATTTGATATGAATAATTATTATTCATCTTACGCCCCACTAACTAATTTCAAGGTTCTCAAAGACGTCGAGGTGCCGGAATTTATCCCACAGCAGTTATTTTACGTGCCAGAAAATTTACCGGCACAAGACTAACATATAGAACCTGCCTAATTGAGCTCAAAAGGGCAGCACTTCACCGTCTGAGCTATCCAGCCCGGCAAATATCAAATGACTTTCTGTGCGATTGCTTTTAATTATTTTAATATACTACTAGCAATTACTTTTTACTTTGTCTTTAATTCTTCTGTTTCTTGCTTTAATGTTTCTCTTTTTCTCCCATGGCTATCATGAAGTATCTTGTTTTGACCTTTTTTATGCAACTTTCTTCCTTTATTTCTCAATCCGTTTCCCCTCCAGGGTTGGTTTTTCCCTCGGACTCATTGAGGGATCCCACATTTACCACCTCAAGGGCAGTGTCCTAGAGCGTGAGACTTTGGATCGGGGTATACAACTGGAGAGGAGGAACAGTACCTTGCCCAGGTGGCCTTACCTTCTTTCCTGACCAGAGGGTTTGTGGGGGGAATGGGAAGAATGGAAGCGACAGGCAACGAAGATGGAAGGAAGCTGCCGTGGCTCTAAGTTAGGTGCAATCTCAGCATTTGCCTGTAGGAGAAGTGAGGAAACTACAGAAAAAAACACTTCAAGGATGGCTGAGGTGGGAATCGAACACCTATCTACCTCCCGAGGCTGAGTGGACCCCGTTGCAGCCCTCATACCACTTTGGAAATTAAGTGGCAGTACCGGGAATCGAATCTGGACCTTCAGGGTGACAGCTAATCACACTAACCACTACACCACACAAGTAGACTTTTATGCAACTATTCCTTGTAAAATTGTGTTCAGTAATTTACTTTTCATTTTATTCCATTCGATTTGTAAGCAGACAGTATCACCGAGATATCTCCCCAAATGCAATGGATTTGTTGTTATAATAATAATAATAATAATAATAATAATAATAATAATAATAATAATAATAATAATAATAATAAACTGCTGAGGTAAGTAGTTCAAGAAGTAGAAGCGCTGGCCTTCTGAGCTCAAGGTGGCAGGTTCAGTTTCGACTCATACCAGTGCTATACGAAAGTGTTCACATACGCCAGCCTCGTGTCGGTGCATTTACAGGCAAGTAAAGGAAGTCGTGTGGGTCAAAATTCCGCCATTACGGTAGCTCTGAAAACCGCAAAAAGAATTAGTAAGACGTAAAACAATATCATTAAAAATAACCACTCAGGAACATATGGTAACAGGCCAATTCGTACTTGGCATGGAGTGATTAAACATCCATAATAACACATCCACATTGCCTGTTCATTAAACATGATGTCCGTCTTGCAAGATGGTGAATAGGGAGTGTGTTTGAACCCGGGACGTCTAGGTTTGGCTGCTCTCAGCACCCCGCCCCCGTCGAGCTGGTGCCACGATGGCGGATAAGCTGTGCTCCTAAATCGATCCACGCTCCCTCCGCAAGAGCGGGAGTAATCTTAACTCGACGGCGGTGGCGTCCGCACGTCCAAGGGCGCCTCAAACGTCTGGCCACGTCTGGCCGCGATGCAGCATGGGCCAGCACGTGGCTAGTACTTCCCTGAACACGTGGACTGACAACAAAATATCATCCGTGCAATCACCAGGTAGCTCCAGTTTGAGGTCAAAATAACCCACCAGTGAACTCAGAGCTACACTCGATGTCCATGAGTGATGGTGGGTAGGATTTCGTTTTTAGAAGAGGAAATATGAAGTTAATTGCTGGACTTCACTAACAAAACAATACAATACTTACTGTAACTCTTAAGAGATGATCTTCTTTCAGAGTTAGAAATTCATCCCCCAGTAACATTGTGTGGTAGAGGCCCGTAGCTGTGAGCTTATATTCCAACTCTACCATCGGCAGCCTTAAAGACGGTTTTCAGTAGTTTCCAATTTTCACAACACCCACTCGTAGCCCTTTTCTATTCTATCGACGTCCGAACCCTATGTTAGTTACTGTGATGTTAAACAAATATCAAACCGAATGATTTGGCTGAGTGGAACGGGCCGTGAAGCTGTGAACTTGCATTCAGCAGATGATGGGTTCGAAACAGCATCCTCCTTCGCCGAGAGCATATCCGAGCTGGAGTGACGTCAAACCACTAGCAAACAGTAATCATATTCCAGAATTCTAGACTGACACTTGGTTAGTTTTCGTAACAATGAAACAGTTTTCTTTTCTGTTTGATTTTTTCTTTCTTTTAACGTCGCACGCCAACGGCTGTCGCCGTGTTGAAACACTGGATCCCGTGAGATCTCCGAAGTTAAGCAACATTGGGCGTGGTCAGGAGTTGGATGGGTTGCCACGCGCTCTTAATGGGGGGTGGGGGCTAAGGGAATGGAGGAGCGGAAAGGAACTGGCCACCCTACCGCACGTAAACTCCGGCTCAGGAATACCTCTGCGGAGGTTCGGACCTGCCTTCGGGCAGAATAACCCTTACCTTACCTTAACGTCGCACCAACACAGATAGGTCTTTGGCGACGATAGGGTAGGAAAAGGCTAGGAGTGGGAATTAAACGACCGTGGCCTTAATTAAGGTGCAGCATTTGCCTCGTGTGAAAATAAGAAACCATGGAAAACCATCTTCATGGCAGCCAACATCGGGTTCGAACATACTATCTCCCGAATGCAAACTGATAGCAGAGTGACAAAAACCACGTCTGTGATTATTATTATTATTATTATTATTATTATTATGATTATTATTATTAAGGAGGAGCTTCTTAGCCGAGGTGGTAAAAGTGTGATATTTTTCATTCAGCAGGATGTGTGTTCGATTCTCCGTCAGGAAATCGAAAATTTAGAAACCACTTCTGGAGCCATAGATGGCCCTGAGGCTCACCTAGCCTACGCCAAAAATGAGAACTAGGGTAATTGCTGGTGTCAAAAGTGGCTGGACTTAGAGCAGACCACTCTATCCCAGTTAGTGCCGAGGTTATGAGCAGAGGAACCCTTCACTTCATCTTCTATTCTTCTAAGGGGCTTCACGGCTTGTACGTAGGTAGCTGCCACGGCCGGAGGCTGGGTTTTAGGTTCGATTCCCGCTCTTCCACGAAATTTGAAAAGTGGCACGAGGGTTGCAACGGGGTCCACTCATCCTCGGGAGGTCAACTGAGTAGTAGCCAACTTCGAAGTGGTTTACCGCGGTTTCCCACTTCTCCTCCAGGTAAACGCCGTGATGGTACCTAACTTAAGGCCATGACCGCTTCCTTCCCTCTTCCTTGTCTATCCCTTGCATTCTTCCCATCCCCCTGCAAGGCCCCTGTTCAGCATACCGGGTACGGCCGCCTGCGCGAGGTACTGGTCCTCCTCCCCAGTTTTATCCCATGACCCAAAGTCTCACGCTCCAGGACACTGCCCTTGAGGCGGTAGAGGTGGGATCACTCACTGAGTCCGAGGGGAAAACCAACCCTTGAGGGACAAAGGATTGAAACCAAACCAAACCAAACCAAACCAAACCAAACCCCTTGGCACTACAGCCCTTGAAGGGCCTTGGCCTACCAAGCGACCGCTGCTCAGCCCGAAGGCTTGCAGATTACGAGGTGTCGTGTGGTCAGCACGACGAATCCTCTCGGCCGTTATTCTTGGCTTTCTGGACCGGGGCCGCTTTCTCACCGTCAGATAGCTCCTCAATTATAATCACGTCGGCTGAGTGGACCTCGAACCAGCCCTCAGGTCCAGGTAAAAATCCCTGACCTGGCCGGGAATGGAATCCGGGACCTGCGGGTAAGAGGCAGGCACGCTACCCCTACACCACGGGGCCGGCACAACGGATTAAGAAAGAAAGAAAGAAAGAAAGAAAGAAAGAAAGAAAGAAAGAAAGAAAGAAAGAAAAAGAAAGACAGAAAAGAAAAGTTTAATAGGGGTAATTTAGTAAATAATGCAAAACACTTCTAATCGCGAAAGATTACGCATCTGCTATATACTCATATGGAATTAACATGGATTACAGTGGTAAACATGTAAAAAAAGAAATCTGTAGACTAAGATGTGTGAACCGATTTTACATAATTTGAGGTCGCCAATTAAAAATATGAAGTCAAGAAATGTCCATCATGGCACAATTGGCCACAAAAAAATACAATAATATATCATTTTCATGTATTGCAGCAGCGTACTAAGAAGTAGTACTAAACTTTCTCTAAGGCAAAACAGTTAAATAGTGACTGTGTATAGTGTTAATAATATTGGGGTGACTAGTGTAATTTGCACAGTAGGCCTATGTACAACATTCAGAAACAAATATTTTGATTATGAAGGAATTTTCGCTTCTTTGATTTTCTGGAGTATCTAAGATCGAGTATGTCATGTTGCAAGCACCAACAGTAGTCTGCTATCGTGTTTGTGTTCAACCTGCCTTGATACCTTTGTTCCATGGTCTTTGTATCTTGATGGAAGTCCCCGCCTCGCTTGTCACTTAGCGCACCAAGGCTTGAGGGAAAGAAATTTATATTGCTCTGTAGGAAATGCACCTTGGCACTCACGTTTATTCCTATCCTCTGATGTACTATCAACTGAGTTTTTTCTATGTCACTTGGTCTACTGTAATTTTCGACGTATGTCCTAAACAGGTTAGGTGGTGCCCAGTATTGTTCTGGTAACCAAATATCTATATAAATAAAGTTGTAGGGGGTCCGCTGTCTGTAATTTCTTTTGTTTTGCCAATTTGTCAGACATTTATCCGTTTTAGGTCAACTCAAGACCGAATCGGTGGTTTTTACTTTTCGTGTCTGTCTGTTTGTTTGTCTGTTTGTCTGTTTGTCTGT
The DNA here is from genome assembly GCF_040414725.1 of Anabrus simplex. Lineage (NCBI taxonomy): Eukaryota > Metazoa > Arthropoda > Insecta > Orthoptera > Tettigoniidae > Anabrus > Anabrus simplex. The sequence goes on along the minus strand of NC_090268.1, from coordinate 356,120,296 downwards.
TCCACCATCACGTCAAAACGACTGGATAGATCTCAACTAAACTTCATATTTAGAGTATACTCATCCCGGGGAAGGTTTTGATATGCATGTCATTTTAAAATCTTTGAACAGACGGGGGATTTATAGGAAAACCAGAATGGTTTTCCTCCATTTTCTCTTATACTATTGATTTCCTGTAAACTCCGTGGACCGTACGTGAAACGCCTCTTCATTATAAACAACTTTCGTTGTGTTCATAATTTACCTTACTCTTCACATGACGGAGAAATTTACTATTTTCTGCGGGTATCATACTCTGCATTGAGTGACCGACAGACCGACAGCGAACTTACAGGTTACCATGGCAACGTCTCTGACTGCTTGCCGGCAGGGAAGTAACGTAGTGCCATTTCCCTCATCATGCTTTTAAATTCGTGGTTGTTCCTTGGGTAGAAGGCAAGGGAGGCGTCAATCGGCCTATCTGCGGGATATTGGTGGAATGTCGTTGGAGGTTATAACCGCCCCGAATAGATTAAGTAATAACACCATTAGTCATCTTCTTATCTGTTTACCTAAGAATAACTGCGCCTAAATTTCTCCTCTGTTGCCGCTTTATTATATCCATAACTCACACCAGCATAATTTATTGAGGGGAATTTGATTTTCCAATATATTCACTTGGCATTTACATATTTGTCGTTATCCAGCTGTCCTCAGTTATAATCCGTTTTTTATTAGTTTCAACTTGCTTAATTGTATTATTTTATTCCTTAATTACTCCCTATGTACGCGAGTGCTAGAATCTACTGGATATATTTCCATCAAACTTCATATTTAGAATCCACCTGTCCTTGGGTAGGTTTTAGGGCAAATATTGTTTCTAAATCCCTGAACTGACTGGGGGTTTATACGAAACCGAAACCGTCATTTTGCACTCTCACAAAATACACACAACCAAACTTAATGGAAATCTACCTGCCTTAATGGAAATTCATTTCTAAACTTTTTTCTCATGTGCATCATTTTGATACGAAGATTAATAAGGGAGATATCATTAACGGACCGTTTTTCGGTACAAGTCCCATCGGACTTAACTCAAGAGCGGGTGCATGTAAAGCGTATATCTTACAACTTGAAAACTACTGAAGATATTCGAACCAAACTTTATATTTAGCATCCACCTGCCCAAAGGTAGGTTTTAAAGGTCGATAACAATTCATGTTCAGGAATGGACTGGCGGTTTATAGGGAACCGAAATGGTGATTTTACTCTTCCACAATATATGCAGTACAAGACCAACCTGACTGGAAATCGACCAAACGTGATGGAATTACATGTCAAAACTTTTTTCATGTGCATTTTTTCGTCAAGGGGATTAATAAGGGAGATATCATGAATGGTCAGTGTGGATGTTACGTCCAGCGGACATGGCCCAAAAGGTGTTGTACGTGGAGCACATTCCTTATCTATCTATATAAATAAAATTGTAACGACTATGTGCTTCTACCTTGACTATTTTGGCGAAATTTTCGCACAGCTACGAGTTTAAGGGGTAATAATGACCATCTGCACATTTTTTTGGTTTAGTTTCCTGAAAGTCCTAATTTTTACCCTCCTCGCCCAAAATCCAGATTGCGGCATAATCTGCCAGACGAAAAAGAAAATAGAAATTTGACAAAATTATACGTTTTAGCCTGTAACGGACGGAAAATTTCCAAGATCTTTAAATTTTTCACTTTTTATCCCCGAAGAATATCGAAATATGGAGGCAATTTTAATGATGGTGCAGACCTTCGGGAAGTCCTATCACATAACGGATTGCACAATCTCCGTTCAATTTGGTCTTATGACTTTTTGTCGTATCTGTATCGCTTTTACATTTGATTTTTCTCTATTAATCGAAAATTTGGACTTTTCACATGCATAATTCAAACTTTCAGTCACTTACAGGAAAATTGGCCCACCCAGTAGCCATATGTGAGCCAAATGCTATGTATGTAGCTGTCACATAATTATCCGAAAAGTAATGCAATGTGAGATAACCTTACAAACAATTTACCCTGTTCAACGTTTCTAACTCAATCTGACCCAAGAATAGATGAGATATCATAGGACCAGCCAATTAGGCCACTAAATCCGGCGTCTTATGGTACAATCCTTTGTCAATATGACGTACGTTTAGCAGTAGTTAATCTGTAAATGAAGGTCTGCAATATTGTAAACACGCATGTACCTTCGTATGTCGATCTATATATATTCACTGATGTCGATTTGTAGCGACCGAGAAAGGGTGTGTCTGCTATTGTAATCAGTACTCCCCACACCGACTTTGACTGGCAGTAGGAAAGGGGTCCTTCCCCAACTCCTGTGTAACTGGCAGTAATAAGGAAGGCCTACCATTGTAATGAATAGTTCACTTCTCCATTTGACTTGCAGAAGGCAAGGGAGCATGCAGTTTTGTTTAAAACTCCCCTACCCGATTGTGTTTGGCAGTAGGCAAAGGTGCCCGCAATTATAAACAAAAGTTCTCATCAAAAATGTGACTGGCATTAGGCATAGTGGCCTGCTATTTTGATGGAAACTCACCAACTTGGTGTGACTGGCAGTAAGCTGGCTGGCAGTAAGAAAAGGGGCCTGACATTATAATGATAACTGCACAACTCAATTTTGACTGATAGTAGGGTAGTTGCCTGCCATTATAATAAAAAATCCTCAACTGCTATCTGTCTGGAAGTAGGAAAGGGGGCTGTCATTTTAACGAAAACTCCCCAAATCGATTGCGACCGCGCAGTAGGCAATGGGGCCTGCAATTATAATGTAAACTTCCCAACTCGATTGTAGCGTATAAAGAGAGAGCGTATAAAGTAATAAGTCAAGAAAATAAGGAAAACAAAATGCATTTTTACGATAGAGATGTGGAAGTGGCACACCTACTGAACGATTGTCAAGAAACAAGAAAATCATACAGATATGTAGATGGACAAGAGGAAGAAATTTAAATGAAACAGTCCATAGATGTAATGGAAAATAACAAGGAGAAAAGGATAATGTAACATTATCAGAAAAATGTGGGGAAAAGAAGTCTAAGGAAGGCATAAACAGAGAAGTTACATATAGCTAGTAAGAAGGATATACATGTTGAGGGTATCCTTGAGGTTATGACTTGATTAAAGTCTAAGATATATCTATAAAATCTAAATATGTATATTTTTTCCTTTTTTCTCTTTTTTTTATAAGTTGCTTTACGTCGCACCAACACAGATAGGTCTTACAGCGACTATGGGACAGGAAAGGCCTAGGAGTGGGAAGGAAGAGGCCGTGACCTTAATTAAGATCCAGCCCCAGCATTTGCCTGGTGTGAAAATGTGAAACCACGGAAAACTATTTTCATTGCTGCTGACGGTGGGTTTCGAACCCACTGTCTGCCGGATGCAAGCTCCCAGTTGCGCACCCCTAACCGCCGGCCAACTCGCCCGGTAAATATTTATAATTAATAAAGAGACCGGGCGAGTTGGCCATGCGTGTAGAGGCGCGCGGATGTGAGCTTGCATCCGGGAGATAGTAGGTTCGAATCTCACTATCGGCAGCCCTGAAGATGGTTTTCCGTGGTTTCCCAGTTTCACGCCAGGCAAATGCTGGGGCTGTGCCTTAATTAAGGCCACGGCCGCTTCCTTCCAACTCTTAGGCCTTTCCTATCCCATCGTCGCCATAAGACCTATCTGCGTCGGTGCGATGTAAAGCCCCTAGCAAAAAAAAAAGGAAAATTATTAAAGAAACAATCAATAAGGGTAATAAAAATTAACTGAATTTATTAGTCACGATTACTGATTCATTCATGCATTCATTCATTCATTTATTCGTTCATTCACGAATTGCAACAGGTCAGATCCACTACCAAGCACGTATGATTGTGTCATCAAAGCATGGTGGACATTTCGAGCTCCTGTGAGGCATTCTCCAACAAAAGTGCTCATCTTTCTTTTTTCCTTTTTATCAACTCTACCGGCTTCTCTGCTTTACCGTACACAGCCTGTGATAGAACCGCATACCACAAGAGGCATTATAAAATGATTATCTACAGCTGTTCTATTTTGCACCTTGCAGACCAATACCCCTGGAACATTGGCAGCGTATTACAATGCGTTCGTATACGTAATGAACAATACTGGCGTCACGTAACATAACACTGTCTTACCAGGAACATCATGTCCCTATGCTTAAAGTGATCTTCTAGACTCAGTATATCATCTTCCCAAAACACTGTACGTATTTCGGAAACACCCTGTATATGCTAATAATATGTCATTACGAGTAGCACTGTAGCAACTCAAGAGTGAGAATGGTTGAGTGTGGCCTGGCATTATCGTGCAGCAAGACCACGCCTGTTCATAACAACTCAGGTCAACGAATATCTCAGATGCTAATGTTCATTTTAGACACACAAATCAGTTCACTATACTCATCTCAGTGGTTAGTCATAGCTGGAACAGCCAAACTACCTTACAACGCTCACATGAGGTACTCTTATTGGCCATTAGAGGATGTAATTAACTCTCATTTGGCGGAAAGTTGGAATAAAATAGGAAAATGTAAACAAAGCTCTTTTTTAATTTATATATCCAGTCACTCTCATATATTATTATTTTGTTGTTTTTGTTGTTTATATCATGAGTCTAGAAACTATTTGATGCAGCCTTCCATGGCAACCTATATTGTGCTAGTCTTTTCATTTTTACTTAACTATTGTATCCTTCCTCTCTCCCCAATATATTTGCTATATCCATGCCTTGGTCTATCTGTACAACCGACAGTCGAATTTCACTTATGTACCAAAAAGGGTATTTTGGAGTCACCTGCTGTCAGCTATTTTTATGTAGATCATACGTGCCAAATGTAATGTGCGTGTGTGCTTCACATCCGAAATTGTGTAAAATCTAACAAAAAACATGTTTCTTAAAAATTAGTCTGGTTGGGATGGGCCCTTATTCCACTGAGCCCTTCAATTATAACCCTTCATACTCCCCTCAAAACCAACCGAACAAGTCCAAATATGTGTCCTATCAATCCATCTCTTCTTCCGGTACGTGCGGACTTCAAAAAGTAACTTACACATGTCGTCGCATTGTCAGAAGAGAGTACATGTTCCGGCCTTCCAGCAGACACAGTTCTGCTGTGGTACTCATAACAGGTGCATCAGAGTGTGCGAGTGAAATGGTGCTTCAACTGGAAACGTACTCCAAAGTTGAAGTACGTGGGAGAGTACGATTCCTGTAGGCAAAAGATCGAAATTGCACAGAAGATCACCGTGAAATGCTGGCGGTACATGGACTAAATGCAATTTTCCGTTAAGCCATAGTGAAATGGTGCCAACAATTTGACCAAGGACGCACAGACGTGGGCGATGCTGATCGAGAAGGAAGGCCGTCAACATCAACCACAGACGAAAATGTTCAGGCAATCGAGGGAATGATTCTCAGCAATCGCAAAGTGACAATAGGGGACATTTCTCAGTAGATGCGCCTCTGAATAAGCAGTGCTCATTCCATCGTCAGAGATCGTCTGCAGTGTCGGAAATTGTGCTCACGCTGGCTTCTGCGATTACTGATACCTGTACACAGAGCTGCAAGGTCTCTGGACATCCTTCAGCGTTACTTCGTGGAAGACAACGATTTCCTAAGCTGCATCATTACAGACGATGAGACACGTGTGTATCATTTCGCACCTCAAACAAAGAGAGCGTCTATGGAATGGAGACGAACTTCCATGTCTGCACGAAAAAAAAATGCAATGTTGCGCCATCAGTAGGGATATAGCCACAGTTTTCTTTGCTTATGAAGGAGTTGTGTACACAGAGTTTATGATAAGGGCACAACCATTAATGCTGTTTCTTACTTTGCAATACTGACGTCACTGCGCCACGTCATAAAGAACAAGAGGCGCGGAAAATTAAGTAAAGGCATTATCATCCCGCGCAACAATGCAACCCTTCACACGGCTCACACAACACAATCTTTGCTTCAACGTTTTGCATGGAAAGTACGGATGCATCCGCCATACAGTCCAGATCTTGCACCATGCGATTTCCATCTTTCGGCTAGCTGAAAAAGAACATCTAAGGGGGAAGAGATTTTCCAACGATGAGGAAGTTCACACAGCGGTACTCAAATTGCTCCGTGACCAACGAACGGATTTCTATCTCCGAGGAATTAAACGACTGGTAAATAAAAGGTAAACTCGTGTCCTCATCCCGAGGTGGTGCAGCTCTTTTCAGGCACACCCTCCGATTGAGGTGAGCTGCATGTACCATTCCAACCACATACCCGCCCTCCTGCCATTCTTAAATTTACAGCAGAACCGGGAATCGAATTCGGGTCCCCGAGGACGGTAGCTAATAAAACTAACCGTTATGCGGCAGAGGCGGACAAACAATTGGTGGAACGTTTAGGCCGTCTTTTACAGAGACTTCGTGACTGTTGAAAAATGGTGTCACGTAACTGTTTCACTTTGTAGTATAGTGCAGCATCAATAAAAGTTACATGGCCTGCCGTAATAATGTTTATCTTACTTTTGTAAGTCCGCTAGTAAAATTGCGCTAAATCACATTCTTGATCACTCGATTTAGTATTGGTTCATTTGCGATTTGGTGATCTTGATGACTTCTCTTATTTTACTCGGGCATGCAGTAGAATAGTATGGAACATCGATAATGACTATCAGGCAGTCGAAAAAAACAATATTTCAAAAATGGACTGTATCTCCAGATATCGTCCATGGGTAAAAAATAATTTGTGTTTTAAATAATTGTGAGACAGAGTTCGTTAACGTCGGCGGTTGGAAACGGCTAGGTACTGATAGTAGGTACAGTCCATGTATTTAACTGGTATGAAAAAGGGAAACCATGGAAATTTTCAACGTTTTCCGTCGTTAGGGTTGTAGTTGAAGCTGGCAGTTACACGAACCGCGCGGCGTAACCAACTCACCCTGCAACCGAAGCGGGTCTACACCAAGATGTTAACATCCATGGAGTTCATTCCTAACTTAGCCTTTATCTCCTCTCTCCGAGTAAATTTCTGTCATCGTTCCCCACCTGTTTGTACGAATGATCACTCCAGCTACTTTTATGTCTGTTACTTCCAACTTAAACATAATATACCTCAGTCTATCCAGTTTTCACTAACGTACATCAAAGTGCGTCTGAATGCAGACCGAAGTCAAGATAATTTTGTCCGAGAACTCGCTTCCCTCTTATAGAATACCGCCGATCTGCGAGCTCACCCTTGCTACACTTTGATTCCATGTCATTTCATTTCTTGAACTACTACTCTGGAAGAACGGACATACTAAGTACTTGAAATAATTCACCCATTCAGTTTTCAATTTTCTACCTGATCTTCAATCCTCTAAAGTTTCTTTACGGCTGACGTCACGTTAGTCTTGGAAATGCTAAATTTTACACCATACCCACTGCACCTCTTCTCAGGCTCCCACATATTACGTGTACGATTTCAACTCAGTCCGCCATTAAGACCAAGATTTCACGATACACGATATAGCATAATGCTTACTAATGTAACATTACGTTTGCTACTACGAAACGTTTTCATTTCTCCCCTGAAGGGGGAGGAGGGCTTCTTAGACGGTGACGCCGTCTCTCAGGTCGGGGGATTTGTTACGGTGAAGGAGATGTGCGGAAAAGGTGAGGGGGTAGGCGGCCGTGGCCTATACTACGAACTGTCCCGGCATTCGCCTTAGTGCAGGAGAATGGAAAACCACGGAAAACCATTCTCAGGACAGCCGACGGGCGAGGCCAGGCGAGAAATGCAGCACTGTGCCCCAGGCCCGTCTCCCGAATGCAGATGCGTAGAGCCGCGGTAAGGCCGTGACCACCTCTCCTCTGCTCGGTTGGCCAGTCAGAGTACAGAGCTTATGGGACAACAACCCACTCTGCATCTACCGACCATTTCGTTTGTTTGACGTAAATAAATAATAAGATAGTAGACGATAATCAAATAATTGTAGTGACAGATAGAACTTTGCCACTGAACTGTAACACACTGGTGAATGAATAGTTCCGGTATTCAAATGCTAGTCCTCAGGTTTGAAGAGAAGTGGTATTAATAAGAATAAGAATAAGAATAAGAATAATATGCCAGTGAAGCGACTGGAAAGTTAGACGTTCCGTGGTAGGTACATAGATGGCACACAAAGTAAACTGAAATCACGATCTTCAACAAGATGGTTAACAACATGTATTTAGAAACATCGAAATACAATGCCAATAAGAGGAAGACCAAACGTTTTAATTATTATTATTATTATTATTATTATTTACTGTACGTCGCACCAACACAGATAGGTCTTATGGCATCGCTGGTATAGAAAAGGCCTAGGAGTTGGAGGGAAGCGACCGTGACCTAACTGAGGTACAGCCCCGCATGTGCCTGGTGTGAAAATGGGAAACAACGAAAAACCATATTCAGGGCTGCCGACAGTGGGGTTCGAACCCACATTCTCCAGGATGCAAGCTCACAGTTGCGCGCCCCTAACCGCACGGCCAACTCGCCCGGTAGGACCAACATTTAAAGTAATAAAAAGAACCATTGGAAAAACACCTTTGAAAGGAGACAACAGTGATCCGAGCCAGCCACTGAATTACGATAAAGTTTCTCGGCACAGCGGAGAAAAAAAAATACAGTTTACAAATTTAACAACTAATTGACACCTGGAAAAGACTAGAACCCTATGAACTAAAAGGAGAGGGGACTCTAGGTACGAATGCGATGCGCGAGATTCATCCTGCCAAGAAAACTTCAAAAGGGTAAAGGGTAAAGACCTAACAACACTCGCGGAAATAGTCATTTACTAATAGACAGAAAGAAATATTCTCAATCTTCCAGCCACCTGCCATTACCGAGTCTCCGATAATTACAGTTCAAAACATAGGACGACTGATCCTAGAACTCGTAGAAACTTGATAACCATTGGATCATGTAAAGAAAAAAATAGGAGGCGACATAAGTGGCCACGGCTGTTCCGTGGTCTAACAGCTCTGCACTCTGACTGGACAACCGAGCAGAGGAGGGGTGGCCACGGCTCTACCGTGGCTCTACGCCTCTGCATTCGGGAGACGGAGAATAATTTTCCGTGGTTTTCCATTCTCGTGCACTAAGGCGAATTCTGGGACACTTCCTAGTATAGGCCACGGCCGCCACCCCTATCACCTTCTCCGAGTATCTCCTTCACCGCAACAAATCTCCCGGCCTGAGAGACGGCTTTACCTTCTAAGAGGTTCGGCTTCCCCTTTGAACAATAAGGACCTTGTCGAACACAACTACCTAAAATCAAGAATTCGTCCTTCCACAAACTATTACTCTGGCTGAACGTCATCATAAATGATTTGATTGCGTATAATAACCTACCCTTAATCCCATAATCCAGCTGTGTGGCGAATATATTTTTCCTTGGTAAATTTCTATCTAAATCTGCAAACCGTAAGCATAACTACCTATTCCTTTCGCAGTAGTTTTCCGTTACTAGGCGCATATTGAAAATATGGTCTTGAGTCCCTCTGCGGTCAAAAACCACATTTCTACTGGCCCTCTTTGCTAAAATACCTGCTAAACCGATCAATACGTACACTAGGAGGTGAAATTACTGTTTTCGTCCAGTCAGAAGGTACCTTTGACTCTGACTTCGCATTATATTTCACCACTTCAGGCCTAACTTCATCTAATACTTTGTAACAAGATAGTTTATTTATCATTCACTCCAGTCCAAGCTTAATTTCATTTCCATTATTGTTCTCAGCCAATCAGCATGGTTGTTAGCGACTTTTAGGGACTTTTATATTGAGAAGATTTACAATCTACTTTCCTAGGATCTATGAGTTTACTTGGTTTACCCGAAACACTATGCATTTCCATTTTCCTTCTAGTTCTAAGATTCTTTATTACAGTCCAAATTCTTGCTCTTGAGCCTGACTATGACGGCACACCTTGTGTTTCGTAAAAATTTACTTCATCCTCACATGATTCGCATCCTAATTCCTGCTACCGCTAAATCTATCCTCATCATTCGATCACTTAATGGTTAAACAGAAACTACCTTGTGTGCTATGGTTTTCTTAGTGAGCAATCCAAACCGAATGTGCCCTTCCCCTTTTAATACCTGTAGAAGACACCTCATAACCATCCTCGTATTCTCTCCTTACCCTAACATCATTAACCCCTAACACATGCAGATGTGTCCTCTTTGTTGGCCCAGCCAATTCTATTTTCTTCTATAATTCCGACTGATACTGATAGCACCCTACTAAATGCATTTTTTTTTTGTTACTTCTAAAGATTATCTGGCCTGTCAAATTAAAATTGTATCTCCATCACCCTCATATGTCCAGGGATTGCAAAAACAATTCGTTGAGCGTGCTCGCTAAATTATGTATGAGATAATCCCACTGACAATTTTCACCTTAATGGTTCAGGGAGCACCGGTGCATTTTATTTCTAGGCGTCTGAGCACAAGAAGTGCCATAAGGAAGTATCTTCCGGTAGGTAACGTACGGTAGAGGCCGATGACCTCGATGCAAGTCCCCTCAAACGTTTGAGAAAATAGTTTTGTCGTAACGAAATTTTTGTGGGAATGAATTCATCTTTGGCCGATACACAGTTTTTTGTTTCTTTAACAATCTGTTTTACGTCGCACAGCCACAGATAGATCTTATGGCAACGATGGGATAGGAAAGTCCTAGGAGTGGGAAAGAAGTGGCCATGGTCATAATTAAGGTATATTCCCAGCATTTTCCTGCTGTGAATATGAGAAACCACGAAAAACCATCTTCAGGGTTGCCGACAGTGGGGCTCGAACCCACTATCTCCCGGATGCAAGCTTACAGCTGTGCGCCCTTAACCGCATGGCCAACTCTCCCGGTGGACATAATGTTAAGCCATAACGACCAACCATACAGGGTTTTAATTTGCAAGAAATTCTATAGATCATATTAATAACATTCATACAAGACTACACTATTATCGTAATATTTTATCTTTGTAGTAAATATTTACTTTATAATAATTGTATTCTTTGGTCGAAAATTAGACATTGAAAATATATTTCTTTTAGATGACACAGAAATTGAGGCTCCCCATGCTGTTTGCAAGAGTAGGCATATTGTTACAAAAGTTGTATGAAATTCTAACTACCGTCTCCACTCTGATTCACTTCACGTAGGCCTACATGTTCCATTTCACTTTCGTCTTCAGCAATGAAGTAATGGCTTATCTTTTACAATTTACCCTCCGGCGACGATGGAATAGGAAAGGGTTGGGAATGGGAAGGAAGTGTCCGTGGCCTTAATTAAGGTATAGCCCAAGAATTTGCCCGGTGTGAAAATGGGAAACCACGTAAAACCATATTCAAGTAATTGTAGTAATCATAATAAATAGATGGAATATCTGGAAGTAGATTTTCAATATTAGATGGCTTTATTTAAACTGATTTGCGCAGGTCTCGTGTATTTCTTTGAAAATGCATGTATACTGGTAACTCGTAATTTACCTCACTTTCCCACATACATTTCTGAAAACTATTTACACACGGTGCCTCACAAAAATAGAAAAATGATGAAACCATTTTGATCTGAATATCAAAACTTCAGAGCAGGTTACACCACATCTGTAAAGTACTTTGGTTTTCTTCATAAGGAGCTTACATCCTTATAGCTTTTGTGGTGACATAGAAGCCCTTTTTGCTGTAATTTAGGCTTGAATAGAATATAATAACCGAATATTATGTAGACAACAGAATGGTAAGCCCCTATACTTAATATAAAAATTTCGTTACTAAGAAAGATTTTATATTCCTTCGCAACCAAACACACCGTATTATTTTATCATTCTGTGGTTTCTTTATGCATATAATCTGCATAATATCTTAGATATCGGAAAAATATGACTCCCGTGTTAAGCCATAATAAGTATGTGAAGCTACGTATATATTTTGCAAGCACTTACCTCAGACGAATCACACACATCACATCTACTACTACTACTACTATTAAATATTTTCATTCCTCCCGTGAAGGCGGAGGCGGCCCTCCTCTGGTTTCCCTTCAAAACGATCTACGTCACTTTTATTACGGCTAGGGAACACTCCAGCTTTAACTCAGTGCCCTAGCCGTGACAACAAAGCAAAACTGGGCCTGACACCAAACAGGAAGTCGGCCTCCCTCACAATGCCCAACATAATCCTCAATGACGTAGATCCCACAGCCACAGACGAGATAATCCTTCGTCTGCTCCGCAGACACGGAATAGCAGCCACCAACGCCACCAGACTATTGGAGAACGGCCTACCAACGGATAAATTCCTAATTGAACCTGCCACGCCACAAGAAGTCCACCAGGCACTGACCAATGGAATTTACATCTCCGGGAAATATTTCACCACAGATCCATGCCCAGCTCATCTGGAAAAAAGAGTTCGAACGAGAACGGAAACCGGGAACCCAGCCACCTCGCCAGCCACCACCAATAAGAACACCGCAGTACATCCCACCTCCCCAACCTTCAACCCATCCGCTCACCACCTCAGTCACTACCATTACCACCACAATGGCTACCACTCCCGCCCGCAGCTCTCCCTATACCCCTATAACCATCACCACCATGGCCCACTCCACTCCCATCATGATGTCCCCCACCACCCTCCCCAGTCCTACCCGGCCAACGACAAATGAAGAAACTCACAACAAGACCATGGAAACAAGCAGACCAAATACACCAGCTCCCGAGTCCGAGACCAACGAAGCACCGCCACCAGCACCAGACCCCAGCACCAACAACAACAACCCCAGCTGCGTCATCAGAGGCGTGAACCCAGCCATCCCAACAGAACTGGTAATCCAAGAACTACGGCGAACGGGCCTTCAGCTGAACAAAGCCACCAGGATCCACAGCACAGGTGGGCCAACCTTCATGATACGCCTCCAACCCCAGCTTCCCGAAGAAACCCAACGTCTCATTCAACAAGGGATACAACTCTTCGGGAAGCACCACCGGGTGGAACCTTCACGATCTCCTCCTCAACAACCCACCCGCTCCCAACCTAACCCAACCCAAAACCATACCTTCCCCACCCATCCTCCTAACTCACATCAAAACTCCCAGCTCCTTCTACTCCTTCTCACCGCCTTAGCCAACATCACCTCCTTCTCTCAACAAATCGCCCCACTATTCCTCCCCAACAACCGCACCACCATTAGAAGATAAGCCTTTATATGAAAACCAATTAATGATTGTAAACCATTGTAAAAACCATGTAATGTATGTAGCACTAAGAAATCAATAAAAAGCAAAAGGACGGACACTGCACCTTAGCCAAGAGGCCAAACACACCTACTCCATTAAATCCAAAGCTTCTTCCCTTTAACATCAAACCTCTCCAAATCCCCAAACCCCGCCAAATCTCCTGGCCAGAGAGAAGGCGTAACCTTCTAGGTGGCCCGCCCCTTCCCTTCGGAAGGGGAATGAAAACTTCCCCCTTGGCCCTTGGTCCTCCTAGACGGTGACGCCGTCTTTCAGGCCAGGAGATCTGAATCGAAAAAGGAGATGTGCGAAGGTCAGAGGGTTGGCGGCCGTTGCCCATGCTAGGAACTGTCCCAGAATTCGTCTTAGTGTATGAGGATAGAAAACCACGGAAAACGATTCTCAGGAGAGCCAACGGTGGGGATCAGCCCCTGTCCGTCTCCCAAATAAGGCGTAGAGCCACGGTAGAGCCTCTTCTGCTCGGTTGGCTGGTCGGAGTGCAGAGCTGTCAAACCAGTGACCAGCCGTGGCCAATTGTGGGCCGAGACCAACTATGCATCCGCCGACTACACTATGTCTATAGTCCCGTCTAATTTTCGTCTAATTAATAATCTTTGTCATTGTTGCTATAATCGATAAAAGATTCAGTTTCACTTGAAGATAAACATCCAGACACAGTGTAATCATGTTATTCCTTCAATAACTTTCTAGCACTCCGATTCAAAGATACCATTTGCGTTATGGTTTACCATACTGTGGCACAGATATTACACATTTTATACAAAGGCAACTGTTAGAAATCTGTATAGTGCTGCTATCTACCCACAAAACACTAGAAACTTCACCATATATGACTTACCATAGATTTTTCTCCATTTTCTGCGGATTAACTCATTTTTGACCAACAGGTGGCCAAACATTATGCTTTCTGAAGTCCCTCTTACGCTAATTTTATTGACAGGGACTGATGTTACCAACCCTGTGGAAGGGTACAGTATTATATGTTGTGAAATATTATTTTTCAAAATTTTTAAACCGTATTCTACTAGAGTGGTATAAGGTTTATATAAGTTAAATATGAAAAATATGTCCAGCTGATTAAACATCACGTCATCTTCGGGAAATCTACGAGAGTATCTATTACAAGTTATTAAGCGAAAGATAAAACTACAAATAATTCGTGACTTTCGGCAATCCACATTAGCTGCGTATTCATTACAGCGTATTATCGGGAGTGAACTAGATTCAGTGAACTAAATCTCCTAGTTGTAAAATAAGATGTATGTGTGTGTGAATGTTTGTGTGCCGATTGGTCCATGTTCTATTTAATGGCTCACGTCTGCACTTGGAATGGACTTCCATTACGCCATAAAACCTACCACAGCAATTGTTTCGAGCAGTCAGCGATTCATTTACAATCCAATTTAAGTTCACACAATCAAATCGGAGTACATTAACCTATGCGGAAATTGAATTCTAACCTGAGATAAATCCCGCGAACACTTGAACCTCTCAGTGAAGGGAAACGGTAGCTTAATACAGTAGCTTCCGTTCGGATGAATCAAGTTTCAAAGTACTTAAAATATTTAGTCTGAATCGAAGAGAATTCATGCTACAGAATTCAAAATGCTATTGCATTTCGTGGCTTCCACAGGCAATCGTAATGAGTTTTATGATCACCGAGCAAATTGGTCACGCAGTATGGGTCATGTAGCTGTGAATTTGTATTCAGAAGATGGTTGGTTCGAACCCCACTACCGGAAGTTCTGAAGATGGTTTTTCGTGGTTTCTCATTTTCACACAAGGAAAATGTTGGGGCTGAACGTTAATTCAGGCCTCGGTCGCTTCTTCCCCAATCCTAACCCTTTCCTACCCCATCGTCAGCATGAGACCTGTCAGTAACGGAGCGGCGTAAAGTAAATGAAAACAGGTCAACTATAACTGTGACCCGTTGCGCGTAAAGGAACGCAAAGTCGGTAATGGAAATTTTACAGCAGAGCTGAACAAAATTGTCTGTGGTGTTAAAATTTCATTTCTATGTTTTGACTTCTTGCGCCACCTATGGGTCTTTTTCACAAACTAAGTTACGCAGCAGTTCGAGTATTCATCACTCTATGTCATGATAACGTTCTACAATTGGTAAGAAAATTATTGAAAGGTGTTATTACGTTTTTCTCATAATACAGTTTTCTTAATAGCAACAGTCCCCCCCCCCCCCACCGCACGGCACTTAACGCCCTTGAAAGGGCTTTGGCCTGCCCAGCGACCGCT
The DNA here is from genome assembly GCF_040414725.1 of Anabrus simplex. Classification (NCBI taxonomy): domain Eukaryota; kingdom Metazoa; phylum Arthropoda; class Insecta; order Orthoptera; family Tettigoniidae; genus Anabrus; species Anabrus simplex. The sequence goes on along the minus strand of NC_090268.1, from coordinate 356,104,745 downwards.
GCTCCGCCCGAAGACCTGCAGATTACGTGGGGCCGTGTGGTCAGCACGACGCATCCTCTCGGCCGTTATTCTTGGCATTGTAGACCGCGGCCGCCATCTCACCGTCAGACAGCTCCTCATTTCTAATCACGTAGGCTGAATGGACCTCGAATCAACCCTCCGGTCGCGAGAAAAATCTCTGACCTGGCCGGGAATCGAACCCTGGGTCTCCGGGTGAGAGGCAGGCACTCTACTCCTACACCACGGGGCCGGCTAATAGCAACAGTCAATAATTAATATCTTCTGAAGTATTGCACCTAGAAGCATGAACTCTTTTTCTAAATGCTCAGTATCTTATGGCAATTTTACAGCCACAAAATCTCAAAAAAGAAAAATCCGACTTTAGGTTCCTTTCCGCGCAATGGCTCACAGAATATTAACAATGGAATGGACCGTGTTGCGTAATAATATTGTGGTAAGGAAGGTCGTCGCGACGCTATTCTGCGGAACGAGCCTGGGTGGAGCAAGTCAGTCTGACTCGAACGGCCGGCGAATCGCCGAGTTTCGATCCTCACCCTCGCACCACTACGGACAACCTATCGAAGACAAGATGGTCTAGGCATTGCTGCCAATTCATATACCCCCTGGCAGTGTGGAACCGATGAGAATTCTAAATCTAGATTTTTTCAGCTCCAGAGACTTCCGGCAGCTCTCCTTGCCCGAAGGATCTCGAAGAGTCAATCTCCTTATATAAAGGTGGTGGACAAGTGCGAGACGTTTCAGTTTGAGCTCAGTCAGTGAGCGATTGCCAGCGATCGTGACGGGTGAGTGCAGCTGAGGACAGTGCTGTGACTATCGAATTGGCGTGCTACAGCGAAGCGAAACAGTGTAGCTGTGCGACGTGGATCCTTGAAAAACGAAAGATGTCCTGTGTGTGCATGTAAGACTGCGTTTATGCGCGTGCGGACTGTGAAGCGTGCGGCCACTATTGGAACACAGTGTACAGCAGGGCCTCTCAGAGTGCATGCGCCTGGTGCATGCACTGTGCACGGTGCAAAAGACGACTTGGCTTGGTTGACCAGTGTGCAGACCCCCCACTCCTCGATTTGGGGCAATAGCGCTTACTCTCTCTTTCCTCACGCCTATCTCGCTCGCTCCCCCTGTCTGCCACTTCCACACTTGCTACTTCGCGCTCCAAATTCGAGCTGAGTTGCGCCGAGTAGAGCCGAGCTTAGGCGAGCTCAGCCGAGTAGCCCAGAGACGAAGCGTTGGTCCGAGTCGACCCAAGCGGGAACGATGCACAGTGCACGGAGCTCTTACGCCTCGATTTGCACGCGTGAGATTTTGGGCGTTTGAGAGGCCCTGGTGTACAGTGAACTGCCCTAGGGTGCAAGGGACAGTTGCAGAAGGGCCCGTAGTGTAATTGTTCTAGCTCGTACGTGGTAGACTGAATAAGGTGTGTGACTGAACATTGAGAGAGAGTGCGTTAACTAGAGTGCTGTATGAGAACGCTTTACCGTGTACAGACTTGAGTATTTTTTTTAAATATAAGTGATATTTGTTTGTGGCGTCGACCTCTGTAGAGCTTTTGCCACTACTTGCACCATATGATATGAACCTGCGTGTAATTTTAATTGCGGAAGTGTAGAGTGTTTAATGTGAGGAAAGGAACATTATTGACGACACAAAGACCCAGTCCCCAGGCCAGGTATATTAATCATTACAAGTAAGAACCCCTGGCCCGGCCGGTAATCGAACCCAGGTCCGCCGGATTACAGGCGGACGCGTTACTCCCTACACCGCGGGGCCGGACACAGACTTGAGTAACTGTGTAACTTTGTGTAAGTGTTTTCTTTGAAGTAATTAATCTTAGTGTAGAAGTTACCAGTCGAGTATTTATCTACCGCCCCACAATCACGTTACAATATTAAGGAACAGGTGAACCGGGTCATTTGCGTTCTTCAAATTACAGGGAAGTACTCTTTAAGATTTGAATGTATTATTTCCTTCATCTAGATACTCCTGTCCCGTAGCTTCAAAAACAAGCACATGGCCTAGAGAGTTCTTCTGCTCTTTATATTTTACTAAAAGTCACTTTACCGAGCTCGATAGCTGCAGTCGTTTAAGTGCGGCCAGTATCCAGTATTCGGGTAATAGTAGGTTCGAACCCCACTATCGGCAGCCCTGAAAATGATTTTCCGTGGTTTCCCATTTTCACACCAGGCAAATGCTGGGGCTGTACCTTAATTAAGGCCACGGCCGTTTCCTTCCCACTCCTAGGCCTTTCCTGTCCCATCGTCGCCATAAGACCTATCTGTGTCGGTGCGACGTAAAGCAACTAGCAAAAAAAAAAAAAAAAAGAAAAGGTCACTTTAAGACACTCCGATCTGGGTCTGCTCTACATCCTTTTCAGTGTCACTGCACCGAAACCTCAGTTTCTTCGGCGTTCTCATTATTTTCCCCAGTGCTAGTTTAATTTCTCCTTGTGACTTACAAGGGAACAGTTCTTGTTGGACCAGACATATTTAATGAAGTTTGAGTGAATAATCAATTAACATATCCTAAATTAAATGGAAATGCATTTCTCCTGTAATTAGCGGTAGTGTTATAATTAATTGCTAACAAATAGCTGGTAAATGTACATCATTTATCTGAAAGGTCTTGCGTATGTACAGTAGAAATATATCGATAGATTTATTTTCATTTGGCATAAAACACTTTGTTCATCGAATGAGGTTTTGACAACACGAACATAATTTTGCGCGCTACAAAACTATCTTACTATCTTTTCGAGACCTATGTGGAGAAATATCACGATATATGAGAAAACTGGCCTTTACAGGCAGGCTAGATTATATTATAAATATACAGACTCTTAGACAGGAACTTCAGGAGAAAGAATTTCTTGAGTGGTGTGCCTTACTTCACCTACAAACAGTTCATGCCTAACAACAAATGGATAAGAGGGCCTGATGGTCTTAGCAGCACTGACTTGAGAACAGTTTTGAAAATGATGGCCAATGTATAACCTTTTCATTCGGTACCTGCATACAGATCGTTACATGTCATAATGAGGCTACTTAAAGGATGCAACAAAGAATTAAAAGAGAAAAGTTACTTAAGTATGGTTCGTCCATTATTGGAATATGCAAACAGTGTTTGGGATCCTCACCAAGAATACCTAATAAAAGAAATAGATAGTGTGCAGAGGAAAGCAGCAAGATTTGTAACAGGGGATTTCAGGAGAAAGAGTAGTGTATCAGAAATGTTAAAGGAACTAGGGTGGGAAACTTTAAGTAAGAGAAGGGAGAAAACTAGACTTATAGGATTATATAGAGCCTATACAGGAGAAGAAGCATGGGGAGATATCCGTAAGAGGCTTCAGTTGGAAAATAATTATATCGGCAGAACTGACCACAAATATAAAATTAGAAGGAATTTTAGCCGAAGCGATTGGGGTAAATTTTCATTCATTGGGAAGGGTGTGAAGGAGTGGAACAATTTACCAGGGGTAGTGTTTGATCCTTTTCCAAAATCTGTACAGATATTCAAAAAGAGAATAAACAGCAACAGAGAAAATAAATGAAATGTTAGAGGGCATTTGACCAGTGCAGGTTAATGTAAATAAAAAAATGTATGTGAATAAATTAATTCCATCCGCTGGTCTAAGGATTTTGGACAGCCAAAGTAGGGGACTGCCTGTAGGGGTGAAGTACAGTGGGGACTTCGAGGGCCCTGGGACCGCTACGGTAGCTGTGAAGGCCCTTCAGGAACTCTGAAAAGTGGTGGTAAAAGGGGCTCTGGTTAAGACGCAGCAGGTCGTTATGCTACTTAGGTTCCAGAATGGGTAAAGAAAAGAAAAAGTAAATAAATGCAATGTAAATTTTAATCTTATACCAGTTGTATAGTATCATTTGAAGTAATTCCACATACTGTATATCAGTTGACTATATTTGTAAGTAGTACAGGAGATATTATAAGTAGAATTTTGTAAACAATGTAAATTTATTAAAGATGAGCTGTGTGTTTAATAGAAAAAATTGTTAGCGTAAATTATATAATATTGTATTATAGGAAAATTTTATTCTCTTGTTAATTTAATATTTAGTGCTTGATAATAATGTATTTTAGTGTACCATTTGCCACCGAGGTAGACACCTCATTTGCAAATAAAGAGATTTTGATTTGATTTTGATGTCCCAAGATGAAAAGCATTGCCTGCGTTACCGTAGTGCGATTGTAACTATTGACCATATCTTGGGTACCTGTCTCTTCGGTGAAAATCTCAGAAATAGCTGAAGCCATGAAGTAAAGAAGATGATTTCCAGTGCTCTCGGACATAACAAGTATACAGCACATGAAAAGGTCTATTGTTTGTCTGTAGGCGCATCATGTAGTAGAATTGGCATGTTTGGTATTCCTCTTCATCAAACATCCACCTACATTCTCGATGCCATCATAACGACGGAATACCGCGGTCATTAGCAAGTAGAGGCTCATTGAGAAAAGTTCATAATCAACGAACCAATCATCCCTTAATATCTAGAAAAAATGAACTTCCGTCTGGTCGATTGGTAGGTATGGAAAGAGAGCGAGAGCAACAATACCCGACTTTTTTTCAGATTTCTGTAAGACGTTCTTCTTGGGTAACGCTTCTATGACTTCCAGTGTCGCGTCCCAGCTCTGAAAGGGTATCCGGCCATAATGATAAACCACTTGTATTCGGCGTAACTGTTTCTGTAATTTCTTTCATAATCTGCTTACCCTCCAGGGTTGGTTTTTCCCTCGGACTCAGAACAGTGTCCTGGAGCTTCAGACTCAGAGTCGGGGATACAACTGGGGAGAGTGACCAGTACCTAACCAGTACCTCGCCCAGGTGGCCTCACCTGCTATGCTGAACAGGGGAGGGGGGATGGGAAAATTGGAAGGGATAGACAAGGAAGAGGTAAAGAAGCGGCCATGGCCTTAAGTTAGGTACCATCCCGGCATTTGCCTGGAGGAGAAGTGGGAAACCACGGAAAATCATTTCCAGGATGGCTGAGGTGGGAATCGAACCCACCTCTACTCACTTGACCTCCCGAGGCCGAGTGGACCCCGTTCCAGTCCTCGTACCACCTTTAAAATTTCTTGGCAGAGCCGGGAATCGAACCCGGGCCTCCGGGGGTGGTGGCTAATCATACTAACCACTACACCACAGAAGCGGACGTTTTTGTAACTGCGTAGTTTAAATAGTTTAAGTAAACTGTCTGAGCTTAATTTCTTTTGACAGTGTCTCTTTCTGTTACCAGATAAGGGACAGCTCTTGGTAATACGCTACAGTAATGGAGCCAAGCTCTGCAATCGGGAGACGCGTAGGTTCGAACCCACTATCCACCGAATGCAAGCTCACAGCTGCGTGACTATAACTGCACTGCCACTTGTTCGGTTTCTCATATGTTTTCTAAATAAATTTACTATATGCGCAGAAAAAAACAGAGTAAAACACAGAATGGATATTTATCATTGGGACCAACAAGCACTTCATCGTTTTCTGACAAAGGTTCATTTTGCTATCTTACAATTTATCTGAGTTACTTGCGATAGCTAGATTTTATCACTGCATCTACTCATAACCACACACAATTTGAATAATGGAGCAAACAACTACAACCGGCCCCGCGGTGTAGGGGTAGTGTGCCTGCTCTTTACCCGGAGAACCCGGATTCGATTCCCGGCTAGGTCAGAGATTCTTACCTGGATCTGAGGACTGTTTCGAGATCCACTCAACTTATGTGATTACAATTGAGGAGCTAACTGACGGTGAGATGGCGGCCCCGGTCTAGAAACGCAAGAATAACGGCCGTAAGAATTCGTCGTGCTGACCACACGACACCCTTGCAGGCCTTCGGGCTGACGAGGGGAACTCGCCAAGTGTAACAACCCGATTTTCCAGAAACTTCGAATTAAGCGAACACATGTTCCGTAGATACTCGACTGTTTTCAAGAAAATAACAGTCAAACTTACCGACGTGCCTTTTAGAGCGTAGTAAGTTGAACCGACGCGATGGCACAGCGGCTATCACCGCAGCTTCACAATATTTTTCTCATTTATCTACTAATGTCAGCCTCCGTGGCTCAGGCGGCAGCGCGCCGGCCTCTCACTGCTGGGTTCCGTGGTTCAAATCCCGGTCACTCCATGTGCCATTTGTGCTGGACAAAGCTGAGGCGGGCAGGTTTTTCACCGGGTACTCCGGTTTTCCCTGTCACACTTCATTCCAGCAACACTCTCTAATATCATTTCATTTCATTTGCCATGCATTAATCATTGCCCCAACGGAGTGAGACAGGCTTCGGCAGCCGGCACAATTCCCATCATCGCCGCTAGATTTGACCCGGTCAAATGACTGGAAACAGGCTGTGGATTGTCATGGTCATCTACTTATGTTCTTTGACGATTACTATACGAATGTTTCTTATCACAATAACTGTTATGTATGTATTTTATATTTTTTCAGGGATTACAAGGTTTACAATTCAAAAACTGCAGCCAACGTCCGATGAGTCACAATAGACACGTGTAGTCTCGCGTTGTCGTGATGGAACACCACTTCACTGATTGTTAAATTTGGTCGTTCCTCTTCAATGGATTATTTCAGATGGTCCAGCTGAGAACAATATCTCTCTGAAGTGATGTTCTTACTATTAGCAATCAATTCGTAGCAGAGAATGCCTTCCCGAAGCCACAAAATGCAAAGCAGTAATTTTTCTGGAATGGAGACCTGTTTTAGCAACTGTAAGTGGGGAATCACCTTTCCTTCCCCATAACTTTTTCCTTACAATGTTGTCATAAATGGTCGACTTCTCATTAGGCATCACCAGAAGTTTTAGAAATGGATCGTGTTCATTGCGCCTTAGTAAGGAGTCACAAATGAACACGCACAGTGCCAAATTCAATTCACTAAGTTCTTGTGGCACCCGAACCTAGCAATGGAATACAATATGTAACCAAACCTCTTCAGGTGTTTCCTCACATTACGGAACGACGTACAGGATGATGCACCTACATGTCCACCTCAAATATCTTGTGATCCGTTAAAGAAATCGACCTGTTTTCAAATTATTAAATTGTATTAAGGGGTCCATAAAATACTGTCAATTCCTCTCGATCACATAAGTACTTACCGAGAAACAGGTAGCAACTTTGCTTTTTAAATAGTAATACACTAAATTCATCCGCCTCTGTGGTGTAGTGGTTAGTGTGATTAGCTGCCACCCCCAAAGGCCCGGGTTCGATTCCCGGCTCTACCACGAAATTTGAAAAGTGGTACGAGGGCTGGAACTGGGTCCGCTCAGCCTCGGGAGGTCAACTGTGTAGAGGTGGGTTCGATTCCCACCTTAGCCATCCTGGAAGTAGTTTTCCGTGGTTTCCCGCTTCTCCTCCAGGAAAATGCCGGGATGGTACCTAACTTAAGGCCACGACCACTTCCTTCCCTCTTCCTTGTCCATCCCTTCCAATCATCACATCCCCCACCAAGGCCCCTGTTCAGCATAGCAGGTTATGCTGCCTGGGCGAGGTACAGGTCATCCTCCCCAGTTGTATCCCCAACCTAATGTCACACGCTCCAGGACACTGCCATTGAGGCGGTAGAGGTGCTATCCCTCGCTGAGTCCGAGGGAAAAGCCAACCCTGGCGGGAGATTAAGAAGAAGAATATACCAATTTCACCCAATAGAACAATTAAGAATCAAGCGACAAATTCAGTGATGTGTTTACTTTGCAAATCAAACGAGTACTTTTTGAGATATTGAAGGATTTCCAATGTGTGGGTGTTAGACAGATAGCAATGCGCCACTCGCTGTGATGTCCAGTGTATTGTCCTCCTGCATGACTCACGCTTTGTTAATAAACACACATACCGAACGTATTCCATACATCCATACATAGCACATTGTGATGGTATTGTGCAGTCAAAATTGTTGATGGTCAGCCACAATCGTAAGAATAAAATTAGAAGAGACGTTCACAAGAAACTAAATGGGCGAGTTTTGTTTCATTTTAAATTTTAATGTGTAAATTAATTAAATATTGGCAGGTTCTCCAGTACTGAAAGAGTACAGTTTACTATTTCAACTCGACTACTTACGTGTTGGCTTTAAGGAGGACCAAAGAGCCCAACAATAATGTTGTCCGTTAAGTTTGTATCCATTCTTTCCCATTTTGAAGTTGTTGATTTCATCTCATGTACTATGTATTCATGAGAAGGACAATAAATCACTTAAATTATTACAATTTCACTGTGTATCTGCTCTGTTTCTGATTCAACGGCAATGAAAAAAACACTTTGTAACTCCGAAATGCAGTAGGCCTACATTATACTGTTTTTTCTCCGGCAACCATCGAGATAATGGTGTGATATACAGACATGGACAAAAGTATTCATACCCCTACCCATCCAATACGAAATGATTTATTGCTGGACCAATACGGATTACAGGTTAAAATTACAAACCCAAACGTATACCTTATACAGTAGTGGTCATTACAAAGCACAAAATAAACTGAAAGTAAATAACAGTACATAACAAAGCAACACATGCGTACTGCATGACACTACTTGTCTGGACATAAGTATTCATACCGTACGTGTATAAATGGGGTTTGAACGAGTAAACAGCAACCTGTGTTGTTCCGTGGCATTAGTTGTGTAGTAGGTGCAGAAAGAGACAGACTGATCAGCTGGTCAGAGACGGTACTAGTCCAGTGGCGAGGAAAACTAAGGAAATGTCTGTTGAAGAGAGACGACTTATTCTACGCCTTCACCACCAAGGAAAATCGTATTCCGAGATCGGAAACGTCATTGGAAGAAGTAAACCAACTGTGCAAAGCATCATACAACGGTTAAAAGGACATGATGTTCTTATAAGCAAGAGAAGGAGTGGACGTCCGAAGTAACTGACCGCACGAAAAGAAAGGTTCATAGTAACCACAATTAAAGAAACAACCACACAATACATCTTCGGCAATAGCATCGCAGCTGGCAGAATATTCCATCATGCAGTGTCACACAAAACAGTAAGGAGGGTCCTTCATCCTGCTGGGTATCGATCTAGGGTTCCAAGAAAGAAACCGCACATAACGAAAGTGAATCGACGGAAGAGACTACAATTTGCAAAAGAATATGTGGCGAAAGATAATGCGTTTTGGTCGACAGTGATGTTTACAGATCAGAGTAAACTTAATATTTTCCAAAGTGATGGACGCATTTTAGTGTGGAAACGCCCTAACACAGAGCTTAATGAGCAGAACCTCGTGAAGCACGGCGGGGGTGGGGTTATGGTGTGGGTCTCAATGGCCGCTTCAGGTGTCGGGGAGTTGGTATTCATAGAGGGGTTTGTGGTCAGATTTCAATATTTAGGACATCCTGAAAGAAAACGTTCGCAAAAGCGCCGAAAAGCTTGGGATTCTGACCCCAAACAGGGCGCAAATTGTTTGTTTGTGGATACTCTACAACATGCCGCATACATTAAAAACACCTCCCCAATCGCCGGATACCAACCCCATCGAACATCTATGGAGTGAATTTGAATCCAGACTAAGAAAACAGCACATAACAAGTAAAGCACACTTGAAACAGTTGCTACAACAAGAACGGGGAACATTTCATCTGAACTAACACGGACACTGGTATTCTCAATGCCCAGCAGGTTAAAAGAAATAATATACAGGAAAGGTAAACAAACGCGCTGCTGATCTTCATTGAGTTGTGAACTCTACTGGGATACGGTATGAATACTTATGTCCAGACAAGTAGTGTCTTGGAGTACGAATTTGTTACTTTGTTATGTACTAGTATTTACTTCCAGTTTATTTCGTGCTTATATAATTATAATTTCGTGTGGCTATTTCTAGCCGAGTGCATTCCTTGTAAGGCAGACCCTCCGATGGGGTGGGCGGCATCTGCCATGTGTAGGTAACTGCGTGTTATTGTGGTGGAGGGTAGTTTGTGTGTGGTGTGTGGGTTGCAGGAATGTCGAGGACAGCACAAACACCCAGCCCTCGGGTCATTGGAATTAACCAATGAAGGTTAAAATCCCCGACCCGGCCGGGAATCGAACCTGGGACCCTCTGAATCGAAGGCCAGTACGCTGAGCATTCAGCCAACGAGTCGGACTTATTTTGTGCTTTTTAATGTACACTGCTGTACAAGGTATGCGTTTGGGTTTGTAATTTTGACCTGTATTCCGTATTGGTCCAGCAATAAAGCATTTCGTTTTCGATGGGTTGGGTTATGAATATACTTTTGTCCATTTCTGTATGTTTTCATCAACAAGGCGTGAGTCAAGCACGAGAACTGCGCACCCGGCAGTAAGGCGAGGGGCGCACGTCTTTCTTTCTAATGCCTACACATGTTAAACCCTTTAATATCTCCCAAGGTACTCGTCGGACTTACAAAATAAGCACATCACTGAATTTGTCACTCGATTCCTAGTTGTTCTTGGGTGAAAATAGTATATTCCTCTTCAAGAAAAACAAAGTTGCTACCGGTTTCGCGGTAATTACCTGAGCAGTCGAAAGGAATAGGACATTATTTTATGAGCCGCTTAAAACAATTTACAAATTTGAAAACATGATGTCAATATCTTTAACGATTCAAAAGATACTTGAGGTGGACAACTTAGCTAAATCACCCTGTATTTGGTAGTTGGAACTATTTCTCCCTGTGTATTACCTTCAACCAAATCCTGTATTTTTCCTTCGTCTGTAACGATGGGTCTTTCGGTACGAGGTTTGCTCTTTAAGTAACGAATTCGAGGTCGAAAGCTAGAAAACCATTTCTGGCATTTCCGATTGGTTAACGCATGTTCACGGTATAAACTGATCAAATCTTTTTTTCCGAGTTTATGAAGCGATTTCACCCTTGCGATAATAAAAGAGCATACGGTATCTGAAATGCTCATTTCAACCTTCCGTGTAAATAAACACTAACTTTTACGAACCGCATCAAATGCTAGCGAAGTCACCGACAATCATGTACGCAATGAACACCTGTGTCATTCTTCGTTGCCTACGCGATTGGGTGATGCGCCAACTGCTCTATCACTGCTGTAGAGCAGATTGTGGCCTTTTCAGGCTGAATATTCCTTATGTATGGATTTCAGTGCGACGGTCTCTTGTCCCCACATACTAATATAGAATGGGTCGACATTATACAGACGCCAATACACGCGTCGAACACAGTGGTACTACACTACACTTTTGTAGCATTTAGCAAAGCACATTCCCGTTAAACAAAGCTTGAGGCAGACAAAAAGTGCTGGGGAATGTAACAGGAAGGAATATAGTACCAAGTCCACCTGCCGTCCCAGTTTTTAGCAACACACAAACTAACTGTAGCAATCCGCGCGTGCACTGGAAGGGTAAGCTCTGTCTTTGGGAGCCTTTGTTTGAAATAGCAGAAAATGAAAACCACTTCCAGAATAAAATATACCAATATATTAGGGTTTTGATACTTTCGTATCGTTTATAGTCGAAGCTAAAATATTAAATTGTATGAAATCTCGGTCATCTAAATGAAAACAACTGCCGGGTTCATGTTTAGAATCACAAATTTTGTCATTCCGTGTATCATTGGCAAGTATACAGCGATAATTTGAGGAATTAATTATCATAAAAAGTTCTATTACAATCTATGCTTTCAATAAACAACGTTCTATTTAAAAAATACAACAACAGATTACTTTTTTAAGTACCGGTACTCTTAGATTTCTATTTCATACCATGACGTAATATCCTTTACAGTACTGTATTTACTTTATACAGTGTTTTATGAAAAATCGTCTCTGATTGGTTGGATGAATTGTTTCCCCACCTGATTGGAGCACCGAGGCTCCGAAGCCACCAAATTGCGTCTCTGTTTTCTCACCTCAGTAATCTGTCGCCATACTGACTAATGCAGGCCTATAGGTTAATCCATTTACAACAGATAAGTATCGCATGTATCATAAAATTCATATTACCTTCATTATTCCAGGAACAAAGGACCATGTTTACGACTCTGGTAGCTTAGTGGACTGTTCACTGTTTCAAATAATACTTTTTTTGACGATGTAATGGTACAGATAGGTCTTGTGGCGACGATGGGATAGCAAAGGGCTAGGAGTGGGAAGGAAGCAACCGTGGCCTTAATCAAGGTACAACCCTAGCATTTGTCTGATGTAAAAATGGGAAACCTCGGAAAACAATCTTCAGGGCTGCTGGCAGTGGAGTTCAAACCCACTATCTCCCGAATGCAAACTGATAGCTATACCACACAGCCACTTTCTTGGTATATAGGGTATACTTTTATGTTTTATTACAACATAACCCCATGTTCACAGCAAGACACGAACAACGACACAATAAGAGGTCAATGCATGGAACACACATGGATGATTTTCATTGCGACAAATCAAAATAAACCGAGCTCGATAGCTGCAGTCGCTTAATTGCGGCCAGTATCCAGTATTCGGGAGATAGTAGGTTCGAACCCCACTATCGGCAGCCCTAAAAATGGTTTTCCGTGGTTTCCCATTTTCACACCAGGCAAATGCTGGGGCTGTACCTTAATTAAGGCCACGGCCGATTCCTTCCCACTCCTAGCCCTATCCTCTCCCATCGTCGCCATAAGACCTATCTGAGTCGGTGCGACGTAAAGCAACTAGCAAAAAAAAAAAAAAAATCAAAATAATAATTTATAGTAAGTATGCAAATTAAGATCTAAGGATTAAATATACAGGAACATAGAAAACATAACAGAAACCATGAGAAAAAGGAAACTGCAATTTTTCGGACATATTTACAGAATGAATGATTCCAGATTATTAACCGGGCGAGTTGGCCGTGCGCGTAGATGCGCGCGGCTGTGAGCTTGCATCTGGGAGATAGTAGGTTCGAATCCCACTATCGGCAGCCCTGAAGATGGTTTTCCGTGGTTTCCCATTTTCACACCAGGCAAATGCTGGGGCTGTACCTTAATTAAGGCCACGGCCGCTTCCTTCCAACTCCTAGGCCTTTCCTATCCCATCATCGCCATAAGACCTATCTGTGTCGGTGCGACGTAAAGCCACTAGCAAAAAAAAAAAGGATTCCAGATTAACAAAAAGTATTTTCAAGTACCTTTGGGACAAAACGGCAACAACTAGCTGGATTCAAGAAGTAAAGAAAGATTTAGAAAGAAATAATGTAAGAGAAGAAAAAACTATAGACAGAGACATTTTTAGAAAGAGGTTAGTAAGTATGGAAGGATTCCAAGGAATACTAAACAAGAAACCTGGTGCGAAGTGGTCCGAGGACAGAAGGAAACAGCATAGTGAAAGGATGAAAGAATATTGGAAGGAACGGAAGAGAAAACAACAAAGTATGAAGAACTGAATTGAAATTGGCACGTGGTCCTTAGTAGGAAAGAAGAAGAAGAAGAAGAATATAATTAGTTTAATTTAAAATACGTTAATTCACCATGGCGTGAAATAAAGTATCGTACACAACGGCCTCTGAAGTGATAAGTTTATGTTCCTCGTTTCAAAATTCCGTCCTCACTCATTACGTAAAAGATCACTTTCCGTGAAACTTGCGTAAATATCTATCAACACACACGTTTTACTGCACAATCGTCCGGTAAAACGCAAAAAATTCCTTTGTTAGAGGAGTTTCTTCTTTACTACGATGTATTTTCACTTAAAACCATCCTCCTGGCATATCACATTATTATTAAATGATGACCAATAGAAGGTCTCTTAAAATTATTATTATCGCCATCTCGTGAATTAAATACAGTTATGGTGAATGTAATGCAGTGGCGAGATGTGCATTGTTTCAGCGGTCACGTAGGTATCGCTCCACCAACCACTGCACACACAGCAGTAAGAATTATAGTAGTAATAACAACACTGTTTGCATAGCAATAATGTTTATACTTGGAGTTTTGCTGTTCTAGTATAGTGATAATGTTTGCAGGATAGTTAAGATACAACTACAGTGTTTGTAACATAATGAAATATTTATAGCCGTGCTAAATTGAACTGTGTTTTTAAAGCTAAGTGTACAAAATATCCTATGCCGGGAGTATTGTAAGCAGGATACAAAAACATTTAAAAGATGTTTTTCCTTCTCTTTCATGGATTTTCCCTTCTTTTTTTGTGGTCGGCACTCGATGCGGCTTTGGCCAAGTTTCCTGATGACAACCCTAGTCCATGTTCCTGTGGTGGTTCGTAATGTATGTTGATGAAGAGATAGTATATAAGATGAAGGCAAACACCCAGTCCCCAAGCCAGAAGAATTAACCATAAGCAGTTAAAATCCCCGACCCGGTCATGAATCGAACCCGAGGCTTTCTGAACAGACCATTCAATCAAGGTACCAGGCTAAAGATGATATTTTCTTAAATGAATAAATATGTTATTGGTTTTATGTCCCAGAAGCTGATTTAACGGTCTTCGAAAATGACGAGGAGCTGTTTTCATGCCGGTAAATATAATGACACGAGACTAGTAGTACATGTAGGACCAAACGTAAGGATGACTCTGGACCGTACAGGAGTTTCAGGAAGAATGCTAAATATATCAGGAGGCAATAGCATAGATTATTAGACGTACAAAATGTAATATAAACATGAGTCGACCGAGCTCGATAGCTGCAGTCGCTTAAGTGCGGCCAGTATCCAGTAATCGGGAGATAGTGGGTTCGAGCCCCACTGTCGGCAGCCCTGAAGATAGTTTTCCTTGGTTTCCCATTTTCACACCAGGCAAATGCCGGGGCTGTACCTTAATTAAGGCCACGGTCGCCTCCTTCCACTTCCTAGGCCTTTCCTATCCCATCGTCGCCATAAGACATATCTGTGTCGGTGCGATGTAAAGCAAGTAGCAAAAAAAAACCATGAGTCGAATTACATCTGTTTGTAAGTACGAATGTGAAGAATTTTAAAACATTATTAAAGACACACAAACGACATGAATATATTCAATGATGAAAAAGTCCCACATAATGTGCAACACTTCAAGCCAAATGATGTATTAACTTCACGCCATGCCCCACAGTTCAACACAAATGATTTACCGACAAACTTATTGAAGCACAAACCGACGTCCACACATATTGCAAATTGGACACATGTTTTCGAAATAGTAAAAAATACTCTTACTCACTCTCCCTACCCCCGACATATTGACTACTACTTCTGAAACATCCTCTGTAATCCGGGGGTGCAGAGTACGCCCCCAAAATAACACTACAAGTCCCACACACTCGGAAACAGCCTCTATACAGGGTGTTTCAAAAATGGGGGGCATAATTTTAGGTATGTATTTTTAATAAATAGACAATCAAAATAGTTAATTACAACATGTGTCCGGAAATGCTTCATTTCCGAGTTATGCCCTTCACAACACTGAACTTCACCGAAACGTTTTTCTTCCGCAGGTCATTGTCATTACAGAAGATGTTCAAAATGTCCACCTCCTGCTTGAATACAGACCTCACATCGATGTCTCATTGACTTGGATCAAATGTTTCCTGATCGATGGTTAGGTAGAGGTGGCCCGATTGCTTGGTCTCCACGCTCACCTGATCTGAACCCTCTCGTTTTCTACTTGTGGGGCCATTTAAAATCATCAGTGTAATCGTCTCCGGTGCCTGATGTGGAAACCCTTCGGAATCGAATTGCGGCATCTTGTGAGGACATACGCAATACTCCTGGAGTTTGGGATCATGTTGGCAGGTCAGTGAGACATCGATGTGAGGTCTTTATTCAAGCAGGAGGTGGACATTTTGAACTTCTTCTGTAATGACAATGACTTGCGGAAGAAAAACTTTCCGGTGAAGTTCAGTGTTGTGAACGCCATAACTCGGAAATGAAGCATTTCCGGACACATGTTGTAATGCAGTATTTTGATTGTCTACATGTAACAAATACATACCTGACATTATGCCCCCTATTTTTGAAACACTCTGTATACTACCTCTTCGCTCAACGAGAGGATCCATAAAATGGACCAAAAATATACATGGAAATGACTAATATAAAATGACGAATTGAACTATAAATGTAACTAGATACACCATAAAAATTACAAAAATGCATATTTTAACTTCTGTCAAAATACCACGATAACTGTGCAGTTTTAGAAACCAGAAATGTATGTTGCAATATGCATAATACTACTATAAAAATGTAGTTCGTCCTACATTTTATACAATAGTACAATTAGAAACATGCGTCAGTAAACAAAAACAAGCGATAAATCTGGCATCATCCATAAAATATGGTGTTCATACCTTGGAAGCAATAATCTAAGAACACTCACAAAAAAACTGCAGACATTCACCAAAAATTAAAAATATACGATCATTCATAAAAAGTAAAATTCTGGCGTAGTAAACAAGAAAATACGATGATAATTCGTTTTACATTCATTGGAAATAAATCAGGAATCAACCTGGGGTATCAACAACGGTTTTCCGATATCATCGACAATGTAGAGAAACCTTGGATCACTTACAAACATAAAAAATGGAGTTATTCATAAGATAAAAAGGTAAGGCTAAGGGGTTATTCTGCCCGAAGCCAGGTTCCGAACCTCCGCAGAGGTGTTCCTGAGCCGGAGTTTACGTGCGGTAGGGTGGCCAGTTCCTTTCCGCTCCTCCATTCTCTTACCACCCAACAACAGCGCGTGGCAACCCATCCAACTCCTGACCACGCCCAATGTTGCTTAACTTCGGAGATCTCACGGGATCCGGTGTTTCAACACGGCTACGGCCGTTGACAAATAAAAAGGTCGTGTTTACTAATTACTAATAATCAGGGGTTATTCACAAGAAAATTGTTTCAATTATAAAATGAAAATCTGAGGTCATCAATAACTTGAGAAACGGAAACATTTGAAGTTTTCGTAAAACCATAAAAATTTGGTATCATCCATTAAAATCATCTGTGTTAATTCAAAAGTAAATTCAGATCAGAATATTATCAATTCAAGCCATAGGCCCATTGACTAATTTGCGACAGAGACCAGAATTCTCAATTCTCAATTTCAGTATACTACACAATACGTTAAAGTGGTAGGAGATTTAGGTTGAATTGCATAAGTGAAAATTTAATGTATTATTTCGAGTGGTCAATGAAAACAAGGCTTTAGTGCATACATTCACTTAGTCTCCTGTATCCATTATCAAATAGTAGAAATAAAATATTTTGTATATCCAAGATATCAGAGGTTTAAATCACGATTGAAGTACAAATCTTATAAAAAGTATTCATCTAAATTCCTGAACACTTGGGTACAATTGGTAAGATGCAAGCGGACAAACCAGCAAATGAAGCAGCAGAAAATGGTTTGAGAGAAATATATTGCATTATTATTCCATATATGGGTGTCTGAGGAAAATTTCAAAGTCTAATAAAAAGAATGTAACTACGAATGTCAAATTACAGACCTGATCTTCGCCGACAAGTACTAATAATGAGATAGTAAATTACTGTAAAGACTGGAACCTAAAAATGAATCCAGAGAAAATAAGAGTTATGGTGTGTAAAAGGGGTAACTCTGTGGTGTAGTGGTTAGCGTGATTAGCTGCCACCCCCGGAGGCCCGGGTTCGATTCCCGGCTCTGCCACGAAATTTGAAAAGTGGTACGAGGGCTGGAACGGGGTTCACTCAGCCTCGGGAGGTCAACTGAGTAGAGGTGGGTTCGATTCCCACCTCAGCCATCCTCGAAGTGGTTTTCCGTGGTTTCCCACTTCTCCTCCAGGCGAATGCCGGGATGGTACCTAACTTAAGGCCACGGCCGCTTCCTTCCCTCTTCCTTGCCTATCCCTTCCAATCTTCCCATCCCTCCACAAGGCCCCTGTTCAGCATAGCAGGTGAGGCCGCCTGGGCGAGGTACTGGTCATACTCCCCAGTTGTATCCCCCGACAAAGAGTCTGAAGCTCCAGGACACTGCCCTTGAGGTAGTAGAGGTGGGATCCCTCGCTAAGTCCGAGGGAAAAACCGAACCTGGAGGGTAAACAGATGATGATGATGATGATGATGATGAAAAGGGGTAACAAGGTTTCAAAGATTGAAGAGTTGTGAATGGGTAAAAAGCCAGAAGTTGTTAAATAAATTGAATATGTAGGGACGATAATAAGCAGCAGTAGCAGATGGGTAGAACAGATAAAGAAAGAAGAAATGAACGAAGTAAATGCTTCCGCTAGTGTAAACATATTGGACAGGAAGATGCCAAGGATGAAATATAAAGTTCAGAAAAATGTGTTTAATTCCGTAGTTATATCAAAAGTCCGCCTCTGTGGTGTAGCGGTTACTGTGAATAGCTTCCACTTCCGGAGGCCCGGGTTCGATTCCCGCCTCTGCCACGAAATTATAAAGGTGGTACGAGGGCTGGAACGGGGTCCACTGAGCCTCGGAAGGTCAACTGAGTAGAGAGGGGTTCGATTCCCACCTCAGCCGTCCTCGAAGTGGTTTTCCGTGGTTTTCCACATCTCCAGGCAAATGCCGGGATGGTACCTAACTTAAGGCCACTGCCGCTTCCTTCCCTCTTCCTTGTCTATCCCTTCCGATCCTCCATCCCTCCACAAGGCCCCTGTTTAGCATAGCAGGTGACGCCGCCTGGGCTACGTACTATTCCTCCTCCCAGATGTATCCCCAGACCCACAGTCCCACTCTCCAGGACACTGCTCTTGAGGCGGTAGAGGGGGAGGGACCCTCGTTGATTCCGAGGGAAAAACCAACCCGAGAATAAACGGATTACGAAAGAAAGTTAAATCAAAGTTATTGTATTGAGAAGTATTGGGGAGTATGTGACGCGATTATTGCATTGGATATAGCCGTAAACAAGTGCCCCCGTGGCTCAGGCGGCAGCGTGCCGGGCTCTCACCGGTGGGTACCGGGGTTCAAATCCTGATCACTCCATGTGAGATTTGTGCTGTACAAAGCGGAGGGGGGACAGGTTTTTCTCCGGGTATTCCGGTTTTCTTTGTCATCTTTCATTCCAGCAACACTGTCCACTTCATTTTATTTCGTCTGTTAGTAATTAATCATTGTCCCTAAGGAGTGCGACGGGCTTCGGCAGCCGGCACAGTGCCAGTCCTTACCGCTAGATGAAGGCTTCATTAATTCCATTCTTGACCCGGTTGAATCTGGAAACAGTTTGTGATTTTTTCATGTAGTAAGCAAATATGCCGGAATAATAGCACTAAGCTGTACTGCAAACAGAGGAGTGAGAATTATGTGTGAAGGGATGAGTATACGGGCAGATGTTGTTAAACGTAAGCTAAGTGTTGATTGAGACTAAAGACAGGGGCAAAAGATGAAATTCTAAGCATAGCGTGTCAGCACCAAACGAGACATCAAACTGAATGTCACTGGGTGTAGGGTGTAAATAAGCTACTAGACGACATAGTAATAGGGTACTACAGGGAACGAAATTTGTCAAAGGAAGGCAGGAAATTGTGTAAGAAGGTTACCCAAAGAGTGAACGAAATTGAAAGACAAGTCTTAAGTCACAAGACAAAAAAATCAATTCTTTTTACGTAATAAACGTATGGAGGTGGCATATCGACTAAAAGACTGTAAAGAAACAAGAAAAATTATAGACGGAAAAAACCTTGACGCAACAGCCCCGAAGGGCCATGACATACCAAGCGACCGCTGCTCAGCCTAAAAGCCTGCAGATGTCGTGTGGTCAGCACGACAATTCCTCTCGGCCATTATTCCTGGTTTCCTAGACCTGGGCCGCCACTCACCGTCAGATAGCTCCTCAACTGTAATCACGTAGGATGAGTGGAACTCGAACCATCCCTCTGATCCAGATAAGAAAAACCGGACCTGGCCGGGAATCGAACCCGCGGCCTGCGGGTAAGAGACAGGCACGCTACCCCGACACCGCAGGGCTGGCTATAGATGGGAAAAGGATAGATAACATTTAAAATGAACCTCTACTTTACATTCTTGTTAAATCATCAAACAGAGAATGTAAGAAACAAGGAAGGACAGGAAAATTATGTATTATTATCGGAGGAATATGGAAGAAATAAATCTAAATGAGGCGAAAACGGAGGGGTGATGTGTGTACAGTAGCTATTAGTAAGGATATTATAAATACGATGAGGTATCCTGAACTCTACAACTTCGTTGAAGTCAGGAAATGACTCCAAAGGTTGTCTAACTCTTAAGAACAAGTAACATTTATGCGTTGTATATTAGTAAATTATATTTTAATCCTTTCTTGTAACATTTTGCTGGTCAGAATACTTTTCGTACTTAGTATAATTAATAAATATAACCGAATATATTAGTTATGAATGAAATAAACTAATACTGTCTCCCCAGATTGGTTTGGTGCAGCCTCCCATGCCATCCTAGCCTGCGCTAATCTCTTCACTTCTTCGTAACTGCCGCATCCTACATCTGCTCTAATCTACTTGTCATGTTCATGCCTTGGTCTACCCCTCCCGTTCTTACCACCTACACTTCCCTCAAAAAGCGACTGAAGAAGTCCTGGGTGTCTTAAGATGTGTCCTATCATTCTACCTCCTCTTCTCGTCAAATTTAGCCAAATCGATCACTCACCAATTCGATTTAGTATCTCTTCATTCGTCATTCGATCTATCCATCTCACCTTCAGCATTCTTCTGTAGCACCACATTTCAAAATCTTCTGGAGCGTGGCATTGTATGGAAGTGAAACATGGACAATAACTATTCCAGAAAGAAAGTGAATATAAGATATTGAAATGTTTTGAAGTGTTTTGAAATGTTTTGAAAAGTTTTCAAAAACAACTTTCTAAATCCCACAGTATATCAATGTTCGAAGTGAGCAAATTTATTTTCTTTGGAAAGGACTTCCTTGCTTGTACTAATCTACATTTCATATCCTCCATACTTCCATTCGTAATTTAAATGGCAAATACGTGAAAATTACTGGAAGGATATCAATTGTACCGGAAATAGAACGACCGAGCTCGATAGCTGCAGTCGCTTAAGTGCGACCAGTATCCAGCATTCGGGAGATAGTAGGTTCGAACCCCACTGTCGGCAGCACTGAAAATGGTTTTCCGTGGTTTCCCATTTTCACACCAGGCAAATGCTGAGGATGTACCTTAATTAAGGCCACGGCCGCTTCCTTCCCACTCCTAGCCCTTTCCTGTTTCATCGTCGGTGCGACGTAAAGCAACTAGCAAAAAAAAAAAAAAAAAGCAAATAGAACACTATTCCAATGTGATGTTGATACGGTCAATAGTGTTGGCTACTGAATGTATAATTCGAAGCAGTGTACCGATTCATTCAAGTGAATCGATTCGCAGGAACGGCGACATCATGGCACACGATTCAGCTGACTCGCAGCAGACAGTGCTGAGTGAGACAACACAAACACAGTTCATCATCGGCACACTGGACATTGGAGGGGAGGCGAAATTCCGCTGCAGTGGGACGTACGAAAGAATCGTACGCTGTAACGGACTCCCGCTCTCAGCTCATTTGAAAATAATACCCACTTGCATTCACTGTCCTCTTCTTACAGGAAAGTTTAAATAACAGATGGATTTACTTGCAGTGTTAAAGAGGTAGTTAAAACATGATTCCAAAGTACGTACACAGTAAATAAGTTGGCTAAGGTTACTCTAGTTGTTAGTTTAATGAATCAGTATTACCTATAACTTATCGTTAGTTGACATTCGACAATTAATTCTACTCAACTCTCTAGCCTACTCTATGACTATGAGTCATGTTCATGACCACCCGAAATTGTCTTTTTTTATACTGGGAAGATCCGCTCGGTATTTTTTCAGTTCGTATGTTGCAACATTGCACAATAGTTCAATAATCGAATCACGAGATCACTGGTGTACGTGGAGGGAGAGTAAGTAAGCCAACTGACGTAGTGGCTTAAATAAAAAGATGATTAATCAGAAAACCAGAGGGCTGCTGTACATCTCAGGTACCGGTAGCCTATACAAAATATGACGATTTAAAAATCCTCTGTCCGCCTCCGTGGTGTAGTGGTTAGCGTGATTAGCTGCCACCCCCGGAGGTCCGGGTTCGATTCCCGGCTCTGCCACGAAATATTAAAAGTGGTACGAGGGCTGGAACGGGGTCCACTCAGCCTCGGGAGGTCAACTGAGTAGACGTGGGTTCGTTTCCCACCTCAGCCATCCTGGAAGTGGTTTTCCGTGGTTTCCCACTTCTCCTCCAGGCAAATGCCGGGATGGTACCTAATTTAAGGCCACGGCCGCTTCCTTCCCTCTTCCTTGTCTATCCCTTCCGATCCGCCATCCCTCCACAAGGCCCCTGTTCAGCATAGCAGGTGAGGCCGCCTGGGCGAGGTACTGGTCATTCTCCCCAGTTGTATCCCCGACCCAAAGTCTGAATCTCCAGGACACTGCCCTTGAGGCGGTAGAGGTGGGATCCCTCGCTGAGTCCGAGGGAAAAACCGACCCTGGAGGGTAAACAGATTACGAACGAACGAAAAATCCTCTGCTGATAGAAAAATACATTTTCAAAGATGACCGAGCGAGTTGGCAATGCGGTTGGCATCACGTAGCTATGAGCTTGCATTCGGGGGATGGTGGGTTCGAATCATACCGTCGGAAGCCGTTAAGATAGTTTTTTGTGGTTTCCCATTTTCACACCAGGCAAATGCTGATGCTGTACCTTAATTAAGGCCACGACCGCTTCCTTCCCTATCCAGGCCCTTTCCTTTCCTGTCCCATCGTCGCCAGCAGACCTATCTGTGTCGGTGCGACGTAAAGCAACTTATTTGATTTAGGCCCTGTATTTAATATGTAGACTACTTATTGTGAACACAGGTATTTTTACATCCAATTATATATAAGAGTTTTGAGTTTCAGAGAACTGTGAAAAACCATAAGTTACTGTATAAAATGTTAATTATGTCAGTCTCTATTATATAAAGCCGTACGGCTGACTCACTCACTGACATAAATGATTGACCACTTCCAGATGAGGTAGAAACATCAAATTTGGCAAAGTTACAGCTATTAGCGTGTAAGCGACGGAAAAGTTCCAAAAAATTCAAATTTTTAATTTTTGCCCCCCGCCCCCCAAACAAAATGGCGGACGCCATGATGCAGTACCCTACAATATTGAAATTTGGCAAAAATCTAGCTCCTGCCCTGAAACTGACGTAGAAATTGCAACAAGTTCAAATATTTAATAATTTACCCATTAAAAATTTCGGAATATTAAGCCAAATTGAATGACGGTGCAGACTTTCGTTTCGAGCTATTTTGTGGCCGATCGGTAATTGCTATCAATGAACGGATTGCACTTTCGGCTCCTAAAATTAAGAGATCTACAACTTTGGTCCTATGACTTTTTGTCGTATCTCGACCCCTTCTACCTTAGATTGAGCTTCATTTTCCCGCTTTCGCAAAATTTTGTTAAATTTCCACAAATTATTTTACTGATTCACACCCTCTTATGACGGATAGATGAACGAAATTCAGCACGCTCCTTGGCAACGGCATTGGCCATATGTATACCGACTTTCGTTATTGTAGCTGCCATGAAAGTATGGGAAATCGCAGGGTTTATGCGGAAACACCATTGAAATTTCAGCCTAATTTATGATACTTAACCAATTTATGGTGAAGCCATTTGAGATACGGCAAAACCTCAAATAACCAAAACTATAGGTCGTTTCATCGTCGATCTATCTGCCAAGTTTCAGGACTCTAGCTGTCTGCTAAGTTGGCGAAATTATTTTTCGGCTGGTGTTAAGCGGACGAAATTTGATATGGATCGAAACGTTCAACCCTTTCTATGGAGATGATGCCTCAGACAATACTGTAGGCGACTAAGAGGGACGTCTGCTGGTGCAATCCGTATCTCGATACGACTTACCGTTTGGTCGCAATAAATTTTCAAATGAAAGTCTGCACTATTTAGCGTGCACAATGCCTTGCTCTATCCTATCTCTATTATATAAAGCCTTACGGCTGACTCACTCACTGACATAAATGATGGACCTCTTCCAGGTGAGGTAATAACGTTAACGTTCCTAAAAGTTGAAATATTTAATCTTTACCCCCGGTCCGCAAAACCAAAGTGGCGGACGTTATGCTGCTCTGCGATAGAAAACTAAAATTTCGGACCGTTATAGCTCTTAGGCTGTAACCAACGGAGTAATTTATGGTTTCGAAATATTTCACATTTTACTCCGGAAAAATGTGGAACTTTCGGTGAAAAAATTTAACGAACGGCCAGATTTGGTTTCGAGGTATCTTCTAGCTAAACCGTAATTCCTTTCTACAAACGGATTGCACTTTCGCTGCTTAAGATGAATAGATATACAACTTTGTTCCTATGACTTTTTGTCGTATGTCGACTCGTTCTACCTTAGATTGAGCTTCATTTTACAATTTTTGGTCATATTTGTTCCCTTTTCATATATTATTTCACAGTTTGAATCGCTTATAAGACAGGTAGAATCATGATAAAACCAGATGAGCTCTATAGGGAAACTGAAGTAATAGATGGTATTAGTGATCATGAAGCTGTTTTTGTGGTAGTTAGAAATAAATGTGATAGAAAGGAAAGTCTTATAAGTAGGACTGTTAGGCAGTACCATATGGCTGATAAAGCAGGCATGAGGCAGTTTCTAAAAAGTAACTATGATCGGTGGAAAACGGTAAATATAAATGTAAACAGACTCTGGGATGGGTTTAAAGAAATTGTTGAGGAATGCGAAAACAGGTTTGTACCATTAAGGGTGGTAAGGAATCGTAAAGACCCACCTTATTATAATAGAGAAATAAAGAGACTAAGAAGGAGGTGCAGACTGGAAAGAAATAGAGTTAGAAATGGCTGTGGAAGTAAGGAGAAATTGAAGGAACTTACTAGAAAATTGAATCTAGCGAAGAAGGCAGCTAAGGATAATATGATGGCAAGCATAATTGGCAGTCATACGAATTTTAGTGAAAAATGGAAGGGTATGTATAGGTATTTCAAGGCAGAAACAGGTTCCAAGAAGGACATTCCAGGAATAATTAATGAAGAAGGGAAGTGTGTATGTGAGGATCTTCAAAAGGCAGAAGTATTCAGTCAGCAGTATGTAAAGATTGTTGGTTACAAGGATAATGTCGAGATAGAGGAGGAGACTAAGGCCAAAGAAGTAATAAAATTTACATATGATAACAATGACATTCACAATAAGATACAAAAGTTAAAAACTAGAAAAGCGACTGGAATTGATCAGATTTCTGGGGATATACTAAAGACAATGGGTTGGGATATAGTACCATATCTGAAGTACTTATTTGATTATTGTTTGGTCGGAGGAGCTATACCAGATGAATGGAGAGTTGCTATAGTTGCCCCTGTGTATAAAGGAAAGGGTGATAGACATAAAGCTGAAAATTACAGGCCAGTAAGTTTGACATGCATTGTATGTAAGCTTTGGGAAGGCATTCTTTCTGATTATATTAGACATGTTTGTGAAATTAACAACTGGTTCGATAGAAGGCAATTCGGTTTTAGGAAAGGTTATTCCACTGAAGCTCAACTTGTAGGATTCCAGCAAGATATAGCAGATATCTTGGATTCTGGAGGTCAAATGGACTGTATTGCGATTGACCTTTCTAAAGCATTTGATAGGGTGGATCATGGGAGACTACTGGCAAAAATGAGTGCAATTGGACTAGACAAAAGAGTGACTGAATGGGTTGCTATATTTCTAGAAAATAGATCTCAGAGAATTAGAGTAGGTGAAGCTTTATCTGACCCTGTAATAATTAAGAGGGGAATTCCTCAAGGCAGTATTATCGGACCTTTATGTTTTCTTATATATATAAATGATATGAGTAAAGGAGTGAAATCGGAGGTAAGGCTTTTTGCGGATGATGTTATTCTCTATAGAGTGATAAATAAGTTACAATATTGTGAGCAACTGCAACGTGACCTCGAAAATGTTGTGAGATGGACAGCAGGCAATGGTATGTTGATAAACGGGGTTAAAAGTCAGGTTGTGAGTTTTACAAGTAGGAAAAGTCCTCTCAGTTTTAATTACTGCGTTGATGGGGTGAAAGTTCCTTTTGGGGATCATTGTAAGTATCTAGGTGTTAATATAAGGAAAGATCTTCATTGGGGTAATCACATAAATGGGATTGTAAATAAAGGGTACAGATCTCTGCACATGGTTATGAGGGTGTTTAGGGGTTGTAGCAAGGATGTAAAGGAGAGGGCATATAAGTCTCTGGTAAGACCCCAACTAGAGTATGGTTCCAGTGTATGGGACCCGCATCAGGATTACCTGATTCAAGAACTGGAAAAAATCCAAAGAAAAGCAGCTCGATTTGTTCTGGGCGATTTCCGACAAAAGAGTAGCGTTACAAAAATGTTGCAATGTTTGGGTTGGGAAGAATTGAGAGAAAGAAGAAGAGCTGCTCGACTAAGTGGTATGTTCCGGGCTGTCAGCGGAGAGATGGCGTGAAATGACATTAGTAGACGAATAAGTTTGAATGGCGTTTATAAAAGTAGGAAAGATCACAATATGAAGATAAAGTTGGAATTCAAGAGGACATACTGGGGCAAATATTCATTTATAGGAAGGGGAGTTAGGGATTGGAATAACTTACCAAGAGAGATGTTCAATAAATTTCCAATTTCTTTGAAATCATTTAGGAAAAGGCTAGGAAAACAACAAATACGGAATCTGACACCTGGGCGACTGCCCTAAATGCAGATCAGTATTGATTGATTGATTGATTGATTGATGAAATTCAACAGACCCCTTGCCACGTCCATTGACCATACGTAAGCCAACTCTCATTGTTCCAGCTGTCGTGTACGGGAAAACGGAATGAATATGCACAAACACAACTCAATTTCAGCCTAACCTCTTCTAAGCTTCTAAAGTCCATTGAAGGACATGAATGCAAAAAAGCTCTGTTGACTCTCAACTTTTATGTATTTAACCTACATGGATGAGCTTCAACTTGATGTACTCTGCTTGATAACATTAAACCGCAGCATGTCAGAAGATCAAAATGATGTATGTACACTACTCTTTTGTCATCGACTTCATAATAGTCACGATATATATTCCTAATCCACTTCTCTGTTAATGTTTTATTCCATGGAAAATTTTAGATTAGTTACATAAGTCACCATAGCTCGACTTAAACCCGGTTCACTACACGATCAAATGGAACACATTCTAACATTAGTGCACATAATTAGTGATCGTAAGTGTCCAGTGACTCACTTAAATACTCTCGCAAAATTATAGTCTGAAAAGAAACTAATATTTATCTTCAATTTTCATTAAACTATACCCATTGCATACGACAACAACGAACGTACGTTTGCAATATGCCCGCCTACACGGTTCGCCATCTTGAAACGATCGAGAGTAGTTGCTCTTGGTCTGTGGACTGGAGTCGGTCTTGCTTTAAGGTAGTGAAAACGATAACTGACAAAGACAATCAATAATTCCCCTCATTCAGTGACGCGAGATTGTTATTTTCGACTAAGTAGCAACATTGGCATCATCTAGTGTCAGACTGAAACAAGTCCCGCTGTCTGCTTTGAAATGTTCGCATTACATAGACCGATGTCAGCACATGACAATCATTCAATATACTCGTAGTTTTCTTCCGTGCATTTAATTCGCTGTGTACTGCACATGATATTCATTTATTCGTATTATAATGAGATTTAATAATTACAGTCTCGGAATTATTTATACGGACGTTATGTTAACACTTGAAAGGGATCATGTTTCGTTACACATTGTAAGAACTTCCTTTCTTAAGTCAACAAATTTTATATGATCCAACCATCCACCTACTAAAACTCCACGGGCAAGACCTGAAAGACTTAACAAAGGTAAATCTGACAAATTAAAAAAAAAATGCAGTTACAGAGAGAAATCTAAGACAGGAAAAAACGGAGTATTATTCTAATTCTACATACTTATACGTCTCACATGATAATGTTATCAGAATATACACAATAAATGAGACGGGCGAAGTTAATAGTATGGGAGGAGGTAATCATGACTCCCCATTACGCTCTTTTAGCAGTACATCACGTACTGCAAAATACATTGATAACGTATCTTGCTTGGCGAACACTTTCGACACTGACTGTCGGTTATTAGTCATCGCCAAAGAACAGCTGTTGTCCAGTAATGTTTTAAATATTCTACAATATAGCCCAAAATTAATATTTTAAAAACTAAAAACAATATAAGAGCTGTAGAACTAACTTCAGTCAATTTCTCCTAAAAGTCGCAATGGACAACTAGGTCAAACTGGCATCATCGAGATTCCATACAACCACATTTGTATATATATATATGGGATTTTATTTACTTCTTCTTTCCATCCAAGCAAGAGTTGAATTTATGAAAAGTAGCTCTTTCGTGAAGAACAAGCAACTTAATCTCATTAACTAACAGGTTCCGGATACTTTTATATAATATGACATAATATGATATATATTATGACAAAATAATGCATATTAACATTGAGTCCGAAGAGTGCGATGATGTCACTTAAATCAAGGAAAATCGTTTGTGCAACGGGAGAAGGTTGACCGTACTCAAACTAGATAAAAGTACAGTTCATGCATAAATTATAACGGCTCAGCTTCACGAAGAAAGTGTTGTATTCCAGTAATACATTTAGAACCTGTTTTTTTTTTTTTTTTTTTTTACAATTCACTTTACGTCGCACCGACACAGATAGGTCTTAAGGCGACGATCGGATATGAAGGCCTAGGAGTAGGAAGGAAGCGACCTGGCCTCCACTAAGGTACAGCCCCAGCATTCGCCTAGCGTGAAAATGGGAAACCACGGAAAACCATCTTCAGGCCTGCCGACAGTGTGGTTCGAGCCCACTATCTCCCAGATGCAAGCTCACAGCCCCGTGTCCCTAACCGCACGGCCAACTCACCCGGTCTGTCCACAACTAGACACGATAACCTTTGTAAGCAAATTCTACAATATCTGTTGTGATTCCCTTCAAATGGGAAGTTCATCTTTTATTCGTAAGACCTGTTGCAGATCTGTTGGAAAATTAAAATTCATAAAAAAATTAGCTTTTATCCTATAAACGACGGAAAAATTCCAACATGTTCAAATGTTGAATATTTTATCCCCAAAATCATCGAAATGTGGAGGCAATTTCGATGATCGTGCAGACCGTTTTGGGAGTTAATAGGAGCTAAACGGTAAGTCGTGTGACGAAACGGATAGCACATACTTCACCCAGCCTGTAGAGTCTATAACTATTGTGCTAAAATGTTTAGTCTTATCTCGATCCCTTCTACCTTAGATAAAGCTGCATACCTTGTAGATGGCCTAGAAACATAAATTTTGGCAAAACAGTGTTTACCTTAATTTATTGCCACCCGGTCCTACACTAGGTGATATCCGTGAAAGCGTTTCAATCACCATCCTGCTCATAAATTTTTTGATCGTGTTCTACAACACTGTATATTTAACCCAATTTTTCACATTACTGTCTGAAGAGAGTTCTCTTTTACGTCACCATTCTTTTAACTGCTTTAGTTTCCAAGACCTGTTGTGTTATTGACAAGGTGCCTGTAATGTTTCGCCTTCCTGCTATCTATCTCGAAATTTATAAACACCCGGATTTCAGATCTCGACCTCGTATTTATAGCGATTTGTCTTCTGTGTCCTTAGTCTAGCCGCATTCTGACACCATAAAAATGTAATTTTAGCAAGAATGTTAGGACAAGCTATATCAAAATTTGCCGCCATTTTCAGTTACGTACCCGTTACACAGCAGCGCTGAACTTGCCTTCATATTTTGTCTTCAGTTTATACCTTCTTTGTAACCAATCGATCTGAATATCACACGGTCGTGCTGTACTCCATTCCGCTTCACGTTCCTTGATCAATTGTACATTGTTGATAACCAATTCACATAACTAAACAAACTTCATTGCTGTTTAATTAGAAAAGTACGTGCATGTTATTTCAAGTAATTTAATATTTAAGTATTTAATAATATTCCAAAGTATTCTCAACTATGGGTGAGAGGTTTGTTTACACTGAGGCTACACGTTTACTTCTGCAGCAGACTCTGCTTGATATTCATCCTGGAGTACAACTGACTGCGGATGCTATCAATTTCTTCAATGACATATTGGCTGCTGACACTGATTTTCGACCCCTAAGCTTATTTACTTTAGGAGCTATCGATTCCTTGTCACCTCTTCCTCTCGACAGAAAACATATTCAAATAATACCTGTCGACATTTCTAGTGTTATTCCTGATATTGTTTCGCATTATATTTGTGCTTTCTACGATGGTAATATCATTCATATCTACGACAGTCTGAATGCACGAACTCTATCTCCCATACAAACTCAATACATAAGAAAGCTATTCCCGACCATACAAGTTGTATTCGAACATGTACAGCAACAGACTAATAATACTGATTGCGGTTTCTTTGCAATCGCTTTTGCTGTATCACTTGCTTACGAAATGAATCCATGTGAAGAGCGCTACGATTGTTTGAAGTTCGCCGAGCATTTGCTGAATATATTGAATACTCAACACATATCCCCTTTTCCTGTTCTTTCAAATAATGTTGCTTCGGCCTGTAAATGTTCAACTAAGGGGACCCCTACAACCTCCAACGATGCTAACGAAATGACTAGCAAAAAATCCTGCAAATGCCCAAAATCCAGAAAAAGAGGTCGACCAAAGCAGTTACTCTCTACATCTCAAGAGCAGCATCGAAAAGCGGTCAAGCGTTATAGTAAGAAAAACCCTGAAGTTAATAGGGATGCCGTCAGGCGATATTCGCAAGTACATCCTGAAGTCAATAGGGACGCGGTACGCCGATATTCCCAAATACATCCTGAAGTCCATAGGGATGCCGTAAAACGTTTCGAACAAAGTCACCCTGAGACCAAACGTTCCCGTCATCTTCCAGCTATTTTAAGAAAAAAGGGTTTGATCGCCGTCTACAGCGGAGAACAATTAAATTCAATTCTACCATACCACCTAAAAACGAATTCTCTTTTACGGTCTGATTGTTTTAAATGTTCAAGTTGTCAGGCTCCACTCTTTGAAGAAGAGAGAGGCAGGAAGAAGTGGTGTTGTGGACAAGGAGCATATAATATTTTAGATCTCCCTCCTATCGATCACGAAATATATCAACATCTGGATTTCAGATCTCGGCCTCGTATGTACAACGAAACATTTGCCTTCAGTGCCCTTGTTGTTTCAGGTGAGTGGCAACATCCTAAACATGGAATAACCTTTCTAAAAATATTGGGCAAGCTATATCATTGTGTATACGACCTTTCTTATAGCGGACCCTACAATAATCCGTCTTCCTTTTACATTGATGACGGAGAAGCTCGAAACAACTGGGCGGAACAACAAAACCTTAACCTTACAGTCATCAAGACAATCTCCGATTTCTTGCACGCCAACAATCCTTACGTTCATCTTTTCAAACAACTGCATAACGAACCTTCGGAACATGCTCATTTAGTATTTGAAAATACTTCAAGGTGTACTCATGGACCAAATCTTGGAGATCGCCCATTGGGATATGAGGTTGCCGCCGTTCTAAGCACTGACAAGGAGACATACTATCCTAGAAAAATTGCTATATGGAAGATCGGTGAAGGAAAGCCTCACACAGTAGACATTTTCCATCCTTTGTACGAACCTTTTCAATATCCGCTGCTCTATCCACATGGTACGCCCGGCTGGCACATTGGACGCCTTGACAACAACGGTAAAAAGCTCTCCCAGTTGAATTACGTAAGATGCTTACTTTTGTCTGATTCACGGTTTCGTCAATTTGACAGACTTTCTGAAACATGGTTAATTGATATGTATGCACGGATTGAAGAGGAACGATTGCGTTACTTAAATTTCTCACAACGTAAGGGTAGTAACAACTCCTTAAGAACAGCTCCGTTTGACGAAGTACAATCTGTTGTTTCTGAAGTCAGGCATGTCAATGAAACGACTCATACCGATCGTACTCAAGCTGAACGAGCAGTCCCTACACATGAGCACCGTCAAGTCACCAATGACATTCGCAATGATGAGACTGTTCAAGGTGAGGGCGGAGTTGTTCCTGGAAGGGTTTATTTGCCAAGCACCTTTACTGGCGGAGAAAGGTACATGAAAGTGAAATACCTCAACGCAATGGCATTGGTAAACCGACTGGGCGGTCCGACTTATTTTTTAACCATTACAACCAACGCACAATGGACTGAAATAAGAATGTCCAAGACACCTGGATCCAAAAATCAACCTGATGTGTGCGCTAGGGTGTTTCATTGTAAATTATTGGAACTTCTTCGTGATCTACGTTCAGGGGCTTTCTTTGGTGAATCCGCATATATAATTTATATAATTGAATTTCAAAAGCGAGGTCTGCCACATGCACACATTTGTTTTCGTATAGAGAATCAAGAAGTGATTCCAGTTCAAGCTCCTGATATCGACAAGTTCATCAGAGCAGATATACCAGATATACAGGAAGCTGGAGGTAAACTTCGTGAATTAGTCATCGCTAACATGATCCACGGACCATGTGGCCCCCATCATCGTACCAATCTTCCGTGTTGGGACGGAACACTTCATAAGTGCACTAAGTTCTTCCCCAAACCTTCTTCAGAGACCACATACATTGACAGCAATGGATTTGTTAAGTATAAACGGAATGCTAACAACAAGGCACATATAACATATCGCGGCAGACTTGTTGACATTGACGATACTTGGGTTGTTCCTTATAACGCAGCATTATTGCTGAAATACGAGTGCCACATTAATTTGGAGCTGGCTTCACACAGAGGAGTAGTAAAATACCTCTTTAAGTACATCACCAAGGGTAGTCCTTTAGCTAATGTCGCCGTTGTCAGTGATTCTGAGCTGGTTAATGAAGTGGAAGAGTACGTGACCAAACGGTATATTGGTTCCAGTGATGCAGTATGGCGTATTCTTGAGTTTAATCTCACGGAGAGTGAACCTTCAGTAACATGTCTTCCTGTACACTTAGAGGGAAAACACTCTCTTTATTTTCGACCAGGCGAAGAAGAGCAAGCAATACATCGCAGCTCATCTCTTTTGATTATTTATTTTTCTAGACCTCAGGTTCCCGAACTTGAAACTTTGACATACATAGAATTCTATGAAAAATATATTCTGCATTCATCACGCCCCAACTCATTGAAAGTTCCTGTTCTTGAACATCCTGATGGCCGACACTTCATTACAAAGCGGCAGAGAGGTAAATGCGTAGCTCGAATGTTTTGGGTGGCTCCTCAGCGAGGAGAG
The DNA here is from genome assembly GCF_040414725.1 of Anabrus simplex. Lineage (NCBI taxonomy): Eukaryota > Metazoa > Arthropoda > Insecta > Orthoptera > Tettigoniidae > Anabrus > Anabrus simplex. The sequence continues at coordinate 356,071,452 of NC_090268.1, read as the reverse complement.
CAATTTTACCTTAGAATGCTGTTGAACGTTTTCCCCTGTCGTGGATATCGAGATTTGATTTCACGGGGTGGTATTCACTGCACTTCTTTTCAGCAAGCTGCTCGCAACCTCGGCCTTGTCAACGATGAAGAGGAGTACAACCTTGCGCTTGCAGAGGCATCGCAATTTATGCTTGGTAAAGCACTACGATCTTTTTTTGTTCTTCTATGTAATATTGGGGCACCAGCAGTCTTGTTGTGGGAACACTTTAAAAATAAGCTGGAGGAAAACTTCCTTCATGTTACACCTGAGGATCCAGAGAAGGCTTTCAAATTGGCACTTCTTGAAATCGATCGTTTCCTTCGACGTCACGGTTCAAATCTTTATGAACAAGGACTACCAATTGTCGAAGACACAACTACCGAGCTTGGCAGAGAAAGGTTTAAATACAGTGCAGGCCGTCTCCAGTCTTTTTTAGACGAATGGCTTCCAAAGCTTTCAGACGAACAAAGACACATTCTTGGCTATATCGAAACACTTTCAACATCTACCAATTTAACTGCCTCAAAAATGCTGTATCTCGATGGTCCTGGTGGTTATGGAAAAACATTGCTTTTGAATGTAGTCATAGCTCTTTTCCGGTCCCAAGGAAAAGTCGTCTTATGTGTAGTAAGTTCTGGAATTGCTGCCCTCAATTTTGACGGAGGAACTACTGCACACAGTATGTTTCATCTCCCCATTGATGTGGGTGATGGTTCTGGATATTGGGCTCTCACAAATACATCCCAAAGGGCTGACCTCATTCGAGAGGCAGCCTTAATAATTTTTGACGAAGTGTCCATGGCAAACAGGCTTCTTCTTGAAATACTTGACAGATCTCTGAGAGACCTAATGAGAAATGACAGTGCTTTCGGTGGCAAGCTGATAATTTTTTCTGGCGATTTTCGACAATGTGCTCCAGTTGTAACAGAAGCTAAATCTCCTTCTGATATAACAAACGTCTCTCTCAAATCCTCGAGACTCTGGGGAGAAATGAAAAAATTCCAACTCACGAAACCTCAAAGAATTCAAGGGGAAGAACCTTACACAGAATTCATTCTTACAGTGGGCAACAACGAAGTACAGCACGTCACCATTGGTCAGGGAAGAGAACAACAAACGTTAATACCTTTACTTGGAGTTCCGTTCACAAATTCTTTGGAAGAACTGTTAGAAGAAGTATACCCACAAGGCATCCTTTGCAACCCAGACAATGCTTCCAAACGTGCCGTGCTGTGTACAATCAACGCCAATGTATATGAAATTAACTCTGCCATTCTCCAATCCTTGCAAGGTGATTTTTTTCATTTGTACAGCACAGATTGGGTAGAAGATCAAGTTGAGGATACTGCACATAACCTTCTTGATCAAGATGTGCTCCATCAAGCTCACTGCAAGGGTGTACCTCATCACGATTTGACTCTAAAAGTAGGAGCTGTCTGTATTATAACAAGGAATTTAAATTTTTCTGATCACCTTGTGAATGGTACAAAAGTTATTGTTGTGTCAATCTCACCAAGACTTATAGTTGTTCGTAGACCAGGGTTAAATGAACGTCTGGGTATACCAAGAATTATATTCAGGTTCTCCTTACATCGCACCATTCCTATGTGCAGGAGACAATTCCCCTTACAAGTTTCCTATGCCATGTCTATCCATAAAAGCCAGGGACAAACTATTGAGTTTGTTGGAGTGGACCTCCGCACTGATGTCTTTACCCATGGGCAACTGTACGTGGCTTTGAGCCGCGTTCGATCTCCGTCTCACATCAGAGTGCTTGTTCCTCCTGAACGTGTTTTGGATGGCGTTGCCCACGTCAAGAACGTGGTTTACAAACATTTACTTTAGTTTGCATAACCAAAGCTTGAAGATTTTGCTCTGGGGATAATCTCGTTAGCGTTCACACAAACTAATTAATTAAAAATTAACTATCTCAGAAATAAAGTTCCAGGGATCTTAACATGTAAGCGTGGGTTGTCAACTCTTGTTCTTTTCCGACCACGACGGTATTAGAGTTTTTGGACCTAGGGACTCTTTCATTCTCACGCCATTCGTGGCCCTTGTCTTTCTTTGGCCGATACCTTCATTTTTCGAAGTGTCTGGTCCCTTCCATTTTTCTGTCTGATTACTGTTATATAGAGGATAATTGCCTAGATAGACTACCACTTAAAACAATAATCACCACCACCACTCTCAAAATAAAAATGGCACTACGCAGACAGTTCCATCAATAAAAATATCCAATCCAGACACGTTGGAACTAAGAAACGAGACGCATAAACTTGTGATTGATAAAAAAGACGACTAGGGTAAATCCTGAAGAAAACAAAACTTCCCCATTATAAAAAAAATACGCTAGTACTAACATAACTTCCACGACATCATTGATAGTGCAGAAGTCCAGTGCGTCTGCTCAAGGAAGTCCGCGTGATGATTGATAGAGGTCAGGGGATCTGCTGAACAAAACTCCCCGTTGTGATTCATACAGCAGTAGGCCAGGGGATATGCTCAACAAAACTCCCCGTCGTAACTCATACAGCAGTAGGCCAGGGGATCTGCTCAACAAAACTCCTCGTGGTGATTCATACAGCAGTAGGCCAGGGGATCTGCTCAACAAAACTCCCCGTCGTGATTCATACAGCAGTAGGCCAGGGGATCTGCTCAACAAAACTCCTCGTCGTAACTCATACAGCAGTAGGCCAGGGGATCTGCTCAACAAAACTCCCCGTGGTGATTCATAAAGCAGTAGGCCAGGGGTTCTGCTCAACAAAACTCCCCGTCGTAACTCATACAGCAGTAGGCCAGGGGATCTGCTCAACAAAACTCCCCGTGCTGATTCATACAGCAGTAGGCCAGGGGATCTGCTCAATAAATGTTCCCGTGGTGATTCATACAGCAGTAGGCCAGGGGATCTGCTCAACAAAACTCCCCGTGGTGATTCATACAGCAGTAGGCCAGGGGATCTGCTCAACAAAACTCCCCGTGCTGATTCATACAGAAGTAGGTCAGGGGATCTGCTCAACAAAACTCCCCGTCGTAACTCATACGGCAGTAGGCCAGCGGATCTGCTCAACAAAACTCCCCGCCGTAACTCATACGGCAGTAGGCCAGCGGATCTGCTCAACAAAACTCCCCGCCGTAACTCATACGGCAGTAGGCCAGGGGATCTGCTCAACAAAACTCCCCGTCGTAACTCATACAGCAGTAGGCCAGGGGATTTGCTCAACAAAATTTCCCCTGGTGATTCATACAGCAGTAGGCCAGGGGATCTGCTCAACAAAACTCCCCGTGCTGATTCATACAGAAGTAGGTCAGGGGATCTGCTCAACAAAACTCCCCGTCGTAACTCATACGGCAGTAGGCCAGCGGATCTGCTCAACAAATCTCCCCATGGTAACTCATACAGCAGTAGACCAGGGGATCTGCTCAACAAAACTCCCCGTGGTGATTCATACAGCAGTAGGCCAAGGGATTTCTTCAACAAAAGTTCCCGTGGTGATTCATACAGCAGTAGGCCAGGGGATCTGTTCAACAAAACTCCCCGTGCTGATTCATACAGTAGTAGGCCACGGGATCTGTTCAACAAAACTCCCCGTCGTAACTCATACAGCAGTAGGCAAGGCTATCTGCTCAACAAAACTCCCCGTGCTGATTCATACAGCAGTAGGTCAGGGGATCTGCTCAACAAAACTCCCCGTCGTAACTCATACAGCAGTAGGATGGGGGATCTGCTCAACAAAACTCCCCGTTCTCAGTCATACAGCAGAACACTGCTGAAACTCCTCAACAAAACTCCACCCTCTGTGGGCGCCGGCTGTACAATGAACCCACGGTATTCCCTGCCTGTCGTAAGAAGCGAATAAAAGGGGCCCCCGCAGCTCTTAACTTGGCAGCGTGGTTTGGCGACCACGGGGCCCTTACCTAATTCCCGGCATTGTTTGCACTCATTTAGGTCAGGCTCCTTACTTTCATGTATTCTATCCGACCTTCCTTGGTCAACCCATGCTCTTTTCAGACCCCGACCGTATTAGACCACTGGAGGATCAGGGAGTCTCAATTTCACGCCCCTTGTGGCTCTTGTCTTTCTTTGGCTGATACCTTCATTTTTCCAACTGTCACATTCCTTCCATATTTTCTCTCTGATCAGTATTATATACGGAATGGTTGCCCAGTTGTACTTCCTCTTAAAACAATAATCACCACCACCACTACCGCCACTACAGCATTCGAAGCCAATGGAGTCTTTTATTTTCACGACGTTCGCGGCCCTGCCTTTCTTGGGACGATATCTTCATGTTTCGAAGTGTTGGATCCCTGATGATGATGATGATTATGATGATAATGATGATGATGATGATGATGCTTGTTGTTTAAAGGGGCTTAACATCTAGGTCATCGGCCCCTAATGGTACGAAATGACTCGAAATGTAAAGACAAATTAAAAGTCCAAAATCTTCCACTGACCAGAATTCAAAACGTGAGGACCAACAATGAATGGGTGGATATGAATTTAAAACAATCAGTGTTTCCGACCCGCAATGTCTCGCATTCTCAGAAATTAACGTAAAACAATAGTATTACTGAACAAGGGACTGCTTCTAAAGCACAATACTGAATCGATAATGCTTGCAGCCTATAGGGGTCCAAAATCCAAGTCACTGACCCCTCATAATGGTACTTATCGCTAGAAGAGTAGAGCCATTGTATTTGTCATGGTGCGGATCCCTTCTTTGTCTTCTCTCTCTCATTAGTTAGTGTTATATAGCGGATGATTGCCCAGTTGTACTTCCTCATAAGACAAGAATCACTGCCACCACCTTCTATCGTGATTCATACACCACTACGCTGCAGCTCAACAGAACTCCCCGTCGTGATTGGTATTGCTGTAGGTCAGGGGAACTGCTAAACGACATTCCTCCCCCTGTGCGTGGGGACGGTAGAATAACACCCACGGTATCACCTGCCTATCGTAAGAGGCGACTAAAAGAGGCCCCAGGGACTTTGAACTTTGTAGCCCGCGTTGTCACCACATGGTCCTTACTTGAGTCCCGGCATTCCTTATACTTACATGTTCCAGGCTCCTCACTTTTAACCATCCTATCCGTCTTCCCTTGGTCAACAATTGCTCCTTTCCGACCCAGACAGAATTAGGTTTTCGAGGCCTAGGGAGTCTTTCCTTTTCACGCCCTTCGTGGTCATTGTCTTTCTTTGACCGATACCTTCATTTTTCGAAGTGTCGGATCCCTTCATTTTTTCCTTCTTATTAGTGTTATATAGAGGATGGTTGTACTTCCTCTTAAAACAATGATCACCACCACCACAACACAACTTCTTGTCGTGATTGGATTGATTCAGCACTGGGCGAGTGATACACCACTAGGTTAGGGTATCTGCCCAAAACAAAAATCTTAAAACTTTAATGATGCATACTAAAGTAAATGTTTGTACACCCCGTTCTTCAAGTGGGCCACGCCATGAAAAATACATTCTGAAGGAGCAAGACTCTGATGTGGGCCGGAAATCCAATCCCGATCAAAACCACATACAGTTGCCCATGGCTAACGTCATCAGTGCGAAGGTTCCCCCCCAACAAACTCAATATTCTGTCCCTGGCTTTTGTGTGTGGAAATGGCATAGCAAACTTGAAGGTGGAATTGTCTCCTGCACATATGGATGCTGGGAGGTATTCAGAACCTCAATAATATTCTTGGTATACCCAGATCTTCATCTAATCCTGGTCTACGAACAACTATAAATCTTGGTGAAATTAATAGTACAATAACTTTTGTACTATTCACAAAGTAATCAGAAACAATTAAATTCCTGGTTGTAATACAGAATGCTCCACTTTTACACCCAAATCGTACCGAAGCAATTCCTTCCACTGCATTTGATAGAGGACATCTAGATCAACAAGGTTATGTGCATAATCCTCAACTTCATCTTCTATCCAGTAGATGCTGTACAAATGAAAAGTCACCTTCAAAGGATTGCACAATGGCAGAGTTTATTTCATATAGACTGGCATTGATTGCGCATAGCACAGCAAGTTTCGAAGCATTATCTGGGTTGAAAAGGATGTTTTTAGGGTACAATTGCTCGACAGATCTTTCAAAGAATTTGTGAACGGAACTCCATGTAAAAGTATTAACGTTTGTTGTTCTCTTTCCTGACCAATGGTGACGTGCTCTACTTCGTTCTTGGCAACCGTGAGAATGAAGTCTCTGTAACGTTCTTCCCCTTGAATTCACTGACGTTTCGTTACTTGGAATTTCTTATTTCTCCTCACAGTCTCGAGGATTTGAGTGAGACATTTCTTACGTCAGAACGTGAATTCGCTTCTGTTACACCTTCAGCACATTATCGAAAATCGCCAGAAAACAATTATGAGCTTGCCACCAAAACCACTGTCATTCAGCATTATATCTCTGAGTTCTGTTCAATATTTCAAGAAAAATCCCATTTATGCTATGGACACTTCGTCAAAAATTATTAACGCTGCCTTTCCAATAAGCTCAGTCCTTTGTGATGCATTTCTGAGAGACCTTTATCCAGAAACATCACCCTAATCAAGGGAGAGATCAGACATGCTGTGCGCAGCAGTTCCTCCGTCAAAGTTGATGGCAACTACTCCAGAACTTATTACACTTAAGACTATCTTGCCTTGGGAGCGGAAAAGATCTCTCTTTACTTTCAAAATCAATGTTTTCCCATAACTATCAGGACCATCGAGATAAAGCATTTTTGACACAGTGAAATTGTTAAATGTTGAAAGTGTTTCGATATAGCCAAGAATGTGTCTTTGTTCGTCTGAAAGCTTTGGAAGCCATTCGTCTAAAAAAGACTGGAGACGGCCTGCACTGTATTTAAACCTTTCTCTGCCAAGTTCGGTAGTTGTGTCTTCGACAATTGGTAGTCCTTGTTCATAAAGATTTGAACCGTGACGTCGAAGGAAACGATCGATTTCAAGAAGTGCCAATTTGAAAGCCTTCTCTGGATCATCAGATGTAACATGAAGGAAGTCTTCCGCCAGCTTATTTTTAACGTGTTCCCACAACAAGACTGCTGGTGCCCCAATATTACATAGAAGAACAAAAAAAAAGATCGTAGTGCTTTACCAAGCATAAATTGCGATGCCTCTGCAAGCGCAAGGTTGTACTCCTCTTCATCGTTGACAAGGCCGAGGTTGCGAGCAGCTTGCTGAAAAGAAGTGCAGTGAATACCACCCCGTGAAATCAAATCTCGATATCCACGACAGGGGAAAACGTTCAACAGCATTCTAAGGTAAAATTGCTCTCCTCGCTGAGGAGCCACCCAAAACATTCGAGCTACGCATTTACCTCTCTGCCGCTTTGTAATGAAGTGTCGGCCATCAGGATGTTCAAGAACAGGAACTTTCAATGAGTTGGGGCGTGATGAATGCAGAATATATTTTTCATAGAATTCTATGTATGTCAAAGTTTCAAGTTCGGGAACCTGAGGTCTAGAAAAATAAATAATCAAAAGAGATGAGCTGCGATGTATTGCTTGCTCTTCTTCGCCTGGTCGAAAATAAAGAGAGTGTTTTCCCTCTAAGTGTACAGGAAGACATGTTACTGAAGGTTCACTCTCCGTGAGATTAAACTCAAGAATACGCCATACTGCATCACTGGAACCAATATACCGTTTGGTCACGTACTCTTCCACTTCATTAACCAGCTCAGAATCACTGACAACGGCGACATTAGCTAAAGGACTACCCTTGGTGATGTACTTAAAGAGGTATTTTACTACTCCTCTGTGTGAAGCCAGCTCCAAATTAATGTGGCACTCGTATTTCAGCAATAATGCTGCGTTATAAGGAACAACCCAAGTATCGTCAATGTCAACAAGTCTGCCGCGATATGTTATATGTGCCTTGTTGTTAGCATTCCGTTTATACTTAACAAATCCATTGCTGTCAATGTATGAGGTCTCTGAAGAAGGTTTGGGGAAGAACTTAGTGCACTTATGAAGTGTTCCGTCCCAACACGGAAGATTGGTACGATGATGGGGGCCACATGGTCCGTGGATCATGTTAGCGATGACTAATTCACGATATATTTCGTGATCGATATCAGGAGCTTGAACTGGAATCACTTCTTGATTCTCTATACGAAAACAAATGTGTGCTTGTGGCAGACCTCGCTTTCGAAATTCAATTATATCAATTATATATGCGGATTCACCAAAGAAAGTCCCTGAACGTAGATTACGAAGAAGTTCCAATAATTTACAATGAAACACCCTAGCGCACACATCAGGTTGATTTTTGGATCCAGCTCTTTTGCAAATCCTTATTTCAGTCCATTGTGCGTTGGTTGTAACGGTTAAAAAATAAGTTGGGCCGCCCAGTCGGTTTACCAATGCCATTGCGTTGAGGTATTTTACTTTCATGTACCTTTCTCCGCCAGTAAAGGTGCTTGGCAAATAAACCCTTCCAGGAACAACTCCCTCCTCACCTTGAACAGTTTCATCATTGCAAATGTCATTGGTGACTTGACGGTGCTCATGTGTAGGGACTGCTCGTTCAGCTTGAGTACGATCGGTATGGGTCGTTTCAATGACATGCCTGACTTCAGAAACAACAGATTGTACTTCGTCAAACGGAGCTGTTCTTAAGGAGTTGTTACTACCCTTACATTGTGAAAAATGTAAGTAACGCTATCGTTCCTCTTCAATCCGTGCACACATATAAAATATCCATGTTTCAGAAAGTCTGTCAAATTGACGAAACCGTGAATCAGACAAAAGTAAGCATCTTACGTAATTCAACTGGGGAGCTTTTTACCGTTGTCAAGACGCCCAATGTGACAGCCGGGCGTACCATGTGTATAGAGCAGCGGATATTGTAAAGGCTCGTACAGAGGATGGAAAATGTCTACTGTGTGAGGCTTTCCTTCACCGATCTTCCATATAGGTATTTTTCTAGGATAGTATGTCTCCTTGCAGTGCTTAGAACGGCGGGAACCTCGTATCCCAATAGACGATCTCCAAGATTTGGTCCATGAGTACATCTTGAAGTATTTCCAAATACTAAACGACCATCTTCCGATGGTTCGTTGTGCAGTCGTTTGAGAAGATGGATGTAAGAATTGTTAGACTCCGAGAAATCGGAGATTGTCTCGATGGCTGTAAGGTTAAGGTTTTGTCGTTCAGCCCACTTGTTTCGAGCTATATGGAATATGGATTATTGTAGGGTCCGCTATAAGAAAGGTCGTACACACATTGGTATACCTTTCCTAATACTTATAGAAAGCTTATTCCATGTTTAGGATGTTGCCACCCACCTGAAACAACAAGGGCACTGAAGGCAAATGTTTCGTTGTACATACGAGGCCGAGATCTGAAATCCAGATGTTGATATATTTCGTGATCGATAGGAAGGAGAACTAAAATATTATAGAATCCTTGTCCACAAACCACTTCTTCCTGCCTCCCTCTGCTTTAAAGAGTGGAGCCGGACAACTTGAGCATTTAAAACAAGCAGACCGTAAAAGAGAATTCGTTTTCAGGTGGTATGGTAGAATTGAATTTAATTGTTCTCCGCTGTAGACCGCGATCAAACCATTTTTTCTTAAAATAGCTGGAAGATGACGGGAAATTTTAGTCTCAGCATGACTTTGATCTAATGTTTTTCGGCGTCCATATGGACTTCAGGATGTATTTCGGAATATCGGCATACTGCCTCCCTGTTGATTTCAGGATGTACTTGGGAATATCGCCTGACGGAGTCCCTATTTACTTCAGCACGTATTTAGGAATATCGCTGGACCGCTTCCCTATTTACTTCAGGGGTTATCTGACTATAACGCTCGATCTCTTCTCGATGCTGGTCTTGAGAATTGGAGAGTAACTCCTTTAGTCGACCTTTTTCCTTTTTTTTATTTTGGGCAGCTATAGTCATTTGGTTGTCATTGTTGGCGGTTGTAGTGGTCTCCTTACTTGAATATTTATATTTCGAAGCAACACTCTTTGAAAGAACACCAAAAGGGGATATGCGTTGGGTGTTCAATATATGCAGCAAATGGTCGCCGAACTTCAAACAATTCTAGTGCTCTTCATTGGGAGTCTTTTTATAAGCAAGTGGTACAGCAAATGCGACTACAAAGAAACCGCCATCAGTATTACCAGTCTGTTGTTGTAATCTGTTGTTGTAAATCTTTAAGTACAACTTGTATGGTCGGGGAAAGCTTTCTTAAGTACTGAGTTTCTATCGGAAATAGAGTCCGTGTATTCGACTATCGTAGATTGATATTACCATCGTAGTAAGCACAAATATATTTAGAGACATCGTCAGGAATATCACTGGAAATATCGACAGTGATTATTTGAATATGTGTTTCTGTCAAGAGGGAGAGATGGCAAGAATCAGTTTCCTCTAAGGTAATTAAGCTCAGTGGACGAAAATCATGGTCAGCAACCAATATATCATTGAAGAAGCTGATAATGTTTCAAGTCTGTTGTACTCCACCACGAATATCAAGCAGCGTCTGTAAAAAAGTAAATATATAGCGTCAATGTAAGCACATATTTCACCCATAATTGAGAAACCACTTAGTATCTGCTGAACAAAACTCCCTCTCATGATACATACAGCAGTAGACCTGGGGATCTGCTCAACTAAACTCCCCGTCATGAATGCTACAGCAGTGGGCCAGCGGACCTGCTCAACAAAACTCTCCGTCGTCATTCATTCAGTAGGCTAGACGATCTGCTCAACAAAACTCCCCATTCTGATTCATTCAGCACTAGGCCAGGGGATCTCCTCAACAAAACTCAACTCCGCGTCGTCATTGACACAGCATTGGGCCAGGGTTTCTCCTCAACAAAACACCGTATCGTGATTGATACAGCAGTAGGCCAGGGGATCTGCTCACCAAAACTCTCCGTCGTCATTCATTCAGCAATAGCCTACGGGATCTGGCCAACAAAACTCCCATTCGTGGTCCATACAGCAGGACGCCAAGGCATTTGAACTTTGGTCCTATGACTTTTGTCGTTTGTCGACCCCTCCTACCTTAAATTAAGCTTCTTTCTCCCGGTTTTGGTCAATTTTCTTCATTTCCCATGCGTTATTGTACTCATTCACACACTGATAAGATAGATAGATGCACGAAATTCAGCAGGCTTCTTGGCACGATTATTGGCCATATGTAGACCGACTTTCATTATTCTAGCTGCTTTCAATATATGGGAAACGGAAGCAATACGTCGAAACAATACTCAAATTTTAGCCTAATATATGGTTCTTAAGCAATTTATGGTAAAGCCGATGGACATACGGCAAAACATCTAATGACCAAAATTGTAGGTCATAGCATTATCGATATGCCTGCCACGTTTCAAGACTGTAGCTATCTGCTAAGTTGGAAAAATAATTTTTCAACTTGTGAGAAGCGGAAGAAATTTAACATGCATCGAAACGTTCACCTCTTTCTGTTACACAAATAGCAGATACACGGCAAAACGCTTAAAGGAAAAAATTGTAGGCGACTAAAAGGGTCGTCTGATGGCGCAATCCGTTTCTCGATAAGACGTACCATTTGGCCGCAATAAATTTCCAAATGAAAGTCTGCACTATTTAGGGTGCACATTTCCTGGGTCTATCTTATCTTATATATATATATAATGCCACGCCTCACTCACTCACATAAATCTTTACCCACTTCCGCATGAGCTAGGAACTTGAAATTTGGCATAGGGATAGCTATTAGCGTGGAATCTACGGAAAAATTCCAATAAGTTCAAGAAATTTAATTTTTGCCCCCCTCACTACAAACAATATGCCATACGCCATATTGCAGTGCCCTACAAAATTAAAAATTCCCAATGTTCTAGCTCTCAGCCAGTAACCGACAGAGCAATTGCAAAAACTTCAAACCCACTTGTGGGTCGGGGCGGTAGAATAACACCGACGTTATCCCCTGCCTGTCGTAAGGAGCGACTAAAAGAGGCCCCAGGGACTCTGAACTTTGGAGCGTGGATTGGTGACCACGGGGCCCTCAGCTGAGCCCTGGCATTGCTTCCACTTACTTGTGCCAGGCTCCTCACGTTCATCTATCCTATCCGACCTCTCTTGGTCAACCCTTGTTTTTTCCGACCCCGACGCTATTAGGTTTGCGAGGGCTAGGAAGTCTTTCATTTTCACGCCCTTCGTGGCCCCTGTCTTACTTTGGCCGATATCTTCATTTTTCGAAGTGTCGGACACTTTCCATTTTTCTCTCTGATTAGTGTTATATAGAGGATGGTTGCCTATTTGCACTTCCTCTTAAAACAATAATCACCACCACCACCACCACCACCACCACCAAAAACTTCAAATATTCAATATCTTACCGCCTATAATATCAAAACATTAAGCCGAATTTAATGACGGTTCATACTTTCGTTTCCAGCTATTTGGTGGCTAAACGGTAATTACCATCAACAAACTGATTGCCGTTTTGTACCTAAAATGAACATATCTACAACTTTGGTCCTATGACTTTTTGTCGTATCTTGACTCTTTCTTCCTCAGATTAAAATTCATTTCCCCGGTTTTGGTCAATTTTGTTCATTTTCCATGTATTATTTTACTGATTCAGACACTCTTAACACAAGTAGATGCACGAAATTCAGCAGGATCCTAGGCACGATCATTGGCCATATGTACACTGACTTTGATTATTTTAACTTCCTTGAATATATGGGAAAACGGAAGGAATATGTGGAAACAGTACTAAAATTTCAGCCTAATTTATGTTTCTTAAGAAATATATGGTGAACCCGATAGATATACGAAAAACCCTGAAATAACCAAAATTGTAGGTCGTTTCATCGTCGATTGCCTCCAGGTTTCAACACTGCAGCTGTCTACAAAGTTGGCAAAATAATTTTTCTACTTGTAAAAATCGGACAAAATTTGAGGTAGACTGAAATGTTCACCACTTTGTATGGTACAAATACCCAATATACGACAAAATGACTTAAGACAAAAATGTAGGCGACTAAAGGAGTCGTCTGATGGCGCAATCAATTCCTCGATACGACGTACCGTTTGGCTGTTATAAATTTCCGAATTAATGTCTGCAATATTTAGCGTGCACATTCCCTGGTTCTATCTTATCTTATATATAATGGCTCACTGACTGACATAAATGTTTAGCCACTTACGCATGAGCTAGGAACTGGAAAATTGGTAATTGCATAGCTATTAGCTTCGAACCTACCGAAAAATTCCAAAAAGTTCAACTTTTTTAATTGTTGCCCCCCTCCTCCCACCAAAAATGGCGGACAACATGTTGCAGAGCGCTAGAAAATTAAAATATGGAAAATTCTAGCTCTTAGCCTGTAACCGACCAAGAAAATGCAACCAGTTCAACTATATTATGTTTACCCCTAAAAATATCGATATATCAAGCCGAATTTAATGACGGTGCCTACTTCCGTTTCGAGCTATTCTGAGGCTAAACGGTAATTGCTATCAACAAATCGATTCAACTTTCGTATCCTAAATTAAGAGATCTACAACATTGGTCACATGCCTTTTTGTCGTTTCTCGATCTCTCTACCTTAGAATGAGCTTCATTTTCCCCGTTATGGTCAATTTTGTTCATATTCCATACGTTATTTTACATATTCACACACTCATAAGACAGATAGATGCACAAAATTCATCAGACTCCTTGACACGATCACTGGCCATATGTACACCGACTTTGATTATTCTAGCTGCCTTGAATGTATGCGTATGAGAAAACGGAAGGAATATGTGGAAACAGTACTCAAAATTCAGCCTAATCTATATTTCTTAAGCAATCTAAGGCACAGCCGATGGAGACACAACAAAACGTTACAGACCGATAATTTATTGTAGGTCGTTTGGTCGTAGTTACGCCTGCCAAGCTTCAAGATTGTATTTGTCTGCTAAGTTTTCAAAATAACTTTTCAACTTGTGACAAGTGAACGAAATTTGACATCGATCGAATCGTTCATCTCTTTCTATAGTATAAACAGCCGAGATATTGCAAAATGTCTTAAGAAAGAAATGTAGGCGACTAAAAGGATCGTCTGTTGCTGCAATCCGTTTCTCCATACGACGTGCCGTTTGGCCTCAATAACTTTCCAAATGAAAGTCTGCACTAATGTTTACCCACTTCCAAATGAGCTAGAAACTCGAAATTCGTTAATCTGTTAGCTATTAGACTGTCACCCAAGAGTATGTTCAATTTTTTAACCCCCAACCATAATGGCGATTGCAGTCATCGGTTGCGCCAGAAAGCTGAAATTTGTCGAAATTTTAGCTGTTACCCTGTAACCGACGGAGGTTCCTTAAAGTTACAATGTTTAATATTTTACTCCCAGAAATATCAAAATTTTCGGGCAATTACCATCCCGGAGCAGACCTTAATTTCGTGGTATTTTGTGCCTAAACGGTAATGCCTCTCAAAAATGGATATCACTTTCTTTCCATGTAATGAAAAGATCAATAACTTTGGTCCTATGACTTTGCCCTATCCCGACTCCTACCTTAGACGGAGCTTCATTTTCAGATTTTGGGTCAATTTCTTTTCAGTATATTATTTCACTGCTTGAAACACTTAGGTAGGATCACGAAATTAAGCAGGACACTTGCAACGTCCATTGGTCATACGCAAACAAACTTTCATTTTTTCTGCCGCCATGTAGTTATGGGAAAACGGAAGAGATATATGGAAACACTATTCAAATTTCAGTCTTACCTATGTTTCTAAAGCAATCTAAGGTGAAGCTGACAGTCATACGACAAAAAGTCAAAAAACCAGAATTACAGACCGTTTCGTGGTCGATACTCATGCCAAGTTCAAGACTGCAGCTGTCTGGTAAGTTGGCGAAATAATTTCTCAACTTGTGAGAAACGTACGAAATTTACCCTAGATCGAAATATTCACCTCTATCTATGCCATAAATAGCCGAGATACGAGAAAATGCCTTAGGACCAAAAATGTAGGCTTCTGAAGGGGTCGTCTGATGCCGCAATGCCCTGTGGGTGGGGACGGTAGAATAACACCCACGGTATCCCCTGCCTATCGTAAGAGGCGCCTAAAAAGGACCTCAAGTGCTCTGAAATTTGGAGCGTGGGCGGGCCCTTAGCTAAGTCCTGGCATTTTTCCCATTTACTTGTGCCAGGCTCCTCACTTTCATCTATCCTATCCGACTTCTCTTGGTCAACCCTTGTTCATTTCCGACCCCGACAGTATTACGTAAGGAGGTCTAGGGAATCTTTCATTTTCACGCCCTTCGTGGCCCTTGTCTTCCTTTGGCCGATACCTACATTTTTCGAATTGTCGGACCCCTTCCATTTTTACTCTCTGATTAGTGTTATATAGAGGATGGTTGCCCAGTTGTACCTCCTCTTAAAACAATAATCACCACCACCACCACCACCACTGATGCCGCAATATATTTATCTATACGACCAACCGTTCCGCCACAGCAAATTCCCAAATAAAAGTCTGCACTTATAAACATACACATCTTCAACGCTTATCTATGTGTCTATATTATATAAAACCGTACCGCTGACTGACTTACATTAAGGATTGTATACTTCCACATGACGTAGAAACGTGAATTTTTTCTATGCGATAGCTATTAGGCTGCAGCCTATGGAAAAGTTCCAAATGTTCAATTTTTTTGTCACCTTTACTTCCCTTCCCCTAAACTAAATGGTGGAAGATACGTTCCAGTGCGCCAGAAAATTAAAATTTGGCTTGACCTGCAACCAAAAAGTTGCAATGTCTATCATTTTACGTACAAATATTATCGAAGAGTGGACGCAATTTTCATGACGGTGTAAACCATTGTTTCGAGGAATTTTTGGTGGCTAAACGGTAAGTCGTATCGCCAAATGTACAAGACCTTAGGAACCAACATGAAAAGGTCTACAACTTCTCTCCCGTGACCTTTCGTTATATACTGATCCCTTATACCTTAGATAGAGATGCATTTTCAGATTTTACGTCAACTTTGTACATTTCTATAATTAATTTTACTGTTTTACACACTTATAAGATCGATAGAACCATGAAATTCGTCAGGCTCATTGGAACGCCCGTGGGTCATATGAGAGCAAAATGCATGACTCTAGCACCGTACCAGAATTGAAAAACGAAAGCATTATGTGGACACTGTACTCCTAATATAATTATCTAAACCAATCTACGGAGTACCAAATGCAAATACGACGAAACATCAAGGAACGAAAATTAGAACGTTCCAAACACGATACACCCAACAAGTTTCAAGATTATAGCCGCTCATTAGGCTAGGAAAACAATATCACACCTTGTGAGAATCGTACGCAATTTGCACAAGGACGAAGAGTTTACATCTATTTCTGCTATAAATAGTGAATATACTGTACTAGAAAAAATTATAGGACCAAACATGTACGCGAACATATGCACCGCCTGTTAAGACAATCCGTTTTTCGAAGACGACGTATAGGTTCGTCACAGTAATTTATCCAAATCACCACTTCCAATGCAGAGGAATTGGGGGTTTGGGGGCGCAGCCCCCAACGAGCGAAAGCGAGTTGTTATTATTAATCTGTACGTCATTTTTGTACTGTACCTTAATAAGGAATTATTGATGTACCGGAATGGTATTATTTGTCTTATATTATATTAATATCTAGGCTAGTTATTGGAAATACATACATTTATACATCTAATTCTGTTTATTCAATGTTGTTACTTGCTGAGAGCCGTAGAAAACCACAAGGGAATACATAAAATTTGAGTTATTTTAATTTCCATTATTATTATTATTATTATTATTATTATTATTATTATTATTATTATTATTATTATTATTATTATTATTATTAACTACGTAAGTGTTGTTCCCTAATATGATAAGCATACGTAGTTCTGCACAAGTTACTATTTTTTCATTCATTTCATTTCTTAACTTGTATGTTTTGTATTGTGTACTTGCCGATATTACAATGAAATATCCATGTTCTTTAAAATCTTTTAAGAAACGACTAAGCAACAATTGATATTGAATCTTCCATCTGGGCTATAACTCTAAATGCAGATCATTGATGATTGTGTGTACGGATTTTTTTCATCTAATTCTATATACTTATTTAATGGAGTTATAACTGTGAGCGAAGGACTTTGTAACATCAAAACTTGACGAGAAGAGGAGGCTGCAAGAGAAACCAGAATTTGAAAGCTAGATAACGCATAGGAAACCAGTTCATAGGAAGAAGACCAGATGGCAGCAGCAATCATTGAATGTTGTTGCTGTTGTCTTATCAGTACACACTATACAACTGCAATAGGAACAGTGACTGACTCTAATATGCCGTGAATCGGATCACTGTATCGATTCAGTAATGTGAACGGAATCAAATGAATCGATGCAGTAAAATGAATCGAATATCCCATCACTATTGGGAAAAGAAAATGCACGAGAAAGAATATCACGAATATCATTCGATTATAAATTAATCATGTATGCTCACCGGCAATTTTTTCGTATTCAAATTAGAAATAGTTTCTATCACTGAAAGTGAAGTATACGGGCCATCAGCATCCACTAACTTTCTCAATGTCTGCTTGACCTGCCCGACCGCCTCGTACCGGCATCACTAGTCTCGACCCCCACGGGATTTAACTAGGGATCGACTATATTTTAGTCTCACTTGCACAGTGGATTATACCCAACTAGCATAGGAATACCTAGAGTAGAAAGAGTGGAAAATCTTATGGATATTTTTCCAAAGGATATATATTAAAATAATTAGGACATGATTTATAAAGTTAAAAAAATTGTGGCAAATATTACTTTTACAAAAGAATAAGCAGTGATTCAAACATGATACAAGAGATATAACAGCATCTGCCTCGGCATAAGCGCCATTAATTTCTGTGTTAACATGTATATACTGTACATAAACCAAGATTTCAACCGAATAAGCTCAAAGGACATGGGGAAACACTGCAGGAGAAGCTGCAAATATTGTGAGATGCAACTATTGGTGAAGCCTCATGCCAAGAAGCTTACTTAGATTTTTAACATTTTCTTGTGGAATTTCCCATTTTTCTCATTTTCCTTGTACAATTCTATGAGGGTGAGAATCCGACCGTAGATCACGAACTTGTGAAGCAGATCAATTGCTCACTGCGCTGCACGTTCAGTGTAAAAGTACAATGGTTTTTTTTTTGCTAGTTGTTTTACGTCGCACCGACACAGATAGGTCTTACGGCGACGATGGGACAGGAAAGGGCTTGGAGTGGGAAGGAAGCGGCCGTGGCCTTAATTAAGGTACAGCACCAGCATTTTCCTGGTGTGAAAATGGGAAACCACGGAAAAGCATTTTCAGGGCTGCCGACAGTGGGGTTCGAACCTACCATCTCCCGAATACTGGATACTGGCCGCACTTAAGCGACTGCATCTATCGAGCTCGGTGAAATACAGTGTCTCGTGCTGTTCTTGTTAAGCGCTTTCGAAATGTTCAAATTCCACTTTCTCTAATTTGGGTTGGAATTGCGCGTTTCAATTTGAATCGGTGTAATTTTTCGCAGTGGTCTGCACCTAATTGTAAATGGATCAAATCGGCGGAGGTCACGTTGGCGAAGTTAAGTTTTAATGCATTCCCTTTATCTGCCCCGATTTGCAAACTAAAATTTATCAAACAGTATATGACCATGGATGAATTGTCCAGAATATACTAGCTGTCTTAAGCATTCAGTGAGCATTGATGTATCTTCGCAGACTTACCTTGCGGCGTATTATCATCATCATCATCTGTTTACCCTCCAGGGTCGGTTTTTCCCTCGGACACAGCGAGGGATCTCACCTCTACCGCCTCAAGGGCAGTGTCCTGGAGCTTCAGACTCTTGGTCGGGGATACAACTGGGGAGAATGACCAGTACCTCGCCCAGGCGGCCTCACCTGCTATGCTGAACAGGGGCCTTGTGGAGGGATGGGAAGATTGGAAGGGATAGGCAAGGAAGAGGGAAGGAAGCGGCCGTGGCCTTATGGTAGGTACCATCCCGGCATTCGCCTGGAGGAGAAGTGGGAAACCACGGAAAACCACTTCCAGGATGGCTGAGGTGGGAATCGAACCCACCTCTACTCAGTTGACCTCCCGAGGCTGAGTGGACCCCGTTCCAGCCCTCATACCACTTTTCAAATTTTGTGGCAGAGCCGGGAATCGAACCCGGGCCTCCGGGGGTGGCAGCTAATCACGCTAACCACTACACCACAGAGGCGGACGAGGCGTATTGTACTCCATAAAAGTGAGTTTTGAAACTTTCATCGGAAGTAAATTATTTCCTAATTCTGACAATAATATCACGTTCAAAACAGTCTTGCCTATTTTCCTGCTTCTTGTAAGGATGCCTTGTTTCCCTCGTATCAATGAAGAATGGCGGGGCAGGCGTCAGGGAGGCTGGAAGGCTAGCTAAGAGTAAACATCCAAATCTGTGTCCAGTTTTGGGGTGGCCGAGAGTTGGCACGCGTTAGCTTTCTGAAGCGCGAGAATGCTCTCCACACTTCTGGTTCCCAGTCTATAATGGCATTATTACCGAGGATTGATATAGGAGGAGTTTCTCGCAGAACTTCATAGTGGGTTATAATACGTCTTTCTTCACACCATTCCACGAACTAGAAATATTCTAACACGGCACAGGAGGATCGGATTCATTCTTCTAAGAGTGAAACTTCTATCTGGTTGTTATACACAGAAGTTCCAGTTACATTTAAGTGACTTTGATTATTACACCTTACATTCAATACGTATAATATCACACCAGCCATTTAAGGCCTTGAGTTCGAAACCTACAGGATTGGAGATTTTAGCAACTTCTACTTAATTACTCTGACTTGGGGACTAGATGTTTGTGTTTGTCTCAACGCAAACACCTTCGTACACATACATCACATCACAAGAACACGCAATAACGAATACATCTGTTCACATATGGTTGCGTCAGGAAGGGCAACTGGCAGTAAAACAGGGCCAAATCCCCATGTGAGACACGATTGGTGTCCGTGTTCGCACCTAGATGTAGGAAAAGGGACGTATGAAGTGCAATAATATACAATTTTTTAATGGCGTTTTGCCTCCATAGAGGCCTGGTGCAGGTCTTTCGACCTGACGCCTGTAGGCAATCTGCGGGTCTGGCGCCCTACCTATGATGAATTATAATCCTGAAGAGGGCACACACACACACACACACACACACACACACACACACACACACACACACACACACAGTCCCCGAACTATTGGAATTAATCAATGCAAATAAAATCCCCAACCCGGCCCTGAATCGAGCCCAGGGCCCCTTACGAAAATAATAATAATAATAATAATAATAATAATAATAATAATAATAATAATAACGATGATGATGATAATAATGATAATACTTGCATTACCTCGTAGCAGACGCGTAGCCTGCATGCTTTAATTAGTTTTTCCGTTAAACTCTTTCTCCTTTTTTTTTTCAAAATGCAGCTTGGAAGGGTTTTTTATCAAAAGATTTCCACCGTCCAACCCCTTAAAGATGAAGAAGACTACATCAGATTTGGTGGGTAGTAACCCAAAAGACAATTAATATGAACACTCAAAAATACATACATATAACCAAACATACAAACATAGAATCAAACATAAGCATATTAACTACGTTGCGACGCGCAATATAAACTCCGTACTGAAAACCGGAAAGCTCAAAAACTTCACAAACAAATTAGATAGGCAAAATATTATTGTGGTAGGGATCCAAGAAATGAGAAATTTAACAGAAGATCCATTTGAGTCTCAAGGTTATAGAGTGTACTCGTACAATGGGAAGCCAGGCCAAACGGTCATGAAACATTGCCCCCAATTTGGTACAGGATTTATAGTTAATTTGAAAATAATAGGTTCCGTAATTGATTTTTAAGCCATCTCACCGAGAATTGCAATTCTAACTTTACAAACCACAAACAAACTTCACACCATCATAAATTCTCATGTCTCTACCAATGAAAAAATTCCTAACAAAGACTCTGCAAGAATTCGATAATTTCTGGGATCTCCTTGATCAAACAATGAATAAAATTGATATGAATAACATCAAGATCCTTATAGGAGACTTTAACTCTCAACTGGGTAAGGAAAAGAAATGTCGAGATGTAGTAGGAAAGTGGGCTCCTCATAAACATACTAACAGAAACGGCCAAAGACTCATAGAAATGTGCAGAACCCGTGGACCAATCTCTAAATACACATATTTTAAAAGCAAACCACACAAACTTGAAACTTGGAAACATCCTGATTTGACAAAAAGAAAATGGCAGCTAGACCACGTATGTATGGACAAATTTTTTCACAAGGAAATCCACAATGTGAAAGTTCTAAGAGGAACGGACACTGGTTCAGTTCACAATTAAAATCAAGGTTAACTCTACTCCATTAAGAAGAAAAAGACAAAATAGAGTTGGAGAGGAAAGGACATACGACCCTCATCTGTTAATCCAGAATGCCCAGTGTCGGCAAAGAACAGGAACTACAAGACTAACAGACAATTTATATGACCTAATACCAATTCTTAAACAGAATGCAGAAGATCTAGCTCCTTTAAATCCAAGGAGAAAACATGCCTAGGGGACCTCTGATTTTGATAGAATGCATGATGAAAGACATCAAGCTTTGTTGAAATTTCAAGTCCACAAAACAAGAGAAAACGCCATGAACCTCAAGAATGTCAGAAAAGAATTCACCCAAACTATTGGAAAAATTAAGAGAAAATGTCGAAAATGCCCGTACTTCAGGTGTAGCCAGTCATTTTGTCGTTCTCAGGTTCATGTAACGTTAAGTTACTGGAAATACTTCAAGGCTGAAGAGTCACATTGTTGTCGCGTTTGAGAGATTGCGTAGTTGACTGATATCGCTCACTCTCCTTGTTGAGGCATTCCCTCTTATTCTGTCGTAAAATTGTAAAGGCGTTTCTTGCTCTTTGGAGCGTAACGTGGAGGGTTGTAATGTGGAACCTCGCGTCCCATCATGCTCTAGTCATTTTCAATAGGGTAACATGTCTGGCAGTCTAACGCAGGGGCAGGTAACACGTCGATCGCGATCTACAAGTAGATCGTGAAAAGAAATTTGGTGTATCATGAGCTTTCAGAGAACAAGTTTTCAGAAAAGACTCAAATACCCCCCGCGCTCAATGTCCATACAGATACTAGGAGAAGTTTGTTCTGCATGTTGATTCTCACTTGTTCGCGATTGTACAGGGTCTACTACTGCTGGGGATATGATTTCCCTCATATCAAATTAACTGTTAAGACGTCCGACTCGTTGGCTGAACGGTCAGCGTACTGGCCTTCGGTTCAGAGGGTCCCGGGTTCGATTCCCGGCCGGGTCGTGGACTTTAATCTTAATTGGTTAATTCCAATGGCACGGGGCTGGGTGTATGTGTTGTCTTCATCATCATTTCATCCTCATCACGACGCGCAGGTCGCCTACGGGTGTCAACTCGAAAGACCTGCACCTGGCGAGCCGAACATGTCTTCGGACACTCCTGGCACTAAAAGCCATACGCCATTTCATTTCAACTGTTAAGAGTATAAAAGCGTTCTAAAAGTATACAGGGTGGTCGGAAGCAACGTGAACTAGGTATATGAGCGTTAGAGTGTTGGTCATACTGATAAATAATTTGAAAGAAATAATTCAGTATCTCGTGTCGTTATCATTGAATCAGCTGCTGAACTTAGCCAGTCAGATCGCTTCGCGGGCGAATTCAAATGGGCTTTGTGAGGCGGTGTTGATAAATCTGTACGTGGCTTAAGGCCACATGGAGGGCACTAATCGAAGAAAAACAAAACTTCGCCAGGGGCTGGATTTGAACACGGACCTCCGAGCTGACAATATCGCGTCATAGCAAGTATGCTACGGTTTTTAATTTCGTGTGGCTATTTTTAGCCGAGCGCAGCCCTTGTAAGGCAGACCCTCCGATGAGGGTGGGCGGCATCTGCCGTGTGTAGGTAACTGCGTGTTATTGTGGTGGAGGATAGTGTTATGTGTGGTGTGTGAGTTGCAGGGATGTTGGAGACAGCGCAAACACCCAGCCCCCGGGCCAATGGAATCAACCAATTAAGGTTAAAATCCCCGACCCGGCCGAGAATCGAACCCGGGACCCCCTGAACCGAAGGCCAGTACGCTGACCCTTCAGCCAACGAATCGGACTATGCTACGGTGACACTGGCTGAAGCCCACAATGTTTTTGTATTTGATGCAGATCTCTCAGCGAGGCTCTCAAACCAGTCTTAAGCCACGTGCAGGTTTAGCAACACCGCGTCGCAAAACCCATTTGAATTCACCCGCGATGTTATCTGATTGGCTAACTTCGCCAGCTGATAAAATGGCAATGGCATGAGATATCAATATTTTTTCAAACTATTTTTTTTTTTTTTGCTAGGGGCTTTACGTCGCACCGACACAGATAGGTCTTATGGCGACGATAGGATAGGAAAGGCCTATGAGTTGGAAGGAAGCGGCCGTGGCCTTAATTAAGGTACAGCCCCAGCATTTGCCTGGTGTGAAAATGGGAAACCACGGAAAACCATCTACAGGGCTGCCGATAGCGGGATTCGAACCTACTATCTCCCGGATGCAAGCTCACAGCCGCGCGCCTCTACGCGCACGGCCAACTCGCCCGGTTTCAAACTATTTATCAGTATGGCCAACTCTCTAACATTAATTTACCCGGTTGACGTTCTTTCTCACTTTGGTGTTAAATTTGGCACAAACACGTAAAAAGTGTATGATGTTACTTTTGTACAGAATATTGGATAGTAAAATTAATGACAAACAATTATTGGAAGTATACCATTTTTTTACGATTTGCTTTACGTCGCACCGACATAGATAGGTCTTATGGGCGACGATGGGATAGGAAAGGCCTAGGAGTGGGAAGGAAGTGGCCGTGGCCTTAATTAAAGTACATCCCCAGCATTTTCCTGGTGTCAAAATGGGAAATCACGGAAAAATATCTTCAGGTCCGCCGACAATGGGATTCGAACCCAGTATCTCCTGGTTGAAATCCCACAGCTGGACGCCGCTAACTGCACGGGCGACTCGCCTCGTGTATATATATACATATACCATTTTACGTTCCTCAAAAGCTGACAGGTTCAATAATTTATTTTACACTAAGAAGTGCTACGCAGGAACCCATAAGAATTCTATGGGATATTATTATTATTATTATTATTATTATTATTATTATTATTATCAAATAAATCGCAATTGGGAAATATCCCAGTGGCAATGGTCACTACAATAGTGTGATAATAAGGTAAATTTAAAACATAATTACCCAACAATAACAACAACAACAAAAGTACAATAAGTGTAAGAGAGGGCCATGAGCCCTAACTTCGCCACATACAAAGGCATAAAATAAATAAATAAATAAATAAATAAATAAATAAATAAATAAATAAATAAATAAATAAATAAATAAGCAATTCCATAGAAAGAGATACTACTAGTTTAACATTCTAAAGCCAGCATCATCATATACAAATTCACACACAACTTCATTATAACCAGTGCTTATCATTACGGCTTACAATACTATGGCTTGAGCTTACTACTAGCTTAACAAGTGATAATAAAGTAAAATCAAAACCTGACTACCCAATAACACCACTACAACAACTAGAGTAGGCCTACAACAAGCAGTTCCATGGAAATAAAATACGACAAGAAATACTACAAGTTTAACATTCTAAATTCATCATTATCATATACAATTTCACACACAAATTAACTATTTTCAGTGCTTAACGCTACGGCTTACAGTACTATTCCTTACTCTCTATTTTAGGATATTTCTTTTATAATGTTACTTCCTAACTAATTGTGTTCATTTGTAGTATGCATCACTGTAATAATATTTTTTTGTAATAGCTATATATTTTTCCAAATTTTTAAGGTTTTGGAATACTTAAATCTAAATTGTATAGTGTATTGTATTCCTCACTTTAAGTATTGTATTCAGATTGCATTTTTATAACATAAATACATAGACAATTATGTAGGACAATATTTTAACGTTAGAAATTAAGGAGTGAAATTTTTGTTTGTATATTGTGAACACTGTAATTGACCTAAAAGCCTGTTATTTTCATCATTCAATAAATAATAGTGTTCCATAATCTAACATATATTGTTCTGTGATTCCTCAGGGGATGTATCCTGACGTTGCACCTCCTTTGAAAACCGTGTTTGCTTCAGTGTACCTTTGTGCATCCTCATTTTCGTTCAAACTAAGTCCAGAACTACGTTCACTGGTGATATTTGGAATTCTGCATTCAAGGCAGTGTTACCATTTATTCACCCAACATAAAGACTACAGTAGAGAGAAGTTCCTACCACGTTTCACACGAAGTTGAAAGGCAATTGTAAAGTCTTATACTTTTGCAGCTGTTGTTTGTAGCATAATTTTATTTCCGAATGTTCATCCTATTTTCTTGTCTAGAGCTCTTACGTACCGATGTTTAAAAGGAGATCACGGAAACAATAAGGGGAAGTTTCAAGTTTAGGATGTCATATCATTCCTAAGGCAAATTTGTATATGTGTGTACAACCGTTAGCCCGTTTATCTACGCGGCCGGCTATGAAGTGAGATGAATCCGTTGACGTCAGCCTCATCAGAGGGGTTAATGAGATGAAATGAATGACTTAAAGTATGATAGTAGGAAGTGAGAGGGTGAAGACCAACGCCGGTACACAGCCTAATCCTATAAAATAAAAACCAAGGAGTCTGCTCAAGTCTTCACTGCAAGAAGTTTAACGTCCCCATCAACAGCATCATATGCCGTCACTCCATATGAACACTGCAGAGAAGATTGGAATTGCATCCAGGCTTTTGGCACGCAATCAAGTGATTATAAATTGTATACCACCACCTACCCTAAGTTAAAGAGTTCATTCCTATACAGTTCAATCAATCAATCAATACTGATCTGCATTTAGGGCAGCCGCCCAGGTGGCAGATTCCCTATCTGCTGTTTTCCTAGACTTTTCTTAAATGATTTCAAAGAAATTGGAAATTCATTGAACATCTCCCTTGGTAAGTTATTCCAATTCCTAACTCCCCTTCCTATAAATGAATATTTGCTCCAATTTGTCCTCTTGTATTCCAACTTGACCTTCATATTGTGATCTTTCCTACTTTTAAAGACGCCACTCAAACGTATTCGTCTACTAATGTCATTCCACGCCATTTCTCCGCTGACAGCTCGGAACATACCACTCAGTCGAGCAGCTCGTCTCCTTTTTCCCAGTTCTCCCGCTTCCCGCAAGTTTTGAAATATTATGGTGAAATTCACAGAACAGTGGTTTGGTCGCTGAATTAGGTTGGGAGGCAATAGCAGTTGACAAATGAGGTGAGAAAAGGAAGATGAATAAAAGGAAACAGAAACAGACATATGTAGGAGCTCTGTGTTGCTTCCCCTCATAGGCTACCCCCATGTTGGCAGACCCTTTAGGGGGAATACAACAGAATCGAGATTAGATAACTAGTATTCCCCATTCACTTGACCTAAATAAAGTGAGATACACTTCCTTTCCTCTAGCGCGCCCTTTAATATTCTATTGTTGCTCCATCAGGAATTCATCCCTTGTGGGTGCCGTTAGAATGCTAGTGGCTTTACGTCGCACCGACGCAGATAGGTCATATGGCGACGATGGGATAGGAAAGGCGTAGGAGTTGGAAGGAAGCGGCCGTGGCCTTAATTAAGTTACAGCCCCAGCATTTTCCTGGTGTGAAAATCGGAAACCACGGAAAACCATCTTCAGGGCTGCCGACGGTGGGATTCAAACCCACTATCTCCCGGATGCAAGCTCACAGCCCCTCGCCCCTAACCGCAGGGCCAACTCACCCGGTGCCGGTAGAATGCATCCGTGGCACTAGGGACTCTCAACTTGGCTACTACGGTTCCCCTAGCTAAGTGTGGTATTGCCTCCACTTACTTGTGTCTCGCTCCTCGCTTTCATCTCTCTTATCCCACCACTCTTGGTCAACTTTCGTTCTCTTCCAATCCCGAGGCTTGCGATCCTTAGAGTGTCATTCACTGTCACGCCTTTCGTGACCCTTCTCTTTATTTTGCCGAAACCTTCATTCTTCCAAGTGACGGACTTCTTCCATTCTCTCTTCTGAGAAGTTGGTTGTCCAGTTGTACGCCCTCTTTAAAAACTAATAATCACCACCACCCTCCATCAGGAAGACAAGCAAGCACGAGGAGACTCTAGCAGAACCAGACTCATCTAACCACTTGCACTAGAGCACTCAACACGTCTTCCATTCGCGAAGAGGCAAGAAAAGGTAATCAATGTCGCCCATGTCACCGCCCTGATTTAGGGGTCACTTAATAACTTTACGCATGGTTTACCCATGTTCAAGGTCAACTTTGTCTAGAACTGTTTCGAAGGTTTCCTATGCTAACTGTTAGGAACACAGCTATTCCGACATACAGTATTGCAAAAGGGCATGTAAGATCGACTGTCAGGAGAAAATACCTCCCTCATATTTTTGTTAATGAACAGAAAAAAACAATTGTTACTTAAGAGGCATAGTAAGAAGCAGAAGAAGAAAGAGGAAGTAAAGCAAAGTCATCTCCGTACAGACCATGAAGGCATAGGCGTAATTCGGGGTCGACAAGAGATGACAGTTCTCCCCCCACCCCCGCCCAATATGTTGAAGGAAACCAAATTTTCGTAATATTACAGACATAGAAATACATAATTTACAAGTAGACTTACGTTTTTTTGTTACTGTGTTTAAGTTAGCTCAATGAAACAACATTATCTTTGCAAAATTAATTTTGTAGAGAAGTATTTGAAAAGTGTGTTCAGTCTATTAGAAAAGTGTGTTCAGTCTATTAGAAAAGTGTGTTCAGCCTAATTTTTTAACTATCTCATTTGGTTTTTTCATGCTTGGGCAATTTATAAATAGAATGTAGGAACACGATCACCCAGGAGAGGTCTTTTTCAGAGATTACATTCAACATTCTGATTACATTATGTACAATGAAAAGCATACTAAGAATATATAATCATACAAGCCTAGATGGAGTGAATATTAAAAGGAAGATAGAGAATATTAGGAATAATTTTGTGGTCACAAATTTCTCTCAAAAGGAGCCCATGGTACCTGTTAATCCCTACCACCCCAATCGAAATGCTCAAATTACGCCTATGCATAAAGGCTCTAGGAGGGGAGGAAGGTGAAGGCTTTCTCTATCCATAAACTCGGCATTTGGTGGGGTAGAGTTGTTAGCTCTACGCCCGGCCGTCTTTGCCCCCAGGAACCAATGTGGTACTCATTTTTGGTGTAGGTTAAGTGAATCTCAAAGCTATATGTACCTCCAGAAGTAGACATCTCGTTTCATACCTGTTTATACTCCCGAAAACGGAAGAGGTCCGACACTTCGAAGAAATATCAAACGGGAAAAAAATCACTAAAGTTATTTAAATACACCAACAGTATTGTTCATTATTGTGTCTATATTTTTATTTATCAAAATGTAAATTTATTGTGCCAAAAATAATTTTATACTTCTAATACATGATTTTAGGACCTAGCATTAGAAATGTTCTTGAAAATGGTACCGAAGTACGAAAACGTATATATCTGAGAACAACGATGTTAAAGTTTTACAACACAATTCTTCATCTCAGACAGTTCTTAGGACTATCCCTTTCTTGCTTCTAGCTCTATTTCTCATCTCTTCCATCACTAAGTATGATTTATTCAAGCAAATTCCATATAAATCTTTCAAAATGCTCCTGATTGAATGCTAAACGTCTGCATCACATTTCCATCATTAAATGACACCACATCATCATACAATCCTAGCTGAAGTATACTAAAACTAACAAACACAGTTTTAAGAATTCTGGACCACAAAACTTTATTGTATTACTCGGTAGCATTCTGACTTCTTCCATGAACACACTTGTTTTTAAAATCTCGACGAGATAGATGGCAATAACAACTGCCACATTACTGGACCTAACCTTACCAGTTTCACATATATTTGATTTTTTACGTTTCTAAATGCATTCTAAACGGTGCCCAGAATTAAACATTTTCTTTGAAGAACCTCAAGGGGCTGCAATACTTGGTGGATGAAGAGGTGTTTATTACGACGAACACAGAAACCTAGTCCTCGAGCTAGAGTAATTAACTATGCGAAGCTATAATCTCTGGCCCGGTGGGGAATCGAAACTGGGTCCCTCCGTACCGAAGATAGGTTTGCCGACCATTCAACCACGGAGCCGGACGACGTCCCTCAGCAGTATTTCTATTTGCAATTTATATATTTATGTATTAATTTATTATTTTGCATTACGTACGTGTTCATTCAGCGATTAGTGATATACTGCAATAATATATTTTGCTGAGATATTTAAAAAAAACTTAAAATAAGAAGGGAAGTGTACACTACTCAAGTTATACATGATCAATAATTGCCTTTGAAATACTTCACTAATTCTGTAATTACTGATTTTCCAAAAGATATAGCACTTGTATCTTCCTAGTATTTAGTTTACGAGGTACCAAGTCAATGAATTTGATATCAGTACATTTTGTGCTGTGATATGTTCCAGTAATTTAGTCTGAACGTTAATGCCCAACATTTTGTGTGGAGTATTGGATAATTATCCTTTTGTTGTTTACAAATAAAACAATGACAAATTACTCTCCGGAAAATGCGTTTGTCATAGGAAGAGAAGAACGCTCGCCATATACACAATACGAACGAGCAAACTTCACAAATTTTCACAAATATGAGTGAAAGAGTAATATGAATTTAAAACAGCAATCCACACTATATTTTAATATAATAGTTTTTCATTTATTTATTTATTTATTTATTTATTTATTTATTTATTTATTTATTTATTTATTTATTTATTTATTTATTTATTTATTGCACATTGTGTCCCAGTTACAGTGGCACCTACTAGTTAATACACAGACGGATGAAGAAACGATTTAATAGGATAAATAAACATTTTACGAATAGTGGTTCATTGCCGACACCGCAGTGTTCTGGTAGCGGCCTGCCTCTTACCCGGAAGCCCCGGGTTCAATTCCCGTCTTGGTAAAGGTTTTTACCTGCATCTGAGGACTGGTTCAAGACACACTCAGCCTACGTGATCACAATTGAGGAGCTATCTGACGGTGAGATGGCGGCCCCGGTCTAGAAATCCAAGAATAAGAATAAAGGATTCGTTTCGCTGACTGTAGGCCTTCGGAATGCCAAATCCGGGCGAGTTGGCCGTGCGCGTAGAGGCGCGCGGCTGTGAGCTTGCATCCGGGAGATAGTAGGTTCGAATCCCACTATCGGCAGCCCTGAAAATGGTTTTCCGTGGTTTCCCATTTTCACACCAGGCAAATGCTGGGGCTGTACCTTAATTAAGGCCACGGCCGCTTCCTTCCAACTCCTTGTCCTTTCCTATCCCATCGTCGCCATAAGACCTATCTGTGTCGGTGCGACGTTAAAGCCCCTAGCAAAAAAAAAAAATCGGAATGCCAAGACCCGTCAGGGCTGGGGAATTATGATGGTTCATGCAATAGTTTAAAAAATATCTCATTCCTTTTTAATAGTGAAAGTAGTGATGATTCTAAGGAGCACATCAGCATATATTTCTTTCTACCGAGCGAGCTGGCCGTGTGGTTAGGGGCATGCAAATTGAGCTTGCATTAGGGAGATAGTGGGTTCGAACCCTACTGTTGGCAGCTCTGAAGATGGTTTTCAGTGGTTTTCCATTTTCGAACCAGGCCTTAATTGAAGCCACAGCCGCTTCTTTCTTACTGCTAGCCTTTTCCAACCCCATCGTCGCCATAAGACCTACCTTTGTCGGTGCGACGTAAAGCAACACGTAGAATATAAATGTATATACATATCTCTTTGCTAGTAGGTTAAAAGACATGGAATGTTTTCTACGATGCTGGGATGCAAAAAGTCTAGGATTGGCAAGGAAGCGGCTGTGGGCTTAGTCAAGGTACAGCCTGGTATGAAAACGGGAAACCACGGAAAACTATTTTTTAAGGCTCGTTCAAAACAACATAACAAACCTATGAAAATTTACGGAAGTATACACATAAATATGTTCAGAGCTGTACAGAAAAACAGACTAGAGTACGTGTGAGTTAGAGGTGAGTGGTAGCCTTTTTGTTCAAAATAAAACGAGAATACCAGTCCGTGCGTAAAATCATTTAAAGGCGTAAAATATGAATCAATACTCAAATATAGGTTTAATTATATCAATGAAAAGAGAACTGGCCTTTCAACTAACAAAATATGCATACCAACAAGAAATCCCTTTCATGGGGGTACAAAATTAAACATTATAACACAATGATTAAACCAGAAGCGCTAAACATGAACCGCAATGGCCAGATGGAAAAACTCGTGCTAAAAGAAAGGACAAGTTGAGGAAAGATCATAGGACCAAGATTTCAGGATAATAAGATAATATACATCAAGAATTAAATACTCCACAAGAAAATTTAAAAGGATACATTTTTACGGTCATCTGTTCAGAATGAACTATAAGAGATTAAGCAAACAAATCTTTGACTTCTTCCGTAACCGCAACGCAAAACTCAACTGGTTTAAAGGAGCTGAAAAAGACCTAGTAGAATTAAAAATTACAGAAAATTCACTATTCGATCGAACAGCTAAAGTAATAACTAAAGACGAAAGTACGCGATTCCAAGACAAATCTACATTAAAAGCCAAACCTATTATCGCGTAAGACGAGAGGAAACGAAGATCAGAAAGAATGAACAAATACTGGGGACTACTACGAAAGAACAACACACAAAGAAATGATTGATTCCATGTACCCCAAACGGGGTGAAACGAAAGAAGAGAAGAGAGAAAGGAGAAAATAAATGCAACAATATTTTCTTTACTAAGCAACGTAATATAAATTTTATATGGCTAGCTCTAAGAGCACATAACGTCAGATAATTTTAGGTGCACACCAGGGGCAGCATTGAGTCTATTCCTATTCAACATCGTCATAACCACCTGATTGCACACATTCAAAAGTTAACACCTGAAATATTCCTTATGCAGATATCATCCTGCTAATAGCACAAACTACACAAGATATTCAGAAAAATCTAGGCCGCCATATTGGGCTGTGAGAGCCAGTGTTCTATTGTCTGAGTAACTAGATTAACCTGAAAAAGATTATTATTTTTATTATTATTATTATTATTATTACCCTCATCATTAAAAGTATACAGTAATCAATGAATTTTCCTCTCATTATCTACTCTGTGACCACCGTCGGATTTAACGGGGGAGTTTTATTAAGTGCAAAGACGTTGAATAATTTCCCCATCGGCGATATCTTTATGCAGACAGCAGCGTGCATTAATTTGTATTAGCGTTCCGGGTATTTAATTCAATGATAGCTCACAAAGTGTTTTACATGAGATAACGATCCCTTCATGTATTACTCTGCACAGCGCCAATTATTCCTAGGACAAAGTAGAGCGCACCTGCTTTGGCTTGATAACGACTTGCTTCGCGAAGTATAGTACCTAACCTTGTCTACCCATGCATGACCTAGACGACGATAATTATTGTCATCCTAATTGATGAGACTGTGGGCATGCTTTGGACCATCTCCTTTAACTAGAACAAATTGACTTAAGCCTTAACTGCATGTAGTAACAGCCAGGCCAGGGGCCAACAACATCAGGTGTCCTTAGATGATGTTTACTCGCGATATTATAGCTACTTTATTTCTGCTCCTCCTCTAACCAATATTACGTGAACTACCTATCCAACTGGTGACCACGTCCAATATTGTTTAACGTCGGAGAATTCACTTGATCCGGTGTCCGTCCCTTTGGCCGAATGATCAGCGTGGTCCTCTTCCGTTCGGAGGACCCCGGGTTGGATTCCAGGCCGGGACGGAGGTTTTAACTTTAAATGGTTATTTCCCCTCGTTCATGGACTGGGTGTTTGTAATATCCTCAACATTCCTGCATCTCGTACACCACACACAACACTATCCTCCATTACAATAACACGCAGTCCCCATACACGGCAGATGCCACCCACCCTCGTTGGAGGGCCTGCCTTACAAGGACTGCACCAGGCTAGAAGTTATTTCCCTTCACCTTCCTACTATCATATTTCATCTCATTAACTCCTCTGATGAGATTGTAGTCAAGAAGGTCGTAAAACCCCGCTGCCAAAACTCATCTCACTTCATACCTTACCCAGTAGATAAACGGTACAAGGGTTGGACATACACATAAGGCGTGATCAAAAAGCTTGCGGTTGAGGACACTGCTGCAACGGGTGCAACATAGCGCGACTCCGATGCGGGTGTATAAGCCCGGACATGTAGGCAAAGGGTTATTGTGGCAGTCGTATCGTACCGAGGTGCACGCGTCAAAGGCGGACATGTGAACTATGGCGACGTTATTACCAAATACGTCCAAACAGGACCAACGCGCTATTATTGTGTTCTTGGCTGCCGAAGAACAAATACCGATGGACATCCTTCGGAGAATGAAGACTGTGTATGGTGCGGCATGTCTGTTGAAAACCACCGTTGTGGAATGGTGCACCAAGTTCCGTGCGGGTCGCGTTTCGACACAAGACGCCGGTCGATCTGGGAGGCTAGCCTCATCCATTACGGACAATAATAAGCGGGCGATTTTCAACCTGGTGCGTCGGTGGGATGAGTGCCCCAATTCTCACGGCAAATTTGCCCGATTGTCATCTCCATTCAAGACTGTGCGGTCAATGAACGTAAACTTTTGGATCATCCCTTATAATCACCATCGGCATCATAATACACACCTCGAATCAAGCTGACGAATAGTTAAAATCATCATCGCCATTATCTACATCATCATCGCCTGTGTGTGACGAATGGTGAATGTCATTATCAACCGCTTCTCATGGTGACAAATTGTGAAGGTCCTTATCAAGTTGTTTTTTACAGGCACCTTTCGTGGCCTCTACTATGTATAGCATTGCTTCAACATTACATATATTACTGAGCCAGCTCGTTTTGCGCGAAAGCTCGTTGTTTGTATCAACACTCATACACGCCCCTCTAAATAACATTATCCTCACTAGAATAACAATTGCGGAACACTGCTAGACGCAATGTGTTCTCAAAAACAATTCAACTCATTTATATTACTTCGTTCTCTGTCTGGCGCGCCTTGCACTACTAGTAGCGCTAATTGTCTTTTAAGGTACAGCAGTATGCAAATTGAATTCATAATGGGCCCTTTTAATGTCCCGTGGCGTAATATTCCCTTTCAAAGGAAGAAAGCAGTGAACATCCCTCTGTACTTCATACCAAGCAAGAGAAGAGTATAGCCAGCGCAAGAGATTTCCAAGAGCACTGATCAGAAGCGTAATAGGTTAGTCGTTATCCAAATAATAATAATAATAATAATAATAATAATAATAATAATAATAATAATAATAATTGTTACGGAGTTATCCGTGGAAGTCAGAGGTGAAAGAAGGTACGGGCTGGAATGGGTCTAACTATAAGTCCGAAAGATGAATTTAAAATGTAAATAAAGGTTATATTTTCAATAGAGAACAAGAGTTAACAAAAGTTTATATAGAATTTGAAAACTTAACAAGTCAGTCAGGTACAAGACCAGAAAAGCAAGGATTTAGAGACAAATTAATGATCTGGGCTTCAAGCCCCACCTTTTACAATCTCTGAGCTCTCAGCTCACAACCACCAAATACCAAAGGGCAGAAAACCCTTAATTACATAGAGCTCTTGCTCCCGCTTTACATCTCAAGCCTCTCTAAGGCCCTTTCATCACAACACCATAAAGAGCTGACCCGTTCTCGATCTTTCAAGCCTATAAAAGCAATAACAGACTTTTACACAACCTGCCAGCAAGGCATAATAAAGAAACAGGGGTATCTCGTACCCTATCTACTGAGCCTTAGTGTGCAAAAACCTAGGTTAATATAAATGGCCCAAAACAAAAGGATGGAGGCGTGAATTTGCACTCCTAAATCTACATTTTAAAACATAAGTGGCTCGAGGCCGATACACAAGAGCTCGTATGGGAAAACTTTAATACATTAAGGTAGAGAAGAAACGGTTACGAAAACGTAGTCACCTCAATTTCAAAATGAAGGGGAGCTCGAGAGGGTAAAGCACTCTCTATCCCCGCTTTACAGTAAAAGAGATTTGTAGTTTTTACATAGACTGAAAAGGAATTTACATTTTAAAAGGATGGATTACATATTAAAGGTTTCGAACCCTCCCCGAGAGTTGGACTGCTGAGCTAGCAAGAAATAAAGATGTTAAAAGGCCATTACCTTGTTGAAGAACTGCTGTCTGAAGAACGAGGCGCTTCCCGCCCCCTGCTACATATTCACACACAGAATTAGATGTTATACTAGTGGCCCTGAGACAAGAAAGTCAGCAGTTTTTATACCCTCGTGGAAAATTCGAGACCTTTCAGGAATGAGTAGACACACCCACAGACATTTATTGGTTACAGTACACAGTTACACACCAAGTTGGGGAAGAAAGCGGAAAGAAAGTATTAATATTGTCAACCCTCCATTGACAGATCGAAATTTAGTAAAGACCAAACTTATGAATACAAAATTTCTTCAAGATAGGTCATTCCTTTACACCAGAGTGTATTACCATAGATTTGGGTAGAGACATCTGTTAGAGAATCCACACTTCTTGATCCATGAAAAACAAAAGCAAATCAAAAACAAACCGTGACATCTTCTGATAACCAGTAGAGTTAGTTCAGTTATAAAGTTCCGGGTTTCTCGAGTAGAGAAGTTTCAATTGGCGCAAGATTTGAACTTGCGTCGCAGAGGTGTACCACCCGGTACAATAATAATAATAAATATATATGCTGATGTATTTGAGCACCTTCAAAATACCACCGAACTGAGCCAAGATCGAACCTGCCAAATTGGGCTCAGAAAGCCGGCGTTTTATACGTCTGAGCCACTCAGCCCGGCATTATTATTATTATTATTATTATTATTATTATTATTTATACATCCTACTAACGAAGCTTACGGTTTTCGGAGACGCCGAGGTGCTGAGATTTTGTCCGGTAGGAGTTCTGTTACGTCCCGGTAGATCTTCCGATCCGAGCATCTTCATATAGACCCTAGCCTACCAGTGGTTTCAAGCTGAGTTCGAACCCTACACTTTGAGTGCAGAGAGCCAGTATTTGTGCTGTCTTCACTATTCAGCATGGCTCTTCTGTTCCCAAGTTGGTGAGTTCAATGCTTACTGAGGTCCTCCGGACGCTTGAAGGTCTTCATATGAGACAAATCCAGATCGTCGGGTTCCCATTAAGTAATTTCCTTCTTTCTTTCTTTCTTTCTTTCTTTCTTAATCGGTTTACCCTCCAGGGTTGGTTTTTCCCTCTGACTCAGCGACGGACCCAACTCTACCGCCTCAAGGGCAGTGCCCTGAAGCGTGAGACATTGGGTGGTGGGATACAACTGGGGAGGAGGACCCGTACTTCACCCAGGCGGGCTCAACTGCTATGCTGAACAGGGGCCTTGTGGGGGAATGGGAAGATTGGAGGGGATAGACAAGGAAGAGGGAAGGAAGCGTCCATGGCCTTAAGGTAGGTACTATCCCGGCATTTGCGTGGAGGAGAAGTGGGAAACCACGGGAAACCACTTCCAGGATGACTGAGATGGGAATCGCACCCACTTCTATTCATTTGACCTCCCGATGCTGAGTAGACCCCGTTCCAGCCCTCGTGCCACTTTTCAAATCGAATCGAACCCGGGCCTCCGAGGGTGGCAACTAATTCCTACAGGACAACATTTTTATACGCTGACATACCTTAAAATCTATAATATTCGAAGGAAAGCTTTTAGAAGTAGTAGTAGTAGTAGTAGT
Organism: Anabrus simplex; assembly: GCF_040414725.1. Taxonomy (NCBI): domain Eukaryota; kingdom Metazoa; phylum Arthropoda; class Insecta; order Orthoptera; family Tettigoniidae; genus Anabrus; species Anabrus simplex. The sequence goes on along the minus strand of NC_090268.1, from coordinate 356,034,455 downwards.
ATGTAATTGAGGGTACGAATAAGGAAGTGAATGGACGTTAGATCTGGAGGAAGTAGTAGAAACATAACCAAAAATGCCGAAGTTTTAACAATAATTTACTGTTACTCTTTATTCCTTGTTTTCCTTGGAAATTTGCAATTAACATTATATACAGAGTGGTGTGGATGAAGTGTTACAAGCGAATATTTCTTAAACTAATGTATAAAACCGTATGCTGTGTCTTCCAAACCTTTTTGGTGGAAGGGGCCTTCCAAACTCTGATACGACCGAGCTCGATAGCTGCAGTCGCTTAAGTGCGGCCAGTGTGCAGTACTCGGGAGATAGTAGGTTCGAAACCCACTGTCGTGAGCCCTGAAGATTGGTTTTCCGTGGTTTCCCATTTTCACACCAGGCAAATGCTGGGCCTGTACCTTAATTAAGTCCACAGCCGCTTTCTTCGCACTCCAAGCCCCTTCCTGTCCCATCGTCGCCATAAGACCTATCTGTGTCAGTGCGTCGTAAAGCAACTTGCAAACAAACAAAAAATCCTGATACGGGCAATATTCTCTAATAATGGGCGACTTGCACGCTCTCTACAGTGTGATGGCAATAGTACTAGACCTGTAGATTGGATACTTTCCAACAGAGCAAATATAACTTAAGCCACCATAACTCGGTTGGGAGAGCAACCGACGCGAAATCGGGAGGTTGTGGGTTCGGATCCCACTGGTGTTCGGTTGGCATTTTTTGTTCTGTACTTATCACGTCATCAATACATACCATATGCATGGAACACGCCCTGATAGGTTGAAAGTTCATTTCGCTTCAGAATTGTTTAATTGAACCATGACATAACTTGTTGGTATTCTGATTCTCTTCAATAAATTAAGCCACTTTTAATAAAAGCACTTGTTTCAAAACTGAATTATTGAGCAGCATAGAGTGTTAAAATTAGGTTAGTACACTTTATGAATTTCATCGAAAATAAATAATCGTTCTGCTAGGGAATTTCTTACGCCACTCGTGCACTATCCCCGGTGACGAGCGGTGCATCAAGTGACCCAGATCCACGTCACCTACCGAATTCCGAAGAATGCATTGTTTCCACTTTTCCTCATACGTTTGTGTGATCATGCGGATATTGATCACAAATCTTAACGGACGCGATGGACAACAAGCAGGAGTTCCTGAAAACAATACTGCAATATTGCAACTCTCACTCAATGTAGAGTAGACATGCAGCTGCAACACTACAGTACTATTGGAGAATGAGACAAAGAAACATAACGGTGTGGTGAGGTGAAACAAATGTCGGCACTCTGTTACCATAGTCACCAATAATGGACCAATAATGGAGGAACGAATTACTATTACATGTATCTTTGTTGGTTGACTGCGTGGCGTGAAAAAGACGAATACGAATATCCATTCCCCGGGGTAGAGAGGTTAACCAGACGCAACTAATAACAATGACCCGGGAAGGATAGTTATCTACTCGGCTCCTAGTCAGTATTTTTAACATCCCATATGGCTCCCATATATCTCACTCCAATTCCTAGTCGGCTCCACTGCTGTCATACAAATGAAGGCCTTAGGTTCGGACTAAATGGTATTTTCCGAGCTGTCAGTCGAGAGATTGCGTGGAATGACATTAGTAGACGAATAATTTTGAGTCGTGTTTTTAAAAGTAGGAAAGATTACTATGTGAAGATAAAGTTGGAATTCAAGAAGACAATTTGTGGCAAATATTCGTTTATGGGAAGAGGAGTTAAGGATTGGAAAAATTTACCAAAGATTATGTTCATTAAATTTCCAAATTTCTTGACATTATTTTCGAATAGGGTAGGTAAACAAATGAGAGATAATCTGCCTTCTGGGCGACAGCCCTAAATGCGGGCCAGCATTTATTTATTTATTTATTTATTTATTTATTTATTTATTTATTTATTTTATTTATTTATTTATTTATTTATTTATTTATTTATTTATTTATTTGAACTATCCCAAGAGTTTCCTTGCCGCTTGCTCTCTAATTGACTAGTTTACTAAACTTACAATGCGGTATCTCAAGAATTCCGCTGTAATTATTCGCTTATTTCAAAGTCCATGATCGTTTATGCATCAAGGTCGGTAGGGTAGGAGAGGTGGTGGTATACAATTTATCATCACCAGATTGCGTGCCGTAATCCTGGATTCAATATTACAAACCACTCCGCAGTGTTCACATAGAGTGAAAGCACGTGACGCGGTTGATAGTGAATCATCCGTCCGATGGGAACGTTAAGCCTTGAGTGGACCCCTTGGTGTTACATGACAGAAGTAGGCTACATGCTGCCACCGGGTTTCATCTTCTCTCTACCTTATTATTATTATTATTATTATTATTATTATTATTATTATTATTATTATTATTATTATTATTATTATTATTATTATCATGGGGATTCAGTGGCTCACAGAGGGATAAGCCTGTGGGTTGAATGGCTGGACAAGGAATTAACTAGAGCAGATCCTTAGTCAATAAATTTTGAAATTTTATTTCTTTCCCTCTTTTATTCCTAGTTTAAACATTGCAAATATTAAATCTGAATGGAACCGAGCTCGATAGCTGCAGTCGCTTAAGTGCGGCCAGTATCCAGTAATCGGGAGATAGTGGGTTCGAGCCCCACTGTCGGCAGCCCTGAAAATGGTTTTCCGTGGTTTCCCATTTTCACACCAGGCAAATGCCGGGGCTGTACCTTAATTAAGGCCACGGCCGCTTCCTTCCACTTCCTAGGCCTTTCCTATCCCATCGTCGCCATAAGACATATCTGTGTCGGTGCGACGTAAATCAAATAGCAAAGAAAGAAAATCTGAATGGATAGCAACAAATTAATGAGTTCGTCAACTCTACCAATAACAGGAACTTCGAAGTCCGAAAATCAGGTACAAAAACTTGAGAGAATTACAAATTGTTAATTTACACAAAAAAGAGCCGAATTGCTCTTGCCAGGTACAATATTTTATACTAGCAAGAAATGCTCCGATTATTTACACAACATAGGAGTCGGCGCTACAAATATACCATAGTCTTGCCTCGCAGAGGCATTCGTTTCTTATAACGCACTCGTCCTCAACAGTTATATAATTCACTGCTCCGAAATGGAACTAACAATACTAATAATACTCTCACAAAATGACAAGAAAGCACCAGGCTGGGATGGACTATCAGCAAACATTATCAAAAATATCCACTTGTGTTTTCCTTCCCTGTTTGTCACCCTTTCTAATAAGTGCTTGGTGTTCAGCCTCTTCCCTACATCTTGGAAAATTGCAATTGTTAAAATAATCCCTAAAGGCATTATTTCAAGAATGTTTATTGCCAAATCTTTCAGGCCTATTTGCCTTCTTCCAGTTCTGGGGAAGATTTTTGAGAAGTTAATAATCGATCGGGTCATGTATCACTTATATAGCAACAATCACTTAAGTCAATTCCAGTACGGATTTACTCCACAAAATCGACAGAAGATGCTGTTCTTGGTGTAGTAGAATGGGCTGAGACTGTTTTCTCCATGCATGAAGTAGCTATCCTAATATCACTGGATATCTCCAGTGCTTTCGATAATGCCTGGTGGCCAAAAGTTCTAACTCAATTAAAAAGGAAGCTCTGTCCCAAAAATTTATATAAATTAATACAATCTTATTTCCAAAATCGGAAAGTTAAACTTCAAGTCGGATCAGCAGTTTCTTCAAAGATCCTGAAAAGGGGTTGCCCACAAGGATCTAGCTGTAGTCCTGGTTTTTGGAACATTTTATACGATGACCTTCTAACTTTACGTCTTCCTGTTGGTTGTAAAGTTGTGGCCTACGCTGATGACGCCCTTCTTTTAATTAAAGCAGATAATGTGCGGGATCTGAGAGTAAGAGCAAATTTGTCTCTTGACATTTTATTTACTTGGGGTTGTGATAATAAATTACAATTTAATCCCCAGAAAACGAAGGCCATGCTTGTTACAAGGAGAAGGAAACTAAGAAAGCCGAATATTAAAATGAATGGACAAAATATCACTATTGAAAATCATATCCTTTATCTGGGAGTTGTACGTGACAAGAAGTTAACCTCCAGGGCTCATTTCAACAAACTGCAACAGAAAAGCAGTAAGTTTATGCAAGGTTTAGCTATTGCCTGCAGACCTTCTTGGGGACTAAATTCAGAGGTAGTAAGAATTATTTATGATACAGCGTTTGCACCTCTGATATTGTATTGTGTTTCCTCTTTTCGAATGACACTTGAGAAGAAATAGGCTCAGCATAAATTGATGAAAATTCAGAGAGGATTTACCCTTCGTATTTTGCTTACCACACCACCTCTACTCATGCAGCTCTTCTTATTGCAGGCACTTAGCCACTATTTCTGACGGCGATACCAAAAGCTGAACTCACTTTTTTGAATAAAAACAAATTGTCACCATTGCCCATTCTGAATACCACTCTAGAGCAAGCTTGTCATTTTCTACGGTCTGATCACCCAAGTCTCTTCAAAAACTTTATTTATGAAAATTGTTCAATTACCCATGACTGCTTTATTTATACAGATAGATCTCGCATACCAGGTACAGATGAACAGGACAGAGTTGGATGTGCCTTTGTTGTTCTCGAAAACGATTCTGAGGTGTTCTCATCACAGTACAAACTCTCTTCCACATGCTTTATTTTCCAGGCTGAACTGTGGGCGATCAAGTCTGCGATCGAATGATGCAAATCTAACAATAAGAAATCTCGGTTATTAAGTGATTCGTAAGCTGCGCTGAATGCGATAAATAATAAATATAATCTGAATCCAATAGCTGTAGCTATTAGAACCACAGCTCAACAAAGTCCGCACATCTGTTTTGACTGGATTCACGGTCGCTGTGGAATATCTGGAAATGAGAAAGCTGATCTACTGGCGAAATCAGCGGCTACATCTAATTTGGAAATTTCTTATGACAAAACGTCACCTAGCTACGCTAAAAAAAATCATAAAGAAGCACGTAATCCATCAATGGAACAACATTTGGACTTCTTCCACTAGAGGCCAAGTTACCAGAGAAATATTCTTCCCTGAGGTTTTCAATCGCCTACAAAGTAACGTGTTGGTGCTAAGGTTTGAAATTACTCAATTTTTGACTGGCCATGGCAAATTTCGTTACTATTTTCATCGATTCAGAATTAATCGTCCTGATGGCTACGTGTGTGTTTGCGGATCCTCACAAACGGTGGACCACCTACTGTTTCAATGTGCTGCATTTGAAAGAAGAGGACATGACTTGAACTCTCATTTGAATTATTGCAACATTGCATTATCAAAACCCCTGTATCATTTGTTTAAGAAGCCGTGCTGTTACAAATATTTTATTAACTTCATCCACTTCATTTTCCGTCGATTAGCTACATGAATTCTTTTTCATTTAAAACTGAATATGTATTTTAACCACAGCCCTAGTATACTATGTAAAATAGGGTTCCAAACTGTTTTGGATATTCAATAATAATAATAATAATAATAATAATAATAATAATAATAATAATAATAATAATAATAATAATAATAATAATAATAACAAGGGAACTAACACCGAAAACAATTACCGAATAAACAGGTGCACGATTGCCCATACTAAATGGCCTTAATGACAAAAGAAAATGGTTGGTTGTAGCCGGGCATAAACCAAATGCAAGAAGGCGAAACTCTTGCACCTCTTTCAAGAAATGTTAAACCCTTAAGTGGGCTTATGGCCCAATGATACAGAGGGTGGCTAATCCTACACTACACCGAGGTGACTGTATAAGAAACATTAGTGCCAAAAGGATTTACGAAAATTTGGAGGTTTTTGAAAACTTAAGTCACCCCATGCAAGATTGAATTAAATATGGCAGAGGGTCAACACTCTTCGTTCCCTTACATTACATGTTTCCCAGTAGAGAATAGAATAGGGTCCTCAGACTTGTCAAAATTCTACATTTAAACATCCAGATTTAGAAATTTACATTAAATAAAAGAGGTTGAAACATTCCCCTCAATCTATCCGTAGGATCTATTACATCTCTATGAAAATTATGTCATTACCTTGAGTCGCTGGGCCTTCCTCACGCAGGCCGCACCCTTATCTCCCTTCGGACGCGCCACACTCACAATCACTGGAGCAATTCAGAAAATACGGCCCTAAAGTGCCCTGCTTTTATAGTACTTTAAGGGGAAGCTTCCATAACTCTTTACTGATAGGCTGGATTCCTGTACACACTCCCAATTTTATTTGGCTACAGAAAATATTTACAACTTTTTGATAGGTTGCTTACTATCAAGTGTTGACAACTTCAATACATAAACGAAACAATCCTCAGAACCAAAGGTTTGCCAACTGCAAAAAATAAATATTTCTTTATGAAATAATTCGAGTTTAGCCCACTAGAGGGAGGAAACAAATCGATGGTACAGACATCTAATAGTAGAAAACCAAAGTTTCTGGTACCGGTACTTTACAAGTTCAAGCCGGGGAAAGTGTACCCCTGGTACAATTATCATCATCATCATCATCATCATCATCATCATCATCACACACTCATACACGCAGGTCGCCCAAGGATATCAAGTAGGAAAACCTACACCAGGCCTCTCTGGGAGGCCACATAATCAATCAGTCAATCAATCTATATATCTATCTATTTGTCTCTCTATCTATCTATTTGTTAAATTATATTTGTTCGTGGCGTCGACCTCTGTAGATCTTTTGCCACTACTTGCACCATATGATATGAAGCTGCGTGTAATTTTAATTGCGGAAGTGTAGAGTGTTGAATGTGAGGAAAGGAACGTTAAGGACGACACAAACACCCAGTCCGCAGGCCAAGGAAATTAATCATTTAAGCTAACCCGGTCGGGAATCGAACCCGGGCCCGCGGGTGACGGGCGGACGCGTTACCCCCTACACTGCGGGGCCGGACTCTATCTATCTATCTATCTATCTATCTATCTATCTATCTATCTATCTATCTATCTATCTATATAAGTATCTATCTATCTATCTAAGTATCTATCTATCTATCTATCTATCTATCTATCTATCTATCTATCTATTTCAAAAATCACGAAGGCGCCATGGTGAGAGGTTTATAGAGGAAGAATGAACTTATATGTGTTACCGATGCAACAACTTGTAGCTAAATCTAACCCTTCAAACACTAGTTAGCCACAGGATTTCTTTCGTTCTGAATCGAAAATATGATGTTTACCCAAATTCAAAAGTTCAGTTAGCCTCTAAAATAATCGATGTTTTATTAATGTTAAACTTCGTGGTGGCGATTTTTATTCTGAAAATGTTGGCTGGTTAAGATGAGTTTAATAACAGTAAAAAAAGCCACACAATAAGTGCAGGACGAGTCATTCTGGAGCTTCTTTTGACGTAATGGTAAGATATATAACAATGTTTTTCTATCAATAGTATTGACTATAACATCAACATTTTCTAACCATACCTACAGATAGACATAAATCTGTAAAGATGGAAGAAATTCGTGCTGGTAAAGGACTGGAGCCACCTGAAATATTATACAACGTAATGTCTCGGAGGTGAGTGGGGAAAATAATGAGAACCATTTGGGATACAACCGGGCAGATATCGAACTCAGATCCCTCTAATCTGAAGGCCACACCCTCACCATTCAGCCAAAAATTGGGCCTGTTAGCCGCAAGAGTACTGTCAATAAAAGAAATAAATTATAATAACTTAACTTGCGATATCGTCAACAGAGTTCAATCCGGGAACCCTCAGTAGTCTTGTACAGCTCTGCTACAATGAATGAGCCCTGTAAACCGCAACAAAACCCTGGAAATAACTTTATAAGCGTGCCAAACAGTTACATGACAGAATAAGGGCAGAATTTCCTAAGTCAGTACAAGGGAGTATTAAATTAATTAGCCCGCAGCATGCAGTCTCGGAGAATAGACCGGTCCCCCAGAGATTTAACGTTGCTCCATCCCGCTTACAAGGTTCCGTTCATCTCCTCGGTGTCCAGCCCAGCTGGCTCTACCCCGTATAGAGCCTATTGCAGCCAATTTACAACGGCTAGTAATGTATTACCGTGACACAGCCGAGAATTAGTCGTAGAGGGAAAATGAAGCCTTGAAATTAGCGATCGCATGGTTCGTTTTGTCATGTCACGCTCGAAACTTCAAAGGACGCAGCAGTGCATATATTTTATCTCTTTTTCCTTTTCTTTCAGATTTTGGCAAACTGTTGACTGCGTAAAACTTAAGGATTACTGACCATTCTTTCCTCATTTCCTCAAACATCTTCAGCTTGGACCTACTCCTAAGCTATTTCTTTCGGAATCTCTTTGACAGTTTCGATTCGACCCTTGAACACTTCCAGGTTGTGATTGAGTTCAGCTATGATACCAATTTCTTCGGCATTCTTCCTGGTCTCCTTTAACTACTTCGTGGTTGCCTTTATTCGGATGATAAATTCGAAGATCCTTTTAGATAATCGAATTTCCTCCATTCTCACTAAAATTCCGTAAAATTTCAATCTTTATTTCCCCATTGTATCTCGACTATTTTCGGTATACATATAGCGGTCCTCCTTTTTATTTTTCGGCCGTGTCCCCTCTGGAGTTTTCTATAGTCCTAGAATTTGCCTTTCGCTATTCTCAGTTTGTTTTGGCTCCCCTTCCTTATTCAGTATATAATATGATTTGTACTAAACACAAAGTGCAGTGCAAAACTGAAAACACACCATTAGATTTACTATCATTTAATGTTGGATTTTGGCCTTATAAGATGTCACTCGTTTATGTATTTTTTCTGTACTGGATTAGCCTGTAGACAAAGTGTAGCTTTTGGCTCCTTCCTTGTTTGCCTTTTCGTCCAGTCCGTTTCTCTGTTGTTGTTTATTTTTAATTCCCCGTGCTCTCCCCCCATGTATCTCTCCTTCTGGCGTCTGTACTCCATTGCATTAATTTTATTTATTACGTCATGTTGTTAATAAAAACTGAACCTGCAGTTATACGTGGAAACCAAACCACAAGGATATTCAAAGTAACATCATCAGGTGACTCAGAAAAGACAATATTTTAAGTTACCCTTTGGTATAAAGGTCAGGTCTGGATATCTGTATTTAATAGCATACTTATAAAGAAGAAATGTGAATGAGCATAAATCATGATCATGAAATCTTAACTTGTATAAAACGTAAACGAATTGTCAGCAACACGGGCATTTCCTGTTACCAGGCACATGGTATTGCACAGTGCAAAGTCCGCGCCGGCAGTGCAGTAAATATTGGTTGAATCTGTTCATTCTTACTCAGTTCCAAGCTTGGAAAATATGTGATGACATAAAAGGAAGAATACCCTGCACACACATGTGATCACGAAGATGTCTTAGTTGACGTCATATTTGAATAGCAAAGAAATTCAATATTCGTTCTTTAAGAGTATTTGTTCCATGCGGTACTATGTCGAATTTCATACGAGGAACGTCCAAGTAAAACCGAACATGTCCAGAAAAATCAAGCATTTAAGTAAGCATTGATTTTTGATGCAATAGTATCGTTTGAAACAGATTCTCAACTGAAATCTGGCGAAGATTGAACATATCTTCTTAATAATGAAGTTACAAAAATCTAGGTCTGTGCTAAAGCAGATATGTCCTAGTAATGGTCCCGAGCATATGAGAACATGTCCGTACCACCAATCGCCAGCCGAATATTTGTCACGTGACATCCTCCTCCCCCCCCCCCCACTTTTGTTCGGCGAACTAACGTACAATTGTGACTTAATAACTAAGACTAATATCATTATTAAAATAATGTTATTAAATATCGTAGGTTTGATTCAATACATTAACCAAAGTTACTGGACTTACTTATTTTGTTTATTTTGAAGAGAATTTGCTATCCGTCAGTCTTTTGTTGCAATATCAAATATTATTTTAACATACTGATGGCTATAGTGTTTGTATTAAATATCATAAGAAAATGAAAAAAATCTGTTGATTTCAAAACTCACCTTAACAACCTGAAAATAAAGGAAGAAGTCCTGTTACCGTCTGAGAGAAAAGTCACTTGCGACTTGAGAAAAACCAAACATGTTCATTCTTGCACATACATTTATATATTTTTATTGATGTTTGATCTGCGCCAGTTATATAGAGATCGTCTCAGTGTCAATATAAATGTGTCTTAGAAGTAGTCATTCAAAAGTTTATATCCAGTTGCTAATTTACGAATTTCTTTCCTCCTGAAAGTCCGGATATGACGGACACATTTGCTTTTGCAGAACGTTTCTCGCATGTTTATGTTCAAAATAATGTGATAAGTGGCACATTGCGATATTATGACTTAACCACACTTAACTTCTAACAAAATAAAACATACCATTAAAGAAACTTTTGCAATCTATGTAAAACAGTTGCTTTGATGTTTAGCAAATTGCTACATTGTTGAAATAAAAACAAATGCATTAAACATATAATCTAATAAAATATTGTACAATAACCGGACGAAAGTGTTCCAAGTAATCGTTCCGAAATTCCTGCTTCGCCTAACAGAACGGCCCTAGACATCTCATTTCATACATAAAACACCAGTTTTGGCCCTTGTACACCATTGCCAGTTCGTTTGATTATACAGTAGATGATCTACTGGTGAACATCGAAATGAAAGATAAATTACTGTTATTTTCACTTCTCAAAAAATCTTTCCAGAAGGTGATGGGAACGGTAAATAGTAAAAACCCATTCATTGATGTCCCTCTAATGTATAACATGATTTGACCATGGACCGTCCTGCTTGGCTCTTCATGGCGCAAAAGTGGCCGCTCATAACAATCGAAGATCCTTTGGGCTTTGTATGGTGTATTTTGAGTTTAGCCTCCAGCGCCGCACTACAGCGAGTATTTTCGTCAGTCTGCTAAATAATTATTATTGCTGCTATTAGTTTTGTTCAACTTAATGAAAACTAAAGCAAGGAATGGACTGTATAAAAGACATTATGTGGAATGTTATGCACTAAGAGATGAAATCGCACCGGGCGAGTTGGCCGTGCGGTTAGGAGAGCGCGGCTGTGAGCTTGCATTCGGGAGATAGTGCGTCCCACTGTCGGCAGCCCTGCGGATGGTTTTCCGTGGTTTTCCATTTTCACACCAGGCAAATGCTGGGCCTGTACCATAATTAAGGCCACAGCTGCTTTCTTCCAACTCCTACGCCTATCTGTATCGATGCGACGTAAAGCTACTAGCAAAAAACGACGTAATCGCAGTGTTATTCATTTTTATGTCTACCCCTCTTGTCGCCAGCCTTAATTGAGGAGCTTATGAAGATGAAATGTGTGAGTGATGGCTGAATGAAATTAGGTAAGGAAGTGTAAGGAATCGGTTGTGGCTTATGAATAGGAACTAATTACGGCATTTGCCTGGAAGTGAAAATCGGAAACCACAGAAAAGAACAGGACAGCCGCCGGTGGTGTTTGAACCCGTTCGTCTCCTGAATGCAGAGCTTGGTGCATAGCCGCAGCGCGCGTCCCCTCCACTTGGTTACTGTTCATTTAACGTGACGAATTCGTATTGCAGAAGACTTAACAGTGATACGTATGAGAGACAAGAAGACTAAGTTGCATGGAGCGGCCGCAAGAACTGTTTTTTTTTAATTCTCTGAATACCTGTCTATATTTAATTTTTGATTATTGGTTTAGTGTCAGTTGAATACTTTTAAATTAATAAGTACCTGTTCCAAATCGTATATTGTAAATATAAAGTTACCATTCTTAACAGGTAACTGAAAATTCTACTGCAATACATTTTTTTTCATTATGGAATCTCCTCCTTTTATAACTGGTTGGCCTGGCAACACTGCCCTTGTACCGTAAATAACTACAATACGCCCAATAGTCTTAAAAGTTTTAACACATCGAAAGAGTTCACTATTGATTTAAATAGTGTGAACTTATGTGATCAGTGAAAAAAAGACACATTCTTCATTGACTGCGCATAACTCGAGTTCACTGGTCTAATTTAACCATTTTATGGACTCTGAGGCTAGTTAATTAGTGAAATTATAACTCTGAAAGATGCGGTTCACTCTATAATCTGATAGAATAAAATGGGTAGTCGAAATTGACGCGCATGAGGCCCAAATGGCGTTAAATCAAATTACCTGCACGTGGTACTGGAGGCCATATTATTATTATTATTATTATTATTATTATTATTATTATTATTATTATTATTATTATTATTATTATTCTTTCGAATGGGCCACCAGAGGACCACGTGCCAATTTCAATTCCTTCTTCTTTGTTCTTTCCTTTTCTTCCAGTACGCTTTCATCTGTTCGCTATGTTTCTTCTTTCTGTCTTCAGACCACTTTGAACAAGTCTTTTTTACTTTCCTACCTTGGAATCCTTCTATTTTCAATACTTTTTCCCGAAAGCCTTCTCTATTATTTATTTCTTCTGTTGTTATATTTTTTTTTCTAAATCCTTTCTTACTTCATTGACCCAGCTTGTCGTTGATTTCTTACCCCACAAATATCTGAAAATCTTACTGGTTAATCTACTATCTTGCATTCGATATAAATGTCCAAAAAACATAAGTCTCCTTTTCCTCATTACATCTGATATATTTTCTATTTTTTGATATATTTCAGCATTACTTCGTAATTTCCAACCTTCTGCTGTGTTTTGTGGGCCTAATATTTTCCTCATGATTCGCCTTTCTAGTATTTCTAGTTTATCTAAATTATAGTTTAATGCCAGACATTCGCTTGCATATAGGCATTCTGGCTTCACTACTGTGTTGTAGTGCCTAATTTTTGCATTTTTGGATAGGCATCTTTTATTGTAGATATCTTTGGTAACACCATAAGCTCTCTCCATTTTATGTACCCTCACCTCTACTGCAGATTTTTCTAAACCATTTTCTTGGGTTATTTCCCCTAGATATTTGAATTTTTTTACCCTCCCTATTTCGCCAATATCTGTTTTCAGAAATTTTGGTGCATCCCAAATATTTGTTAAAAATTTTGTTTTTTCTGCAGAAATTCTTAAGCCAGTTCTGCTGGCGATTCTTTCCAAGACATTTACTTGGGTTATAGCAGATGTCACATTTTCAGAAAGTATTGCAAAGTCATCTGCAAATGCAAGACAATTTATTTCGATCCTTTTTTTTCCTCTTCCTAACCTTATCGGTGAAATGTTGAGTTCAATAAGTTTTTCGTTCCAAATTCTCACTATTTTCTCTAGGACACAATTAAAAAGAATTGGGGATAGTCCGTCACCTTGTCGTACACCAGTTTTTATTTTGAAAGGCTGTGATATCTCTCCCAGAAATTTCACTTTAGAGACTGTGTCTGTAAGTGTTTCACGGATTAGATTTGCCAGTTTAGACTTTATGCCAAATTCTCGAATTATTTTATATATAGTTTCTCTGTCAACAGAATCAAAAGCCTTTTTGAAATCTACAAACATGACTACAATGTCCTTTGAATTAAGTAACCTGTGGCGAATTATTGACTTAAGATTAAATATTTGTTCTGAACACGATCTTCCTTTCCTGAAACCACCTTGATATTCACCTAAATGATTGTCTAGTGTTGTTTATACTCTGTTTAATAAAATCTTGGAAAATATTTTATATGCCACTGCTAATAAAGATATTCCTCTGTAGTTATTAACGTCCTGTTTATTACCTTTTTTGTGGAGTGGATGTATCAAGGCTACTTTCCATTCCTCAGGATTTTTTTAAGTTTTCCAGATTTCTTCAAAGAGTAATTGTAGCTCATTTGCTATATTTGGCAAGGACCACTTCAAAAGTTCCGCTGTAATAGAATCTTCTCCGCTAGCTTTGTTGTTTTTGAGGGTTTTAATTACTTCTTCAATTTCTTTTATAGTTGGTGGTATGTCTTCTTCCAAATTTTCATCAATATCTTGAAATTCTAATTTATGACTTGGTTCAGGACAGTTCAAAAGTTGATCAAAATATCTTGTTAATATCTCACAATTTTCAGTATTGCTTAGTCCAATTCTGCCGTTTTCATCCTTGAAACTAACATTTGTAGTTTGGTACCCTTTAATTCATTCTTAAAAGTCTGATAAAAGTCACGGGTGTTATTTTTTATAAAGTTTTTGTCCATTGCTATAAGTTTCTCCTATTGAAAGGCTCGTTTAGTACTTCTGATTATCCTTGCTGTTTCCTTCCTTTGTTGTTTAAACTGATCAAAATCTTCAATTTTCTTTGAGCATTTCCATTTTTTCCATGTTTTAGCCCTCTCTGCTAAAGCTTCTTCACATATTTCATTCCACCATACTTTCCTTTTATTTTTTATTGGCCCAAATGTTTTCTGTGCTGCATAATTAATTGCTTTGGATATTTCTTGCCAGTTGCCTTGTTTAGCCACTTTAATTTCGTCTTGGTAGTTTTTAATTGATTCTTTTGTTATAGTAAGTCTGTCTACATTATATTTTATTAACCTCTGTGGCTTTCTTTGTTCTTTATTAGGTAGGAGTTTGGCTTTAATTTTAGAGAGATAATGGTCAGAATCAAATTCACCATTCCTTACTACTTTCACATTCATAATTTCTTTTGTACTTAGTTTTGAAACAGCCACATGATCTAACTGAAATTCTCCTAACATTGGGTTTGGAGATATCCATGTTTTAGCTTTTCTGGGGAGTTTTCTAAAGAAGGTTGACATTAGTTTCAGGTGATAGCTTTGACACAAACTGATTAGCCTAATACCATTTGTATTTGTTCTTCTGTGGGCTGGGTAATGTCCTACTACATTTCTAAATTTCTTTTCTCTACCTATTTGTGCATTATTATTATTATTATTATTATTATTATTATTATTATTATTATTATTATTATTGCTTTTACGTCCCACTAACTACTTCTTACGGTTTTCGGAGACTACGAGGTACCTGAATATTTTTTCTCGCTTCTTTCACGTACCAGTAAATTTACCGATTCGGTGCTGATGTATTTGAGCACCTTCAAAATACCACCGAACTGAGCCAAGATCGAACCTCTCAACTTGGGCTCAGAAAGCCAGCGTTTTACACGTCTGAGCCACTCAGCCCGGCATTATTATTATTATTATTATTATTATTATTATTATTATTATTATTATTATTATTATTATTATTATTATTATTATTATTATTATGTGTGTTCTCCCAGAATGGTAATATAGTAAGTGAGATTGAATCAAGGTGTAGTAAAGCTAATGCAATGAGCTCGCAGTTGCGATCAACAATATTCTGTAAGAAGGAAGTCAGCTCCCGGAACAAATTATCTTTACTTCGGTCTGTTTTCAGACCACCGAAGTCGATAGCTGCAGTCGCTTAAGTGTGGCCAGTATCCAGTGTTCGGGAGACAGTGGTTTCGAACCCCACTGTCAACAGCCCAGAAGATGGTTTTCCGTGGTTTCCCATTTTCACACCAGGCAAATGCTGGGGCTGTACCTTAATTAAGGCCGCGGCCGCTTCCCTCCCACTCCTAGCCCCTTCCTATCCCATCGTCGCCATAAGAAATATCTGCCAGGTTGAGTGGCTCAGTCGGTTGAGGCGCTGGCCTTCTGATCCCAACTTGGCAGGTTCGATCCTGGCTCAGTCCGGTGGTATTTGAAGGTGCTCAAATACGTCAGCTTCGTGTCGGTAGATTTACTGGCACGTAAAAGAACTCCTGCGGGACAATATTCCGGCACCTCGGCGTCTCCAAAAACCGTAATAGAGTAGTTAGTGGGACGTAAAGCCAATCACATTATTATTTATTATTAAGAAATATCTGTGTCGGTGCGACGTAAAGCAACTTGTAAAAAAAAAGTTTTCAGACCAACTTTGCTTTACGGGAGCGAAAGCTGTGTGGACTCAGGATATAATTATAATTATGATTCGTCAATGAAGAATTTATAGTATGTTTTATGTTTTCTCCTTATATTTAATTTTAAACTTATGTATGCTTCTGACACGATATAAATAAATAAATAAATAAATAAATAAATAAATTCATAGGTTAGAAGTAACATACATGAAAGTAGCGAGAATGATTGCCGGTACAAACAGGTGGGTACAATGGCAGGAGGGTACTCGGAATGAAGAGATAAAGGCTAAGTTCGGAATGAACTCGATAGATGAAGCTGTACGAATAAACCGGCTTCGGTTGTGGCGTCATGAGAGGCAATTGGAGGAGGATCGGTTACCTAGGCGAAACATGGACTCTGTTGTGGAGGGTATGAGAAGTAGAGGTAGACCAAGACGACGATGGTTAGACTCAGTTTCTAACGATTTAAAGATAAGAGGTATAAAACTAAATGAGGCCACAGCACTAGCTGCAATCAGAGGATTGTGGCGACATTTAGTAAATTCACAGAGGCTTGCAGACTGAACGCTGAAAGGCATAACGGTCTATAATGGTAATGTAATGTAATGCAATTATTATTATTATTATTATTATTATTATTATTATTATTATTATTATTATTATTATTATTATTATTATTATTGCCGAAAAGAGTGGCTGCGCATGTTTACGCTCTACTGCTATCAAGCCAAAGTTCTGCGTTCGGGAGACGAATGGGTTCGAGCCCCACCGTCGACTGCCCTGAGAATTGTTTTCTGTGGTTTCCCATTTTCACTTTCAGGCAAATGCCGGGACAGTTCCTATTCGTAAACCACAGCCGATTCGCTCCATCTCCTTCCTCAATTTCATTCACCAACATTCATTTCACTTCATTAGCTTCTCAACCGAGGTTGGCATCAAGAAGGGAATCCGGCCGTAAAAACATGCATATAAATCCATCACACTTCATCCCCGACCCCGTATCAATAAATGGGACTAAGGGTAGATTATTATTATTATTATTATTATTATTATTATTATTATTATTATTATTATTATTATTATTATTATATTAAGGAGGAGAATGCATTATATAAGCAAGAAATAAATCGAAAGTCTTTCCGTTATATCAAACATGCTCTGAATGTGCAGTTCATCTCTCACCGGCACAATTTCCGTGAGTGGCTTTCTGGATTCTTTTTTTCCTGTTGCTCTTTATAATGTTAATATGAATAATCAAATCTAATTATTTTCACATTTCAATTATTTATTATATATGAATACAAATACCCTTATAAATATTAACATCAATGTTAAAGTCGTTAGAAGACAAATTTATATTAATGCTAACAGCATCGAATGTGGATGATAACATGAACAGATGTTATTATCTGGGAAATGTGCCCTGATTGTGGATAAAATTTCGTGCATGAACGGTGACAAATTTTGCAGTTTTATTCATGAGGCTCCTAGTTTTATGGGTTAAAACATTATTCTCCTGTCGGGTCAGCTGCAAGTTTGAAAATTTTGTAGTCGATCATTAGCCTAATTTCAGTAAATTAAAGATTAAAGCACAGCAGCTTGCCAAGTGGTTCGTTCAGGTTCGATTCCTTGCTCGATAATGAAGCATTCTAGTGTTTGCATAAGGTTTAGGATTGCAGCGGCAGTGACAACTGCTTCATGTAAGAGGCTTGGGCATCAAGATCATCAACCCCCTCTCATTTAGTGCATGTAAAGTTTTAACGCGAACTCTCGGGTACCAGCACTATGATGGTCAAGGTTTTTTTTTTTCTTTTTTTTTTTAGTACTTGAGGTGGTTACTGTGTGGGGATTAGGCCCTATTTTACGGTCGGATACCTCTCTTGACGCCAACCCTGTGTGATGTGTTATACGTAAATGAAGATGCAGTAAGGCGAAAACAACAACCTGCCGCTAAGCCAAATAACTAACCAGACGCATACAAAATCTCCAGCCCGCCCGGGAAGCAAACACACGGTCGACTGAACTGAAGGCCATTTAGCCAAGAAGACGGACAGGAATTGTTCGAACGATACTGATAAACTCATAAACTTAAATAAGAATCGTTCTTTGAATTTCATTAACAAATCCCACCTAAATAATGACTTATATTATTATATTTATATTTATAATTTCCCTGGTTAACACTTCATTCACTTAACCTTCTTACCGTAAACTCATAAACTTAATTAACAATCGTTGTTTGAATTTCATAAACAAATCCCACCTAAATAATAACTTATAGAGGTGCGCCAGAAACGCACTGATATCGATAAGTCACAAACCATCTCTCTGGAGATAGGTGATACGGATGACCAGGGGAAATAATTTTCCAGCAATTCGAATTTCATATATTTTGAAAAACTTTGTTATGCTTGACACATAATTGGAAATTGCCTAGATTGATAAAGCTTACAATAATATCTACAATCACGTTACAGTCTAAGCTTAAAAGGAGTTGGTCGTGTTATAACAGATAATGTGAGCTAATGTCTGGAGGACTGGAAATAGTATTGGAAGAGTAAAACTCAAGATCTGCGCTGTCATTAAACAATTTCTACGTCTATTGATTGGGTCTTATATACGGTAAACTTTATAACAAATCGTGAGTAGGCATATTGTAGAAGGCACTTGGACATTACATATACATTACTGCCCAGCTCCGCAATGTAAGGTGTACAGCTATTAGCAAGTTCGAATCCCGTCACTGACAGAAAGTGAGGAACCGCAGATTGGATGGGATGTGGTTTAAGTAGATGTATGCAGTTCACTTGTATTGGGGCAGAGCCTGAAAATAACTTCATTACCTCGGGACGAAGACTCTAATTTGCTTTTATATATTATTTAAGGATAATGTCACTCTTCTTATAAAGGTCATTCCTTTGGTTCAGAATCGTTGTCATAAGTTTGTTATATTAACGAATTAATTTTAGTAATGTATTTCATATTTAGATTTAAATTACTTTTTTCTCTCTAAGCTTTGCAGTGGTAGCAAAAACACAACATTGTGTAATCATAGAACCATAAGTTTGTAATATTAACAAATTAATTTTCTTAATGCGTGCTACTTTCGGATTTAAAAAATATTTTTATGCGTAAACTTTGTAGCAGTAGCAAATATCAAGGAAGCATTACTAAGGATAGTCATTCAATACAGAAATATTAGAAAACAAAAGTACTTCGGCAACACAAAAACTTGGAAAAATACCCGAATAACAAATTCTTGGCTGTTATTTTCATATGAAATTAGCGTACTTTACAACACATTGTGGGATTTTATATGTGAATTACATGAACATATTTTGGTTGAAATTACATGAGGAATTACCCCACTCCAAAAATTTTGTGAAATGTATTTTGCTGCAATCAAAAGCACACGAAATCATTTTTTGTTTCATTTATACGTAGAATCATCAAACTCAAAAGCATTTTGGAAGAATTTACAAGCGAAACTGTAGTACATGAAAATATTCTAGAGGACTTTGTATGTGGAATTACCACACGTGAAAATGTTTTGACTGAATTGACATTTGCAATTATTGTACTTGAATTTTTTTTATTTTTTTATTTTTTTTTTTTGTAAAATTTAAAGGTATAGGATCGTATTATAAAACATTTTGGTGGAGTTTACACGTGGATTTATCGTACCTGGTGACAACTTGGTAGAAGTTGTACGTGGATGCAATATCCCAAATATGAGTATGTGGAATTTGCATATGGATTTGTCGTATCAAAAATTTACTTGTAGAATTTTCGTACCTGAAAATATTGTGGCAGAAATTGTTGTCCCGAAAACATTTGTCTAAAAATTTCACACCCGAACACATTTTTGTTGACATTGCTTGTAGAATTATATTGTCATACACGAAAATAATTTGGATGAATTCATATGAACAATTGTTGTCCCGAACAGTTTCAATAATTTACATATGGAGTTTTCATCCCGAAAACAGTTATCAGAATTTACATTTGGAATGATTTACCCGAATACGTTTTCGATAGATTTATGTGTGACATTCTCCATCATCATCATCATCATCATGAATTCCTTCCAGCGAGCCGGGTAGGATGTTGAGGAACGATGTGCCTCCATTTATTATGGTCCTGATATGCTTTTCTCCTCTCTAGGGCATCCCATGTTTTCTCCCCTCTTCTCTAGGTCTCCTCTTATCTGATCTAACCAACTCTTTCCAGGGCGTCCAATTGGTCTTCGTCCAGGAGCGTTTTCAAAATACTTCCTTGCAGTGACGTGCATTGAACCCCAAGAAGACCATCTCCTGCAAAAGGCAACTTCTCCCTTCAGCGGTCACGATTCAAAGACGCCTCGGAAGAGCTAGGCTCTAGCGAAGCGCCTCTCTCCGGAAATTAGGAAATCGTAAAACAACCAATGAGCGTCCGTTCTTTTTCCTTCACCCACCAATCAAAATAAATTTTATAATGACCAATAGGGACCCAGGAACAATATCTGATAAAGAATATCGAGTAGCATCCAGAAACGTCGAAACTGATGCAATATTATGAAACCGGAAACATCCCACGCCGATCTGGCGCGTGTACTACCGTATGTGCCAGAATTTACATTTTACTTCAGTTTTACCCACGATAATCAAACAATCTTAAAACCATATTAAAATCAACTAATTCCAAACTTCCCACACTGAAAATATAACCCAACACAGCAAACGATAAATAAATACACAATATAAAATTCCCCAGTGTTTCAGTTCTAAACAACCATTATAACCGTACGAGCTGTAATCATGGAGATATTCAAGAGTTTATTTCAAAGTGTTTCCACAACCAAGCATTGCTGACGAGGAAGTATTGTTATGCCACCACAGTAGCAAACTACTTGGCTATGATGGTTGTTGTCGTTATTGTCTTTATAATATGCAAAATAATAATAATATTATTTGTGTTACGTCTCACTAACAACACTTACGGTTTTCTGAGACTCAAGGTGCCGTAATTTTGTCCCACGGGAGTTCTTTTACGTGCCGACAATTTATGGCACCACACACGTTTCCATAATATGTTGACTGCATTTTAATCAGTACAGTGGTTCTACTTCAGATACTGACAACACGAACACTGTTCACGTAGTGAACAACTATAAAATTATTATGTATCCGTGATCCGATATACAGTAAATACGTAGAAAGAGACAAAACTGTCGCTCGGTTGGTCGGTTGGTCACTTGCTTCCTTGGCTTACGCTGCGTGAACCTTCCAACCGGCTGCCCTTTAGAAGCGATTTTATGCTACAGTCCGCGGTAAAAAATATAACTCCTTAAAATTAAATAAACATTTCGATATTATCCTCGAGTTCCTCATCAAAATAAATTGTTTGACCTCCTCCAGTATTTTATAAGGATTGCAATAACCTTGCCAGGACATTATTTGCATGAATGGTTCAGAAGTTATCACCATTTTAGACTGTAGTGGTAATACGCGTCAGCAGGACGGGCGTGCGCTGTCTCATATCACATGACGTCACTCAGAAGGCGTTCAGGGAGAGAAAGCAGTGAGCGCGATGCGGGAAGAGAACCCTCTGCTACTTAACATAACCACAGCGCACATAACGGAAATTCTCAAGTCTGTTCCGGAGATCACGTCGCTCACGTGCATAGACGACATGATCCTTGAGTTAAAAAATAAGGACCACCTCCAAGAGAACCTGCATAAACTTGAAAGATGGGTGGAATAGAACGATTTGGATATAAATATGGAGAAAACGGTCCAAATGACATTCCGAAAAGGAGGATACCCACAGCAAAAGACTAATTATCAATGACAAAACAACCACTGAAGATTGTCAACAAATTAAAATATCTTGGAATAACGCTATAGCCAAACCAAACCCCATGGCGCAACAGCCCTGAAGGACCATGGCCTACCAAGTGACCGCTGCCCAGCCCGAAGGCTTACAGATTACGAGGTGTCGTGTGGTCAGCACGACGGATCCTCTCGGCCGTTTCTCTTAGCTTTCTATACCGGGGCCGCTATCTCACCTTCAGATAGCTCCTCAATTGTAATCACGTAGGATGAGTAAATGCCTTTGCTGGCAGGACCTAGTGTTTACAGTGCACTATGTCTTCTGGTATAGGCTAGAGCAATTTTGTTACCTTCATAGATCTGTCTCTGTCTTATCCTTAGCTTTGACAATATGAAAGTTACTGAGGTATGAGCGATGCTAGTAATGCCAATCCTTATGCAGCCAGTCCTTGCTATGAATAGTGTGAAAATGTTGCTCATAGGGTCGGTTGGTGCATGCATTTCAGTGGGCTTGGCAGACTGATATGTAATAGCAACTCTGGCTCGGTGAGGAAAGCAACGGGAAACTACCTCACTCCTCATTTCCCTAGTACGCCTCTTCAGTGACAGCTGATGGCAGAGCTGTTGAGGATCCCACCAGCGGAATCGCTGACGGACTGAACATACATACAGGCTGGGTAGACCTCGAACCATCCCTCAGATGCAGGTAAAAATCCCTGACCTGGCCGTGAATCGAACCCAGGACCTCCGGGTAAGAGGCAAGCACGCTACCCCTACACCGCTGGGCCGGCGGAATAACGCTATAAACTATAATAAATCCATTCAGTTACCATGTACAAGAGAATCATAACAGCCACCAAAACAATATACAATGTCAATAATGATCTGGATTTAGGGCTTTCACCCCGGTGGTATATTACTGATGATGATGATGCTTGTTGTTTAAGGGGCCTAACATCTAAGGTCATCGGCCGAATTGTGGCAGGTGGCAGATTACTTATCAGTTGCTTACCTAGCCTTTTAAACGTTTTCACAAAACTTCAAAATTATCGAACATTTCCTTTGATAATTATTCTATTTCCTAACTCCTCGTCCTATAAATGAATGTTTGCCCCAGTTTATCGTCTTGAATTCCAACTTTATCTTTATATTACGATCTTTATTACTTTCAACAGCTACACTCAAGGTTGTCCGTCTACTAAAATGTCATTCCACACCATCTCTCCACTAACACACCGAAACGTACCATTTAGTCGAGCAACTCGTCTCCTTACTCCCAAGTCTTCCCAGCCCAAACTTTGCAACATTTCGTAATACTACTCCTTTGTCGTAAATCACCCAGAACAAATCATGCTTCTTTCCTTTGGATGTTCCCCAGTCCTCTTATCAACTAGTCCTGGTGTGGGCCCCGTACACTGAAACCATACTCTAATTGGGGTCTTACCAAAGACATATGCGCCCTCTCCTTTACATCCTTACTACAACCCCTAAATACCCTCATAACCATGTGAAGAGTTGTGTAACCATTCTTAACACCCTCGTTACTATGATTACCCCAATGAAGATCATTCCACCGAGTCAGTTGTGTGCGCGGTTAGTGGCGCGCAGCTGTGAGCTTGCATTCGGGAGATATTGGGTTCGAACCGCACTGTTGACATCTCTGAAGATAGTGTTACGTGGTTTCCAAGTTTCACACTAGGCGAATGCTGGTAAGCAAAGCAAAGTCATCTCCGTACAGGCCGGAAGGTAAAGGCTTCCACTATCCGTAACCTCGGCACTTGATTGGGTAGAGTGGTTAGCTCTACGCCCGGCCGCCTTTGCCCCTAGGAATTAACCTGGTACTCATTTTTGGTGTAGGCTGAGTGAACCTCAGGGCCATGTGCACCTCCGGAAGTGGAAATCTCGTTTCTTAAATATTTCGACTTCCTGACGGGGATATGAACCCACGTCCTTCCGGGCGAACCGAGCACGCCTTTTACCGCATCGGCCAGGCAGCCCCTAGGCGAATGCTGGTACTGTACCTTAATTAAGGCCCTTCGTTCCTACTCCTAATACCTTCCTATCCCATCGTCGCCATAAGAAGTAAGTACTATGTCGGTGCGACGTAAAGGCAATAAAAGTTCATTCCTCATATTAACACCGAGGTACTTACTGTGTTCCCTATGGGGTACTCACACCCCATTGTCACAGTAATTAAAACTGAGAGGACTTTTCCTCTTGGTGAAACTTACAACCTGACCTTTCGCCCCGTTTATCATCATACCTTTGTCCGCTGTCCATCTCAATACACTGTTTAAGTCCCCTTGTAGTCGCTCACATTCCAACAACTCATTTACTACTCTATACAGAGTAACATCATCCGCAAATGACCTTGTCTGTAATTCCAGTTTTTTACTCACATCATTTATATATAATAAAACATTAAGGTCCAATATTATTAAGTATGTAACGGCCGCTCAAGCAACGATCTACATTACCTCCCAGGCTGCATGCATGAGCGACTTTAACTCATGACGTTCACCAGTTAATATTACAAGGAGAGGTTAATGGAGCTCCTTCCGGAGTCGTATCATACAAGCATCCGGCTTAGCACTCTGCAGGTAGAGATTCACTTCCATCTTCTGCTGCACCGCCTTAAGTAAAGATGCTCCATTCCAGGCGAACATATAAAGAGCATATGAACCGAGTCTTTACTCAGAATATAGTCTGTACGTATACTGTTCCCATTATTTACCCTCTGAGTGCAAGGAGAACTTGAGAATCCCGCTTCATACATATTTAGGTTGTAACACTCATACCAAACTCCATGGCGCAACAGCGCCGAAGGAACTTGGCCTACCAAGCGACCTCTGTTCAGCCCGAAGGCCTGCATATTATGAAGTGTCGTGTGGTCAGCACGACGAATCTTCTCGGCCGTTATTCTTCGGTTTCTTGACCGGGACCGCCATCTCACCGTCAGATAGCCCCTCAATTGTAATCACGTAGGCTGAGTGGACCTCGAACCAGCCCTCAGATCCAGGTAAAATTCCCTGACCTGGCCGGGAATCGAACCAGGGGCTTGCGGGTAAGAGGCAGGCAGGCTACCCCTACACCGCGGGATTGGCTATTGCTCACTCACAGAAGATGAAAATATGCTGGATACGTTTGGTTTCTATATTAGAACACATTTTCTACTCATGGTTATCAGGGTATTAAGGGACTGCAGTAAGGATATAGTCCGCCTCTGTGGTGTAGTGGTTAGTGTGATTAGCTGCCACCCCCGGAGGCCCGGGTTCGATTCCCGGCTCTGCCACGAAATTTGAAAAGTGGTACGAGGGCTGGAACGGGGTCCACTCAGCCTCGGGAGGTCAACTGAGTAGAGGTGGGTTCGATTCCCACCTCAGCCATCTTGGAAGTGGTTTTCCGTGGTTCCCACTTCTCCTCCAGGCAAATGCCGGGATGGTACCTAACTTAAGGCCACGGCTGCTTCCTTCCCTCTCCCTTGTCTATCCCTTCCACTCTTCCCATCCCCCCGCAAGGCCCCTGTTCAACATAGCAGGTGAGGACGCCTGGGCGAGGTACTGGTCATTCTCCCCAGTTGTATCCCCCGACCCGATGTATGAAACTCTAGGACACTGCCCTTGAGGCGGTAGAGGTGGGATCTCTCGCTGAGTCCAAGGGAAAAGCCAACCCTGGAGGGTAAACAGATAAAGATAGATAGACGATAGATAGTAAGGATATAAAGGAGAGGGCATATATGTCCCTGGTAAGTCCCCAACTAGACTATGGTTCCAGTGTATGGGGCCCTCACTAGGAATACTTGATTATGAACATTAAAATAAGAATAATAATTTACACCAACTTTCCAATACCTATATTTCTTTATGTTTAGGGTATAAACATTACAACAGGTGTTAGGACATGTTTCGCTCAACTGTCGTAAGCATCATCAGCAGAAATAAATCTTAGCCTAAAGTTAGGTCAGGGCCCCGAACCTAGTGCCCTTAAAATATACGGTACCCTAAGATTCGATATTTACATTATAGAAATTCAAATAGGCTTAAAACTAATGTGAAAACATATATGAATGTTCATCATGGCTAAGAGAAAAGCACACAATCGTGTTGACAGAGGTTAAAAACATAAAGTACAACATAGAGCTCACCGGACCAAAAATTAGTCACCTTTGGAGAAATCATTTTAAGCCCCATTTATTACCGTGTACCTCCGTCTCTGGGCTTGATAACCTCCTGGATTCGGTTAGGGTTTTCAATGAGTTTCAAGTCAGGTGATTTTTCAGGCCAATCGAGATGTAATAGAGAGGGGGAGTGTTCATAAAACCAGTCACATGTGCGTCCAGCCCTACGAACTTTGTTGCTGTTATCTTGAAAATCGGGGTATCAATAGCATGCCCATGCAGATGTTGGCTGAAAAGCAACACCTGATCATCCAGAATGTTTAAATAAACATGTTGGTTCATGTTAGTGGTCACCCCATTGAGTGGGTCCAATCCATGATACGATAAACACCCCCAAAACATTACAGACTCACCACTGCTTGAACCCGACCTTGCACACAGGCAAAACATGGTACGTCAGACCACATTACGTTCCGCCAGTCAGCTACTTGTCCACATTCGATGATTTCCAGTCCACGCAGCTTCATGTGCCTGTGTGAGCAATGGCCTCTTGCGAGGTGACCTAATCCAAATGTTTATTGCATCCAGTTCCCGTCCCAATGTTCTCTCCCTAACAGTTTGGGATGGACCTTCATTCACTGACTGCAGCATTCCTGTCGGGTTGGGAAGGGATTTCCATTCACAAGCCGAGAAACGCGTCTCCGGTCCCTCTCAGTCAGGATCTTCTTATGACCACAATTTCTAACATCGTCTTTCGAGGCCACGCGTAGTACAACCTGCCGGCCTCGCGGTGTAGGGGTAGCGTGCCTGCATCTTACCCGGAAGCCTCGGGTTCGATTTTTGGGCAGGTCAGGGATGTTTACCTGCATCTGAGGGCTGGTTCGAGGTCTACTCAACCTACGTGATTACAATTGAGGAGTTATCGGACGGTGAGATGGCAGCCCTTGTCTAGAAAGTCAAGAATAACGGCCGAGAGTATTCGTCGTGCTGACCACTCGACACCTCTAATCTGCAGGCCTTTGGGCTGAGCAGCGGTCGCTTGGTAGGCCATGGCTCTTCGGGGCTGTTGCGCCATGGGTTTTTTTTTTTAGTACACCACTGCTCGTAGACATGTTGAACAGTCCGCTGCGAACACCAACAAATCCAGCAACTTCACGCACCGAACACGAGTGTCCCTTTTTGCTACTCTCTCACATCCTTACATTTACCCATGTTAGACGTACACTGTCCGCTTGAAACATCAATGTCTCACTGATCGCTACTGTCTTGTGCTCACGTAGAGGCAGTACGCGTGCGGTTGAGCACGAGAGTCGTTCGCTGCGCCATTTGTATAGGCTTAAAGATTCATCTGTGCGTGCGCACTAGGATGACTAACTTTTGTCCTGTGAGCTTATCAGTAAGGCTTCGGATTCGAGAAAGGAGAGTTCTGTGTCACAGTCTTATCTAACCTGTCACAAAAAGGTCATGGTTGACGGTGGTTTCCTTATCGTCTACTTTCTTGCATCCCTGCCCAATTTTAGACGCTATTATTGAAAACGATAGAAAGTTTCTGAAGCTGAGAAAGTGGCACGAGAATACATGAACTAACTCAGCGGTTTGTTTGTTGGCTCTTATTGTACGCATATAATATATTGTGTGTGTGTGAGAGAGAGGGGTGTCATCATCCCGAAGGTTGGGTGAATCCTCACCTTCTCGTCCACTGACTGCACCGTATGAATTTTCTGGAGAGTGGATGAGGCATACTAGGCAAAGCGAAGAGTGAGAAAGTTTGCCATTGCTTTCCTTTATACTGTATACAGAGCATATTAAATGGAGAATGATGTGTTATTTTGTACAAGTAATTTATTTATTTCTTGGTTATTTTATTGGGATGATTGTTAATTTATTAGTATTTCTATTTCTCTGGTTTATTTTTCATCTAGTTAAAATTAGTCATCCAGTTTTGTGTTCTAGATTAGTCGTTTGTACTTATGAAGTAAATTATGCTCTGTACATATTTGGTTTCTGTTTTGTGGAGGCTATTTTATTTTATGTTCTTTATCTTCATGAGTCCGCCTGTTGCCATTTCTTGATGGATGCAGTATTTTTGTATCCGTCTCTTGGCACAGGCCAGAGCAAAGTGTAGCTGCCACCGAAGTCCCAGTCTCATCCATGGCTGTGACAATATGGAAGCTGCTGGGGTATGGGTGGTGCTGAGTAATGACATTTGATGCACAAGTAGTGTCTGAGTGTTATGAAAGGTGTTGCTCATAGGATCAGTCGTGCTGCAGTGGCATCTTCTGGTCCAGTGAGGAAAGCAATGGCAAACTACCTCACTCCTCATCTTGCCTAGTACGCCTCATTTGGGCTCTGCCATTGGTTATTCAGGTTTCCCTATAACTGCATAGCCTTTGGTGGTGCTATTTGAGGATCCAACCAGCCTCTGGGCTGATGACCTAACAGACAGACAGACAGACAGACATTTTCATGAGTGTAACATCTGTGGATCAATGGTAGTGTGTCAGATTCTTGATCCCAAGGTCACGGGTTCAAAAACCGGTAGATGTAGTCGATTTTTTAAGGCTGTAAAAAAAAAAGAAAATCCTCGGCACTCCATGTCTTACGATATCGACATCTGGTGCCACATTTGGCGTTTATTCTGACAAAATTAATTAAAAACTCAGTCATAGGCCACCCACTATAGTTTCGGTTCAGTAATGCGATATGGCCAAATAAAAAGGAACGGGGAAGCTGACACCGGCGTAGCGTAGATGGTGTCATCTCAATATGCCTGAGCCTGGAAGCTGAGGCCATTCTTAATTATTTTCATTATGATTTTATTTGTAACTTCCCACCCCTGTTGTCTGCAAATAAAGCATATTGATTGACTTCATCAGTTTGCTGCTTTACTTTCAGGTGTCTAGAATCAATTTCCTATGTCTTCAAAGTCCAAGGTTAACTATTTTTTTCGATGGCCCCGAATCCCGGACTCCCGCCATATGTTCATATCCGCTAGGGCTTACTGTCGAAGTCACCCCGCCCCCAAAAAAACTACTCCCAGGATCAGCTCCTGATATGCAATATATTAAAATGCTCCAGACCAATGATTCCCAACTCCTTGTGAGACGTAGGCGACGTTATGAGGGCAATAATTCGGACTTCTAAGAACTTGGACTGTTTCTCTAAGGAATATTCGTAAAAAACGTTGTTAGAAAGCTTATTGGTATCTTGAAAAATGCAGAGAGAGGTGTGAGTTAATTTATGGCATATGAAGAGCCACAATCGTCATATGGAATCAAAATTATTCCACAGTATCACTCTGATTGAACGTATCAATTTCGGGGCGGGGGAGGGTGTATAAACACAACCTCCACAGAAGAGCCAAAGAAACATAGGCCGTTTGACATTAGAAGTAGTTGAATTTGCTGTGGCTGGAGGAAATTCGGAATCATGGCCTATTTCTCATATAAAACACAACATACATTAAGAAAGTTGCCACAATTATTTTTAAAACATTTTTCCAGAAATACGTCACACCATTTAATTTTTATTGCACATCGATTTCATCGTGTTGCTGAGGAGATGTGCAGCTTTCTCTCCGGTGTCGGTCGTTTGATCTCCAATACCAAGCAGTTTTTCCTTAAAGGTCCATCCTGTATCCATAAATTCAAAGAGGTGGCGTCTGATCTTCCTCTACCTCCATAATCAACCTCAACGAGATGGAGGAATTACTGCTGTTTTATGCAACGAACTTCCAGACAGAGGGTGAAGTCCTCAATTCTTGTTCCGAAGAAGATGATGCTATTTCATTTCGTGCTACCAAGTAACTTTCTCGTAAAACGAAAATTCAAAATGCATCGCTGCCCTTTATATAAATTTACCTGGGCCTTTTAAGCATAGTTACCTGAGATTATTATCAATCTTGAAGAAAAAAGACTGCCCACATTTATATCTCTGAAGACTGTGGAAGAGGCAGTGCAATTGATCCAGGTAGTTCCAGGCAAGATGATGAGTGCAGTGAGTGATAAATCTAAGAGAGTAATATCTGCCAATCCAGACCAAGAAAAAATGTAGGCAAGATTTTCAGTGGTTAAAATTCGTATTCTGTAAAAGTGAGCCCACTGGACATTACTGTCTTGTTTTGTTTATGCTCCTCTCCCTCAGTAGATATTGAGTGTTCTTTTCCTGTTCTGAAAACTACTGCATATTATTTGACAGACTACTTCATTTCACTGTTGATAATCTGAGAAATGCCTTGTTGTTGAGAGTGACAAAGGATGAACAGTATTAAAGGAGTGATTCTAGTAATTTTGTCATTATTTTTGCAAATATCGTGGTTCTTTAAACGTATACCTGCCTTGTACTTTCATAATTACTAATTTGTCCGACTCGTTGGCTGAACGGTCAGCGTACTGGCCTTCGGTTCAGAGGGTCCCGGGTTCGATTCCCGGCCGGGTCGGGGATTTTAACCTTAATTGGTTAATTCCAATGGCACGGGGGCTGGGTGTATGTGTTGTCTTCATCATCATTTCATCCTCATCACGACGCGCAAATCGCCTACGGGAGTCAAATAGAAAGACCTGCACCTGGCGAGCCGAACCCGTCCTGGGATATCCCGGCACTAAAAGCCTTACGACATTTCATTTCATTACTAATTTTAAGTGTCTTTTTGTCTGTATTTTCTCTACCATTTTTGTGCACGAGCATCCACTTTGCAGTTATTATAGTTACAAAATTTGCTGACTTGGAACAAGAGAGAAGTGTTAAAAATCAATGATACGATTAGTTTGTATCTAGCACTCTTAGCGGAATACTAAATTGAGCTATAGTGCTTCGCTGGCTCCACAAAAACGTAGGAAGGTGATATTCAAACAATCCATTTTCTTAGACATGATGTTTTTTCTTTTGTGTGAAACTGTGGGAATTATATTCGTTTCACGAAGATTTACCTCCACGTTCTCAGTAGAGAAAATTCATCCGACCACTACTACGACTGTTACAACAATGTCGAAATGTCACAACCTCGAAATAACTTGACCGTTTTTCTATTGATTAAATAATACTTTCATTCGTCACCATATGGCTCACTCTGCGCTGTTGTGTTCCGAATAGGAAATTATGTCTGCATATTTGCTCCACGTCAGTTGTTTCATGCTTACATGTTCCCAAGTTGCAAAATAGAAAATATAAAGTCATCAGACTAATCAGAGTGGTGGGGGAGGATTTCCATTCACCTGGTCGGCCGAGTTACAAATTCTGCGTTGGAAATTACACACGAAAGGAATAAAAAACGAAAGAGGGAAGGAAAGATCCTCCTTTGAATTTCGTATTGATTCTCTAAATCCAATTGTGGAAAACCAAAAGGAATCCCCCACATAACCACCGTCCTTAATTACTCTGGTGACCTTGTATTGCCTATTCTAAACTGAAATATGTGTAGCCGGGCTGAGTGGCGCTCGCCTTCCGATCCCAACTTGACAGGTTCCGAATCAACCAATCACTCACTACTGACCTGCATTTAGGGCAGTCGCCCAGGTGGCAGATTCCCTATCTGTTGTTTTCCTAGCCTTTTTTAAAATGATTGCAATGAAATTGGAAATTTACTGAACATATCCCTTGGTAAGTTATTCCATTCCCTAACTACCCCCCCCCCCCACCTCTTATAAACGAATATTTGCCCCAATTTATCCTCCTGAATTCCACCTTTATATTGTGGTCTTTCCTACTTTTAAAGACACCACACGAACTTATTCGTCTCCTAATGTCATTCCACGCCAACTCTCCGCTGACAGCTCGGAACATACCGCTTAGTCGAACAGCTCGTCTCCTTTTTCCCAAGTCTTCTCAGCCCAAACTTTGCACTACTTTTTTGACACTACTCTTTTGTCGGAAATCCCCCAGAACAAATCGAGCTGCTTTTCTTTGGATTTTTTACGGTTCTCGATTCAAGTAACCTTGGTGAGGGTCCCATACACTGGAACCATACTCTAGAGTGGGTCTTATCAGAGACATATATGCCCTCTCCTTTAAGTAATTACTACAACCCCTAAACACCCTCAAAACCATGTGCAGTGATCTGTATACTTTATTTACAATCCCATGTATGTGATTACCCCAATGAAGATCTTTCCTGATATTAACACCTAGGTATTTACAATGATTCCCATGAGGAACTTTCACCTCATCAACGCAGTAATTAAAACTGAGAGGACTTTTCCTATTTGTGAAACTCACAATCTGACTTTCAATCCCATTTATCATCATACCATTGCGTATCATCCATCTCACTACATTATCGAGGTCATTTTGCAGTTGCTCACAATCGATCCTGGGTCAGTCCGGTGGTATTTGAAGGTGCTCAAATACGTCAGCCTCGTGTCGGTAGATTTACTGGTACGTAAAATAATTCCTGTGGGACTAAATTCCGGCACCTCGGCGTCTCCGAAAACCGTAAAAGTAGTTAGTGGGACGAAAAGCCAATAACATTATTATTATTTTTTATATACATCGAGTTGAGCCTCTATGGACCGCGTGGTAACAACCAACTTCATTTCATTGTCTAGGTCTTGTTCTTGTTCCGGCTTTGACTTCCTGCCAGAATCTTGACGAGTGCCTGTTTATGCACTTCTGACAGAGGTCCTCTCCGTCTTCTGGAAGTTGATGCCATTTTGAAACCTTGATAGTTGTTCACCAACCTTCTGAATGCGTTCCTGTCAGGAATTTCTTGGTCTGAAATACCAATCTGCCTCAGATCTTTTCCGCATTCCTGAAACCATCTCGGCCTTGTTGCCTTAGATTGAATAAAATTCCATATACTTTTTGTTAACCGATCATCAGTCATCCTCTTCTTAATTGACGCTGTGAGAGGTTCTATCTTGCTGTACAAATCCTCATTTAGTCTCATTCGCCTCTGTCCATCTACCCATCTATTACCTAGGATTTTTCTTAGTATCCTGCTCTCTTTTTTCTAGCCGGTCACCTTGACCTTTACTACTTAAGGAACTTGGCCCCTATACTCATAGACTTTTTATTATAGATAATATTTGTCATTTGGTATGCCTGGTCTAACTTCCTCACCCTGACATTGATTGCTTCCTCTTCTAACCCATTCTGCTGGATGACTTCTCCAAGATATCTAAAATTCTTGATTCGACCGATTTTTCCAAGATTAGTGATCATCCATTCAGGTCCATCACAGATGTGTGTCATATATTTTGTCTTCGGAATAGAAATCTGGAGTCCTGCCTTTTCAGGAACTTCTGACAGCCTATTGATCTTGTTGACTGCTGAATCTACAGTATGTTGTTAGCAAAAATGGCCAGATCATTCGTAAAGGCCAGGCAGTCAATGTACACCCCGTTGTGCTTAGGACCTAGTGTGAACTGATCTTCCTTTGTTTCTTCTTGGTCTAAGAACTTACTCCACTCTCGATTGACATTTTTTTTCAAAACACAATAATTGAAGAGTAGTGGGATTAGTCCATCTCCCTGTCTGACACCCGTTCTGATTTTAAACGGTTCTGATATCTCACCCATAAATTTTACTTTCGACACTGTGTTGGTTATTATTATTATTATTATTATTATTATTATTATTATTATTATTATTATTGTTGTTGTTGTTGTTATTATTATTATGTGTGTAAACATGAAATATCCGACGTGCAGTAAAATAGAAAACATTAATTCCCGCTCAAATTACACTAGGGCATATTGAGGCATCTGGTAACGAACGATAATAGTCCGTAATTTATTCAGTGAAACTACAAAGAGCAACAGTCAAGTGATTTCGAAGTTCAAAGCTTTCACCATTGTTAATGGTCAGATGAGTTCCTCTTTTGAGGAAGTAAGCAAAGTCTTCCTTAAACGTAAAGAATTCCTATAGTTTACTTCTTTTACGTCACAAAATCCATGAAGATATCTTATCTATTAATACGGGTAGTGAAAGTATCAATCTGTAAAAAAGATTACTTGAACGCCTGTCTTGAACATTCAGCTTACGGCCCCACCACAGTGAGAACTGAACGTGATGGTACCCAGTAGTCCTGATTATTCCGAACATTAGCTATAAGCACCCTCAATCAATCTGGCATTCGCCAGTGTTACCTCTTGTGATTAATTCATTTCCTCCCCGGTGGATAATGCCCATTGCAATGACCTGATTATCCATATTAGTAATTAACATACACTGACTGACAGAGCAAATGCAACACCAAAAAGGAGTGGTCAGAACTTTATGCCAATTGCAGGGTAGACTGACGTCACTGAGGTATGCTCATGATGTGAAATACGCCGCTGTGCTGCGCACGTAGCGAACGATAAATGGGACACGGCGTTGGCGAATGGCCCACTTCGTACCGTGATTTCTCAGCCGACAGTCATTGTAGAACGTGTTGTCGTGTGCCACAGGACACGTGTATAGCTAAGAATGCCAGGCCGCCGTCAACGGAGGCATTTCCAGCAGACAGACGACTTTACGAGGGGTATGGTGATCGGGCTGAGAAGGGCAGGTTGGTCGCTTCGTCAAATCGCAGCCGATACCCATAGGGATGTGTCCACGGTGCAGCGCCTGTGGCGAAGATGGTTGGCGCAGGGACATGTGGCACGTGCGAGGGGTCCAGGCGCAGCCCGAGTGACGTCAGCACGCGAGGATCGGCGCATCCGCCGCCAAGCGGTGGCAGCCCCGCACGCCACGTCAACCGCCATTCTTCAGCATGTGCAAGACACCCTGGCTGTTCCAATATCGACCAGAACAATTTCCCGTCTATTGGTTGAAGGAGGCCTGCACTCCCGGCGTCCGCTCAGAAGACTACCATTGACTCCACAGCATAGACGTGCACGCCTGGCATGGTGCCGGGCTAGAGCGACTTGGACGAGGGAATGGCGGAAGGTCGTGTTCTCCGATGAGTCACGCTT
The DNA here is from genome assembly GCF_040414725.1 of Anabrus simplex. Lineage (NCBI taxonomy): Eukaryota > Metazoa > Arthropoda > Insecta > Orthoptera > Tettigoniidae > Anabrus > Anabrus simplex. Next base: position 355,999,821 of record NC_090268.1, on the reverse strand, counting down.
CTGTTCTGTCAGTGATAGTCACCGCAGACGAGTGTGGCGTCGGCGTGGAGAAAGGTCAAATCCGGCAGTAACTGTGGAGCGCCCTACCGCTAGATAACGCGGCATTATGGTTTGGGGCGCTATTGCGTATGATTCCACGTCACCTCTAGTACGTATTCAAGGCACGTTAAATGCCCACCGCTACGTGCAGCATGTGCTGCGGCCGGTGGCACTCCCGTACCTTCAGGGGCTGCCCAATGCTCTGTTTCAGCAGGATAATGCCCGCCCACACACTGCTCGCATCTCCTAACAGGCTCTACGAGGTGTACAGATGTTTCCGTGGCCAGCGTACTCTCCGGATCTCTCACCAATCGAACACGTGTGGGATCTCATTGGACGCCGTTTGCAAACTCTGCCCCAGCCTCGTACGGACGACCAACTGTGGCAAATGGTTGACAGAGAATGGAGAACCATCCCTCAGGACACCATCCGCACTCTTATTGACTCTGTACCTCGACGTGTTTCTGCGTGCATCGCCGCTCGCGGTGGTCCTACATCCTACTGAGTCGATGCCGTGCGCATTGTGTAACCTGCATATCGGTTTGAAATAAACATCAGTTATTCGTCCGTGCCGTCTCTGTTTTTTCCCCAACTTTCAGCCCTTTCGAACCACTCCTTCTTGGTGTTGCATTTGCTCTGTCAGTCAGTGTATATTATGTCTAGATATTATCTCGTATTATATTATTTGATAGTAACGAGAAGAGGCTGTTGATGTTGATGAAATGGGAGACCAAATTTTGAGGTCAGAATTCAACAGAGCTTTGGGAGAACTGAAATGAAATGAAATGGCGTAAGGCTTTCAGTGCCGGGAGCGTCCGAGGACATGTTCGGCTCGCCAGGTGCAGGTCTTTCGATTTGACACCCGTAGGTGACCTGCGCGTCGTGATGAGGATGAAATGATGATGAAGACGACACGTACACCCAGCCCCAGTGCCAGCGAAATTAACCAATTATGGTTAAAATTCCCGACCCTGTCGGAAATCGAACCCAGGACCCCTGTGACCAAAGGCCAGCACGCTAACCATTTAACCATGGAGCCGGACTTAGGGAGAACTAAAGAGGAACGAGGCACCTGGAATTGATGACTTACCCTCATAATCACTGACCGCCTTAGGAGAAACCAGCATGGGGACGTTATTCCGTTTACTGTGTAAGATACATGATACAGAACAAGTGCCATCCGATTTTAGACAGAATGTTGTCATACTTATTACCAAGAAATCAGGTGCTTACAAGTGTGAAATCTACCGCACTCTTCGTTTAGTATCTCAGTCTGGCAAAATTTGAACACGTATTATTTAGAGAAGAATGGAAAGACAAGTTAAAGCTAAGTTTGAAGATCAGTTTGGCTTCATAAGAGATGTAGGAACACGTGAAGCAATCCTGACTACTTCTGATCTTAGAGTTTCGAATTAAGAAAGACAAGCCCACGTACGAGGTATTCATTATTTCTGATCTTAGAGGATCGAATTAAGAAAGACAAGCCCACGTACGTGGTATTCGTAGATTTAACTAGCTAGTTGCTTTACGTCGCACCGATACGGATAGGTCTTATGACGACGATGGGACAGGAGAGGGCTAGGAGTGGGAAGGAAGCGCCCGTGGCCTTAATTAAGGTAACCATGGAAAACCATATTCAGGGCTGCCGACAGTGGTGTTCGAACCCACTATCACCCGAATACTTGATACTGGCCGCACTTAAGCGACTGCAGCGATCGAGCTCGGCAGATTTAACTAAAGGCATTCGATAATGTTGATTGGCCCAAGCTATTTGACATACTAAAGGTGATCGGGGTCAGATAACGAGAAAGAAGAATTATCTGCAATCTGTACAAAAATCAGCTTCAGGCCACGGCCGCTTTTTTCCCACTCTTAACCCTTTCTTATCCCATCGTCGCCATAAGACCTATCTGTGTCGGTGCGACGTAAAGCAAATGGTAAAAAAATCAGTTTGCAACGATAAGAATCGAAGGGTACAATAAAGAAGCAGAAAGGGGCGAGGCAAGGCTGCAGTTTGTCCCCTCTCATTTTTATGTATAGAACAAGCGGTAAAGGAATTTGGAGAAAAATCACAATCCAAGGAGAGGAAATCAAAACTCTTAAGATTTGCCGATGATATTGGTATTTTAACTGAATCTCCAAAAGATCTGGAGAAATTGCTTAATTGTATGGGCACATTCTTGGAGAAAGGGTACAATATGAAAATAAATGTCCTAAACAAAAGTCAGGTGATATAGGAATCATTAGATTAGGAAGTGAAGTCTTAAAGGAACTAGATGAATATTGTTACTTGGGTAGAAGAATAACTAATGATGGCAGAATAAAGGACGACATGAAATGCAGACTAGCACTAGCCTTTCGAAAGAAAAAAATTGCTTACTTCAAACATTATATAGGAATTAGAAAGAAATATTTGATGACTTTCATCTTAAGCTTGGCATAGTACGGAAGCATGATAACTAGTTCAAAAAGAAAGAGAATAGAAGCTTTTGAAATGTGGTGTTATGGAAGAATGCTGAAGGTGAGATGGGTAGATCGAAACACGATTGAAGGGAAACTGAATCGAATTTTGAGAACAGAACGATTTTCCGAAATCTGACCAAGAGAAGAAATAGAACGATAGGACACATCTTAAGACACCCAGGACTTATTCATTTTGTTTTAGAGGAAAGTGTAGGTGGTAAAAACAGCAGGGGTAGACCAAGAATTGAATAATAGAGTAGAGTAGATGTAGGATACTCATTGGCTGAATGGTCAGCGTTGAGACCTTCGGTTCAGAGGGTCCCGAATTCGATCCCCGGCTGGGTCAGGGATTTTAATCAAGTCTGATTAATTCCCCTGACCCGGGGACTGGGTGTTCGTTTCCTCTTCATGTTCATACAACACACTACAGTACCAAAAACCACAGAAACACGCAATAGTGATTACATCCCTCCATATAGGGTTGGCGTCAGGAAGGGCACCCGGCCGTAAAACAAGGCCAAACCATATGTTCGCCATAGTTCGCACCAGCAACCTTACAGGTGTGGGAAAATCTGTAGAAAAGGAATAAAGCAAGAAGAAGAAGAAGAGTAGATATAGGGTGTAGTGGTTATGTGGAAATGAAAAGGTTAGCACACGATAAGGTGGCAATGGAGAGCTACATCAAACCAGTCTACGGAATGGTGACCCAAACAATAACAACATCAATATGTACAGAGCGTAAAAATAAGGTTCGGCCAAACTTTCAGGACACGTCCTCACTCGTAGAAGAAAATATATTATATGGACATCGGTCCAGAAACGGTTTATTTCCATGATAGAACTCATTTTATGCTCGGCAATGACGAAATATAAATATTATATGCCAGAAAACTGAATCTTAATGAGGCTCATTATAGTTAAAGTTTCATCATGGTAGAGGTTCTCCACCAATCAGAGTTCATATTTTCATTATGATACAACAGTTTGACCAATTAGGTAAGGATAGCATCGCACCTGCGCTCAACACACTTGCTTCGCACTTGTTTCCAAAATCAAACATGTCGGTCACACATGAATGCATCTTCTACTTCCAATATTCCACAACAACACGGCGCATTCCCGCAAATTCACTTTACCAACTGTACAATAAACAATTTGTATTTGAAATAAAGCTCGGTTATGATAACCTTCCACCAAAGCTTTCAAAACATATGACATTGACATATGACAGGTCTCACGGAAAATCAATAACCCAGCGCATGCGCTCTGTTCAGTAAACTCAACTGTCAAAGGACATCTCGACTGAAATGTATGAATATTTAAAAAATAGAGTTATAATTATGCAACTCGCCTATAATGGCAATAATTAAGACACGAGTATGTTTAAAAAACGAGCGAAGCGAGTACTATTTTACAACTCTATATAGTACATTAACCATGGGAAACAGACAGGAACAGAACATACCAGCATATCATATCAAACTCTCTTCGTGAAATGTTCAAAATGCCCTCCTTTTACCATTGATACATGTATCAACCGTAGCCTCCGTGGCTCAGGAGACAGTGCGCCGGCCTCTCACCACTGGGTTCCATGGTTCAAATGCCGGTCATTTCATGTGAGATTTGTGATGGGCAAAGTGGAGGCGGGTGGGTTTTTCTCCGGGTACTCCGTTTTTTTCTGGCATCTTTCATTCCAGCAGCACTCTCCAATATCATTTCATCTCTCAGTCATTAATCATCGCCCCAGAGGAGTGCGACAGGCTTCGGCAGCCGGCACAATTCCTATCCTCGCCGCTAAATGGGGGCTTCATTCATTCCATTCCTGACCCGGACAAATGACTGGAAACAGGCAGTGGATTTTCATATGCATCAACCCGCTGTCTCATCGAATCCCGAATGCAGGTTTTATAGTTAAAAGCAGGTACTGCGGCAAAATTACGGTGTTGAATTCATTGGCGGAGCCTGGAGATGCCGAAGCAATGCAAACATTCATGCTCCTTACAGAAGACCAAGTACCAAACAAGGCATCAGAGGAAGACGAGACCAGTGAATTGTACGAGTCAAGCCGCAATTCAGTTGGTAGAGTGGTTAAGACTGGAGGAGAAGCGTCGCAAAGAAACGGCGCCTCGAATGACCTAGGAGGCGTTGGAAAGATCAACTGATGGAAGATATGACAACTGGAGAGTTAGCGAGCGACTGGCTCGTAAGCTAACGGGTTGTTTGTGTGACCAGAGTCGTCCTAACTCACAGCGTCAAGGTACGTATAGAAAGTAAACTAGTAGCAGAATGTCATTTCCGGTTTTTTTGGCTATTTTTGGTCCAAAACTTCACAAGGGGATACTTTAAGAAGAGTGTTATCAGCCCGCAGCTACCGATTCCGGTGATGGGACTGACAGAGCTCGGGCATTTCCATTTAACTTAACAGTCATACTTTTTTCCAAAAAACCCGTTTTGCTTATTTCAGCTGTTTCGCACAGGGAACATCATATATATCTATGCCTATTCCTCAGACGTAGGCCACCTGAAAACAAGTCTTAACTAATCAGCGACATCTGATCAACTGTTTGACTTCAACTTGTTGGTCCGCAGTACAAACCGGCCTATGATGTCCTAAGGCTGTTTTATTCATTCATTTTCAGTTGCTTGTCGTGCCGCGACTAATTATTGTGCGTTTATATTTCTTTCAGTTATTTTGTACAGCACGAAAATGATGCATGGATCCAATTTCACTTTACTTACTTCTCTAGCCATGGTAGCACAAGTGCAGTGCATAAGATGTGACAATTACATTCGTCGATAACTGTCGTGCCACCGCATATGACGGAAAACGGATGGGTATAAGCTGGCTAAGTCCTCAAAACCCTTCAACATTAACATAACAATACATTATTAATTGGCTGGCCGGCTGAGAAATTTTTCATTCCCCACCCCTGAGGGTGGGGCGGGCCACCTGGAAGGTTACGCCTTCTCTCTGGCTGGGTGAAGTGAGAGAAGCAGGAGATGTGTAGGACGAAGAAGAGGGGAGAGATGATGTGAAGAGTAGGGAAGATGTTATGTTGGGACTTCTTGGCTGGGGGAGATGGCGATAGATGGAGATTTATACAGGAGTGTCGAGAAGGAAGTTGCGTAGAAGTTTAAGGTGGTGAAGTGTTGAAGCGATGTGATAGAGGACAGTTAGGAGGTGTCGGAGATGTTCAAGGGTCGGTGGTGGTGGGATTGAGATATTAGCAGAAGAAGGAGGTGGACGGAAATAGATAGAATGCTGGAAGGGAGGATCATCAGGCCGGGTATGGCGACGAGATGTGGAGTGGCGATATCTAGGGTGGGGAGGTGAGCGATAGGGTTCGACGGGATGATGACGGCCGTAGAGGAGTGCTCCGTTGGAGATCAGATGGCCGACGGCTGCTGCGCTCGGGAGCTGAAGACGGATTACGTACGTCGGACCGGTGGAGTTGTAAATGCGGAACGCTTTCTGGACGGGTAGTTCTTGAAGGCGGAGTTGATCTTGAACGTCGGTTGCCGGGATGAGTGGGTTTACACCGCGGATGACGCAACTATAGAGATCAGGTGGCTGATGTTGCTAATTATTAATTGCTATTCTCGTCTCCACCAGATTATATTACTGCTGAACGGTTTATGAAGGTACGCTTTCTCCTATTGTATAAAAAGACCTGTCAACGGTAGGAACAACAGCCAATAATAACTTTAAAAATTTTGTAGTTAAACGTCGTTCCAACTCGGACATATCTTTTGATGACGGTGGGGTATGAAAGAGCTGGGACGGGGAAGAAAGCGAATTGTAGAGTAATGCTACAGGTGACGTTCGCAGCCTGAAATGCGAACTTTTTCCTTGATCACCAAGAGCACAATTAAAATATAGTTGATATGCCTTCTTAAATAAATCTGTGATTGGCTTTCTTTGAGATTTTGGATTGAATTTCCCGCATAAGTAGGCCTATTGTTCGGGGTGTTTACACAACAAAGAAGCTTACCAGTTGCCATTTATATACTAACTTCTAAACACCACAGGGTTTCATTTCTCTCACGAAAAACACAAAAATGGAAATATACACAAACTGAGGTAACAAACATTCTCAGTACGTAGATTAGACTACGGTAACTATGATAACAATTTTATAATGCGTGTTTTAACACGTGCTAGACCATAAAACCTCTTTTGGAGCAAAATTGTAAAAATATTACTATTCCCCCATGTAGTGAATATTTTAGAACGTCTACTAATATAATACGTCTTTATATTATACAAAGAGTAGCAAACCAGAGAACAAAAAGATAAATAAGTTATGTAAATTGAAAGAAAGGAGAATAGCGAAAAGTTATAAAAATCTAAATTACTCAAAAATCTTACGTGCAAGCATATTTTAAAGGCAGATTCGATTTTACGCACAAAACTATAACATATCAGATGACAGATGACAGTCGTGATTGAGACAGTGGAGTGAGCGGATTTGCTGAGTAGAGTGCTGAATATGGGCGATTCACCATTGCAGTATAGGGCAGCTATAGGAAGGTGGAATGGAGGACTGAAATGTAAAAATGTTATAGGATAGATGAAAAATGGGCAGCAAATGGGTGTATTGGCAACCTGGATGGTAGCCGCAGTGATAACAATCGTATTGGAAACTGGTGGAGTTGAGCTATACCCGGGGCTTGGACCAGTTGGTGTAATCGGATGGGAAGAATTCGAAATGATCAAAGAAGCACGTCAGGATGAGCAAACAAGAGACCTAATTAGAGAACAAGCCAAAGAAATAAATAAGGAAATACAAGAGTTAAACAAAGTCAGGAATTTAGAGAAGGAATTGAGTCAAGTAAAGTGGTCTGAAAACAGGACTAACCAAGAGCTCAGGAGGAAAAAAAAAATATTTAAGTTATGGTGTGTCGGAAGGAGACAACAAAAGCAAAGTGGAAATAGTATATAAAGTGGTAGAAATAATACAAAGTAAAATGAAGATAAACTTTAGTGAGGTGGACATAGACGATGTATATAGAGTGGGGAAAGCGAAGGTAGGAGTCCGATCAAGGTTAAATTAATTAATAAAACATGGCAGATGCAAAATGCCAGTTGAATAGTGTAATTATAATAATGAAAAATTCCACAGCCTGTTTCCAGTCATTCGAGTGGGTCAGGAATGGAATGAAAGAAGCCCCCATTTAGCGGCGAGGATAGGAATTGTGCCGAAGCTTGTCGCACTCCTCCGAAGCAACGATTAATGACTGACAGATTAAACGAAATGATATTGGAGAGTGTTTCTGGAATGAAAGATGACAGGTAAAACCGGAGTGCCCGGAGAAAAACCTGTCCCACCTCCGCTTTGTCCAGCACAAATCTCACATGGAGTGACCGGGATTTGAACCCCAGCGGTGAGAGGCCGTCGCGCTGCCACCTTAGCCACGGAGGCACAGTGTAATAATAATAATAATAAGAATAATAATAATAACAATAATAATAATAATAATAGTGGGGATTTACCGGTTACCTCCATCGGGCGCGTCCCATTGGAATTGGGGAAGCTCGCTGGCTCTGCCGCCAGCAGAGTCAGAGGGTAGTAGGGAAATAAAACACCACCGTGAAAAAAAACTGGTCCCTTGCCAGGGTTACGGCGAAGACTGGTAAATGACCAGAAACCAGAAAACATCTTGAGGCAACCTCTAGGGCTAACAACCCTAGTTGTAAAAGGGTGGGTACCCGTCCAAAGCAAAGTCAAGTCAAAAAGCATGATGGCACAACATTTCAAGAAACATACCCCAGGGGGTAAATCTTCGGATAAATCCCTTGTCGTGAACACCACGGCGCACGAGTCTCGTTCGGATTCTGGGGGAGACTCGACATCATGCAAGAGATGAGTCGGAGCGTCTCGGTGTACCCCGAAGATTCAAAAAACTCAGGCCAAAATCTAAAACCTTTCTAGCAACTTTCAACATAAATTCACTTACACAAACTGGCAAGCTGAAAACCCTTACCAACGCTCTTCACGAAAATCAGATATCGATAATGGCCCTACAGGAAACAAGGTACCCAGATGAAGAGATTTTTGAATCCGAAGGCTACCGATTTTTCAAGAGTAAAGCGCAAAGAGGAATCCTCAATGGAGTTGTGATGCTTGGAACCGCGTTTGCTGTTAGAACCAAGATCCTTAAATCGGTTGCAAATTTCGAACCTGTGAATGACAGATTGTCTATACTCACAATTAAATGCGCAAACAAAACCTACGCCCTAGTTAACGCACATGCTCCTACAAACGATAAGAACAAGTCTGATCCAGACGAAGTTGATAATTTCTGGGACCTACTGGATGAAAAATTAAACAAAATCCCCAAACATCATGTCAAGCTTCTTTTGGGTGACTTCAATGCCCAACTAGGTCGTGAACAGAAGTACAAGAAAGTTATAGGAAATTACCCTGCTCACAAAAGAACCAATCCCAACGGCAAAAGACTGGTGTCCATTTGCGAAACTCACAACTTGCAGGTCATGTCGACTCACTTTCGCCATCTACCCAGAAAGCAAATGACTTGGCGTTCTCCCGTCCAAGCTCTCGGAGAGTTCCAAATTGATCATGTTGCAATCTCCAGGAGAAACAGCCCTGAGATTGTGAATGTCAAGGTAAAGAAAGGCATCAATGTGGCCTCAGATCATTATATGTCTCTTATCAAATTCAAACCAATTCCCGCAAACACAAGGAAGGCAACCAAACAGATCACACGCTTCGACAATGATAAACTTCGGCAAAGGGTCGAGGAGTTCCAGGAGAAGGCTAGACCAAATGACTGTGACTTAAACAATGCCAAAAGTCTCCTTGTTGAGGCTGCCAAAGACTTTGCAGAAATCAAGAGAAGCAAAAAGCATGCCTGGTGGAATAGTACCTGCGAATCAGTCCTCCAAGAAAGACTCAATGCGTGGAAACAGTACTACTCTACGAAATCAGAAAATGATTGGGAAACCTACAAAACCCAACGTGCCCGAGCAGCTAGGGTGTTCAGGACTGAGAAACGTAAATACGAAAAATCTCTCATTGAAAAGATAGAACAAAACTTTAGGAAGAATGAAAGCAGAGAGTACTACAGAGCCTTCAAACGCAAACTCACTGGCTATAAACCACCATCTCTATGCTTTGAGCGAAAGGACGGCACTCTGGCGACGTCAAATGAAGAAAATTGCAGTATTCTGGCAGATTATTTCAAGAATTTACTTAATTGCTCTAAACCGCAAAGTGCCATTGAGACCAAGGAACCCTTACTCAGGTACCCAGATTCCAGACCACCCGACAGAGAATGAGATCAAGCGCCATATTGCCCGTCTCAAAAATAACAAAGCGCCGGGGAAAGACTCAGTAGTAGCAGAACTATGGAAATATGCCCCAGAGGAATCACTTGATATCCTGCAAAAGCAAATAGAAGAAATTTGGAACAAGGAGACCCTACCCGAAGATTTGAAAATAGCTTTGATCCATCCATTACACAAAAAAGGCAGCATGAAGAACATCAACAACTACAGAGGAATATCTTTGCTACCCGTGACTTACAAAATTCTATCACTTGCCATCCTGGAGCGTTTGGAAGCACAAGTCGAACATCAAATAGGTGAATACCAAGGAGGGTTCAGAAAAGGTCGCTCAACAGCTGAACAGATCCAAAATCTCAAAACGATCATCAGATATTGTACACTAAGGTCCAAGCAGTATGTGTCTGTCTTTGTGGACTTTAAGAAAGCGTACGACTCCATTGACCGGGAAGTCCTGCTAAACATCTTAAATGAATTTGGAGTTGATTTGAAACTGCTGGCATTAATTAGAGCCACCCTGACCGATACAAAATCCAAGGTGAAGTTCCACGGATGTCTCTCGCATTCCTTTGACATCAAAACAGGAGTCCGACAAGGTGATGGGCTATCCCCGATACTCTTCAACTGTGTTCTTGAAAAGATCATCAGAACCTGGCGGGTGAGATTACAGGAAACCAACTACAGTCCATTGAGAATAGGAACAAAATCCAAGGGGATCGGAACAGACTGCTTAGCATTTGCCAATGATATTGCTGTTCTCTCAAACGACATAGAAACCGCTAGAGCTCAAGTTGAAATTTTAAAGGAAATTGCCGAACAAACTGGTTTGCAGATATCGTTTGAGAAAACAGAAGTAATGACTAACATCAAGGAGGCTCCACCAAAACTCCATACAAAATACGGGGACACCACCCGAGTAGACAAATTCAAATACCTGGGTGTGATCATCATGAAAAATGGACTGGACAAAGAAGCACTTCAGGAGCGAGTACGCAAACTGGAAATAGCCTACCAAACATCCCGCACAATCTACAACAAAAAATGCCTTTCCCAAAACACCAAGATACGTCACTATGAAACAGTTCTGAAGCCAGTAGTTCTACATGCAGCTGAAACCCTGTCTCTAAATGCCAACAAAGGACTCCTTGAAGAACTGGAGAGAAGAGAACGCAAAATTGTGAGAGGAATCTTGGGATCAAAGTACAGAAATGGAATCCATCAAAAGAGATCCAACAAGGAAGTCTACAGCAAAATAGAGAAAATTACTGACACAATCAGAAAAAGACGGGCACGATTTTACGGTCATCTGAAAAGAATGGATGGAAGAAAGTTAACTAAAGAAATCTTTCATTTTTTTAAATTCAAACCCCAAAACTACAATTCCCTGGTTTAGAAATACCAAATAAGACCTGCAAATGCTACATATCTCAGCTGAAGACGCCCTTAACAGAGATCTCTTCCGCAAGAAAATATTGACGAACGGGCTAAACCGAGACGAGCAACCGAAGAGAAGACACGGTGCCCCTTGGACAGAGGAGCGTAAGCAGGCCCACTCACAAAGAATGAGGGAAATTTGGGCTCTAAAGAAGGCCAAGTTCAGTGTCAAATGCAACAAGACTTAACGTGGTCTTTGATGGCCCCAGCGAATTAAATAATAATAATAATATCATTTAGGGTCCTAGGAGTCAACCTAGGAAGGGACTTCACGTCCCTGTCAAATGGGAGTGAAATGCGTCGTTGCGACCATCTGCAACAATAAACTATTGGATTCAGCAAGAGAATCCAACTAGCCTCTTTCACTCCAACTCCAGCACGTAACCTACAAGAGGTGCCCCTGTTAAGCCGAGCAACCCAGCGGAAGGTTGGGTAACCAATCCCAGCGGGAAACTGGGTCGGTGAACCGATCAGTGCTGGAGGCTCCAAGGCTCACAACCTTGGTAGTACCTTGGTCGGTGCGAAATATCACCGACCCCATTCTACAGTTTTTCAACTGTGAAAAAAGCATGGAGGAAATTTCAGCTAAAGCTACTACCCCAGGTGGTAACCAATCCACCGTCGCCTTGTACGACGTTAGCGGGCCTTCCGATTCTGGGGAGCCTGCACTGACATGCTTGGAGGTATCGGAGACTCCACGAAAGATCAAACATAGAGCCAAGAATTTCTTTGCTACCTTTAATGCCAATTCTCTCCAGAAGGTAAGAAAACTGAAACAGCTCACAGATATCCTATCGCAACAGCAAATATTGATTGCAGTAATTCAGGAAACGAGATTTACAGATGATCAGGCCTTTGAATCTGAAGGTCACAGGATCTTCAAGGGTAAACCTGGTAAACGTGTCATAAAAACTGTCCCCCACCTTGGCACAGCATTTGTAGTCAACAAAATGTTTCTGGACTCAATAACAAATTTCACCTCTGTGAATAGCAGAGTCTCGACTCTGTCCTTTCGAAGCACAAACAAAATGTATACTATTGTGAACGTTCATGCGCCGATCAACCAAGCGAACAAGAGAGACCCAGAGGGAACTTATAGATTCTGGGAATAACTTGAGGAGATTTTATCCAAGATTCCACACAAACATACCATAATCATGCTTGGAGATTTCAATGTCCAAGTAGGCAAAGAGAGAAAGTTCCGAAACAACGTTGGCAACTATCCTGCTCACCAGAGAACAAATCGTAAAGGAGAAAGGCTAATAGAGCTGTGTAAGGCATTTAACCTCGTAATGAAGTCTACTGCTCTTAAACACCTGCCCAAGAAACAGAAGACCTGGAAATCCCCAAATCACCACCTTGGTGAATTCCAGATTGATCATGTCGCGATCGCACAGAAGGCTCAAAGAGAAATTCAGAATGTTAAAGTTCTAAGACAAGCAAAACTGGACTCAGATCACTATCTATCCAAGATAAAAATCAAACTGCTCCCGAGAAACACAAGGAGAGTTCGAGCCAAAAGGATTGAAAGATTTCATAGAGAAAAACTGGATCTAACCATGAATTCACTCAGAAACTACAATCGGTGGATGCAGGGAACTGGGAACAACTGCGCGAGGCCCTGGTCAAAACAGCTAAAGAGACGGTTCAGCTTACTAAGCCCAGGAAGCATGCTTGGTGGAACAGTGAATGCGATGCAGCGATAAGGCAAAGACAGTTCGCCTGGCAGAAATGGAACTCGCTAAAGAACGAAGTCAACTGGACAAACTTCTTAAATGAGAGAAAGTGTGCAGCAAAAACCATCCGCAGCGTTAAACGGGCTTTTGATAAACACCAGCTGGCTCAAATTGAGCAGGATTTCAAGAACGATACACGCGACTTTTATAAAACATTTAAAAGCAACTTGAGGAAATACGACCCACCGAGCCTACAGTTCAGAGATTCCAATGGAAACCTAGCCCATAACGACAAGGAAAACTGCCGGATCCTTGCAAAATACTTCGAATCCCTTCTTAACTGCGAGGCCCCAATGTCCAGATTCACATTTGAAGATAAAACAACAGTTCACCGAGATTCAGCTCCACCTACGAAAGAGGAAGTGAGACAGATTATCCAATCCTTGAAGAATAATAAAGCGCTGGGTGAAGATTCGATAATAGCTGAATTGTGGAAGTTTGCTAGTGACAATGCAGTGGAAAAATTAACGGACATCATACATGAAATCTGGAACACTGAAAGACTTCCAAGTGACTGGACATCTGCCCTAATCCACCCACTTCATAAGAAAGGCGACAAGTCGGATGTTAACAACTATCGCGGCATCTCCCTCCTACTTATAACCTACAAAATTCTCTCGAAAGCTCTTCAAATCAGGGCAGAAGAACAGCTAGATCCAGAGCTGGGTGATTACCAAGGAGGTTTCAGGAAAGGACGGTCATGTGTGGAGCAGATTATGAATCTGAAATCTGTTCTTTCATATCTTAAACTAAGGAGCAAGCCTTTTGTAGTAACGTTCATCGACTTTAAGAAGGCCTATGATTCAATTGATAGAACTACCCTACTTCAGATCTTAAAGGAATTTGGCTTGGACGGTAAAACAAGAGTGATCATCCAACAGACTCTCACCAACACCATCTCAAAAGTGAAGTTTAGAGGAGAGATTTCAGAGGCCTTTGAAATACGGACAGGAGTTAGGCAAGGAGATGGTCTCTCATCTCTGTTGTTCAACTGCGTTCTTGAGAAAGTGATCCGTGAATGGCGCAGAGAAATGAGTTATGAAGGAGTCGAAAGCGGAGTCAGACTAGGCCACAAGAACAAGAACCTTTCAATTGACTGTCTAGCATTTGCAGATGATCTCGCTGTTTTCGCTGATTCCTTGGATGTGGCCACGAAGCAGATCAACCAGCTTCAAACACAAGCTGCAAAGGCGGGCCTCCAAATCTCCTTTGAGAAAACGAAATTCATTAAAAACATCAAACAGGCGCCAAGTGAGCTAGAAGGGACTCACAGAAAAGTCAAGCGAGTTGAAAAATTTAAGTATCTTGGTGAATGGTTAGAACCTAACTTGTCCGAAAAAGAAGCCTTTTCTTCACGCATGAATAAAATGGAAATGGCTTACCATCTGACTAAAAATGTCTATAACAAAAGATCTATGTCTCTGAATGCAAAAATCAAACACTATTGCACTGTTATCCGGCCAGAGGCTATATATGCTGTGGAATGTCTCGCCATGAACAAAAAAGTCATGATGGAGAAATTGGAGGCCAAGGAAAGAAAGATTTGAGAAAAATCTTAGGTCCAGTCAAAGACAACGGCGAGTTTAGGAGACGGCACAGCCAGGAGTTGTACTCGCATGTGGAGAAAATAACTGATGTGATGCGAAAAAGGAGGATTACTTTTTATGGACACATGGCCCGAATGAATTCAACACGGTTAACCAACCGCATTTTCACTTTCCTCCAAGAGAAAAAGGCGAAGGGGGCATGGTTCAGTGAGGTACAGAAAGATCTGCAGGAGATTGGGATCTCATTTGAGGATATCCAAGAGCGTGTCCCACTTAAGAAAAAACTCCAAGAACATCAGAGTTTCCTATCAAAGCCGAAGATGAAAACTGGAAAGGCATGGACGGAAGAACGAAAGGAGCAACACCGTATACGAATGAAGGAATACGGGACCAACATTAAAGCTCAAGGGAAACAGTTGAAATGACGTGGTCCTTAGTTGGAAGAAACGAAACAAGAAGAGGAAGAAGAAGAATATAATTTATTTAATGTTCGTGGTAGTTGCCATACAGTGCGAGTCGATTCACTGTATTCTTGTATTCAGAAGATGGTGAATTTCAACCCCACTGTCAATAGCAATGAAGGACGTTTCCCGTGGTTTATTTTTCATGTTTGGAGTAGGTAAATGTCGATGCTGTATCTTAAATGAAGTCAAGCTACTACGTTTCCAGTTCTGGCCCTTCCTTATTCCAGGGCTGACTACAAGGGGAGCAGGGGCTCTCAAATTGGGAGCGTTAGTTGGCGACCACATTTCACTTACCCGAATTTGACATTGTTTGCACTTATCGTGTCAGGCTCCTCACCTTCATTTTTATCTATCTGATCTCTCTTAGTCAACTCTTGTTACTTTTCCGACTCCGATAGTATTAGGATTTTTCCAGGCCTAGGAATTATTTAAATTTTACGCCGTTCGTACCCCTTTCCTTTCTTTTGTTGATACCTTTATTTATCGATTAAGATATTTCCACTTCCGGAGGTGCACATGGCCCTGCCTCAGCCTACACCAAAAATGAGTATCAGTTTAATTCCTCGGGGTAAAGGCGGCTGGGAGGAGAACTAAACACACTACCCCATCAAGCGCCGAGGTTACGGATAGTGGAGGCCTTTATCTTTCACCCCTCCAAGGTCCTTCATAGCCTGTACGAAATGACGTTCCTTTACTTTGCTTTGTTTCATTTATCGAAGTGCCTTCCCTTTTTCCCTCTGATTAGTGTTTAATTTTAATTTCGTGTGGCTATTTCTAGCCGGGTGCAGCCCTTCGGATTAGTGTTAATGGAAGATTGCCCAGTTGTACTTGCTCTTAAAACAGTAATCACCACCAATACCGTCTCACCGAAAGCCTACCAGTGTTAGTATGACGTTAATCAGTTAGAAAGGTCGGTAGATGTACAGTGGGTCTCGGCCCCCAAGTGGCCACGGTTGGTCCGTGGTCCAACAGCTCTGCACTCTGACCGGCCAACCGAGCAGAGGAGGGGTAGCCATGGATCTACAGCGGCTCTACTCCTCTGCATTCGGGAGACGGGACAGGGCTAGACCTCACGGCTGGCCCCACCCGTCGGCTGTCCTGAGAGTGGTTTTCCGTGGTTTTTCATTCTCCTGCACTAAGGCGAATGCCGAGACAATTCCCGTCACCTTCTCCAAGCATCTCCTTCACCGTAACAAATCTCCCGGTCTGAGAAACGGCGTAACCGTCTTAGCGGCCCGCCTCCCCCTTCAGGGGAGGAATGAAAATATTTTAGTAGTAGTAGTAGTTAGAAAGCATGATGTTTTGCCTCCACTGTAACTCTCAATTGCCTTACAGACGTCAGAGTGTCGGAATCGTGTTCCGTGAGAATGGTTTAACTTGCCGAAAATAAATGACCCAGAGTTTTTATATTTTAACACCCATAAAATCCACTACCTTCACCTAGAATTGAACAGCTATTTTGTGAACACAAGATTATCGACAAAACAGATTGCGCCACTAGGGTTGCTACCGAAGTAATAATAACGTCATCGAATTGGTCGAGAACCGAACAAGCGTTCCTTAACTTTGAAGACCACTGCTGATCCAAAAACTCGGATCATGAGCTAATATTTTCGTTGTCAGCCTTGATAAATGCAGTTTTGTATTCCTCGCCGCTTCTAAACGCCCGCTCACCGCCGCGCTGGTTTTATCAATTTATCTATCACAAAGTAATTCCAGTAGAGGTTGAATTCCTGCCATGCCAATTGTGTGTTGACCTGCGCCTCGTTTGTCTGCACGGTATGTGTAGATAGTGCAAGACGACGCTCCCAAGGGACACGCCTGAATACTAAGCAGTCTTGGGACGTCGCTTGGCCAACGCGACACGAATTTTCCGGGTAAGACCAAAGGGGGTGAGGGTAAAGGGGGGAAGAAGAGAGAAACAACCGAATTGGAATATAAAAGACGTCGCTTTAAACCCCCGTCAGAGACAACAGCCTGTTCCTACTTTCTGAACACATACGCTTGCTAGAGAAATCCGCATTACCCGTCCCCAGCGAGCACCAGCTCTCGTCAGGTCCCAGAGAGGTCAACACGGCGCACTACGATAGTCCCTCAGTGACTACAGTGAGACCAGGGTGGAGTTGAAATGGCGCTATGGGTACGTTATTTCTTATCTTAACTCAATATTGATTTCATTCTGATGCAAGGAATTTTGAAGTGCAAAGTTGCAAAAGTGGTGACATGCATGTTGCTGGTATGTAACCACCGTTTGTGTAACGCCATTTTTGTTTTTTTGCTAGTTGCTTAACGTCGCTCCGACACAGATAGGTCTTATGGCGACAATGGGACAG
The DNA here is from genome assembly GCF_040414725.1 of Anabrus simplex. Classification (NCBI taxonomy): domain Eukaryota; kingdom Metazoa; phylum Arthropoda; class Insecta; order Orthoptera; family Tettigoniidae; genus Anabrus; species Anabrus simplex. Next base: position 355,982,499 of record NC_090268.1, on the reverse strand, counting down.
GAACGGCCTAGGAATGGGAAGGAAGCGGCCGTGGCTTTAATTAAGGTATAGCCTGGTGTGTAAATGGGAATCCACGGAAAACCATCTCCAGGACTGCCGACAGTGAGGTTCGAATCCACTATCTCCCGCATGCGAGCTCACAGCCGCACGCTCCTAACCGCACGGCCAACTCGCCCAGTAACGCCACTTTTTAATATGTATATCTGTTATATTTGTACTGGTATGTTTTTAATTAATTATTTAGAATTTTTAAACGTGCCATCTCTCCCCAAAAATATATATTTCGTAGTTCGCAAGGATACAGAGAAAACAGGTAAAAAGTATGTGAAAATTAGCCTCTGGACCTCCTCGAACCCGGAACGCCTGTATGGAATTCGGGGATGCTGACAATGGACTAGCGGTGCTACAGTTACTTATACGCAAACTGCCAACAGGTACGTAGGCTGTTAAAATTAAAAGAGCATTTTCTCGTTAAATAAGGACCAATGGCCCAAACACTCGGAGAGGTTCTGTTTACTTTACTTACAAGTTGCTTTACTTCGCACCGACAGAGATAGGTCTTATTGTGACGATGGGATAGGAAAGGGCTAGCATTGGGAAGAAAGCGGCTGTGGCCTTAATTAAGGTACAGCCCCAGGATTTACGTCGTGTGAAAATGAGAAACCACAGAGAACCATCTTCAGGGCTGCCGAAAGTGGGGCTCGAAACCACCATCTCGTAAATGCATTCTCACAGCTGCGCACCCATAACCGCACGTTCATCTCGCTCGGTTGTTTATTTCTGACGTGGATGAGCCTCCCCAAGTTTGAACGAAATCAGTGAGTTTTTAAAATGTAACTGTTAGGTTTCCACTCTGCCAAAACTAATGCTGAATAAATAAAATAAATGTATAAACTACCTGAAAGAAGAAAACATGTGGAAACAAAATTGTGCCTTAAAATAGAACAACTAAATTAATTAATATAAATAAACAATTTAATTAATGTCAAGTATAGTTCTGTTAGCATGTGTTTTCTTTTTCCGGTACTTTATGAATATATTTCTTCAAAGTCAGTTTCGGCAGACTGCAGAACCTAACAGTAATAAATTAACCCAGTCGAAACTGAAAATAGATGGCTTCAGATATCTTCTTCTTCTACTTTATCTGTTCACTCTCCATCTCTAGCGCCTCAAGCGCAGTGTCCTTGAGCTTCAGACTCTGGGCGGGGGATACAACTGGAGAGGATGACCAATATCTCGCCCAAGCGGCCTCATCTGCTATGCTGAACAGGGAGCTTGCGGGGGATGGGAAGATTGGAAGGGATAGATTAGGAAGAGGGAAGGAAGCGGCCGTGGCCATAAGTTAGGTACCATCCCCGCATTTGCTTGGAGGAGAAGCGGGAAACCACGGAAAACCACTTACAGGATGGCTGAGGTGGGAATCGAACCCACCTCTATTCATTTGACCTCCACTACACTACAAAGGCGGACGGCTTCAGATATCACACACGGTTATTTTTTTTTTTGTAAAGTTGGAAGCCATACTTTCGAGTGTCGGCTTAGATAAATGTCATTTAAAAGCCTTCCAGTTTGTCGAACACACAAGTTTAATATAAATATTACACTACAACACACCTGTAAAAAAAAAAACATTAAACACGGAATAAAAATACACACTATTACACAAAGAATGGAATATTTCGTTCCTTAAAATAAATCATTAGATTCTATCTACTTAGAATATTTATGTTCATTTCTGTTTAATACTTAGGAACGTAAAACCTGGAACTTATCTTAATGATGCCCTCCTCTGTCTCTACTTCAGCATCTACTGCGAGGTTTTTGGAAAACCGTTACTCTGTCATTGGCGTGGGTCCAAAAATGGCTGGAGTCCGTCGACCTAATTCGCTGCGTCACGCCTCTTTCCTTGGCTACGTCAATGACACGCTGTGTTTTATTTTGATTTTTAGCACTTGCTTCAGTATTACCGTTGTTGCAGCTGTTATTATTATTTTTCTTTTTTCTTCGATTTTGGGCATCTAAGAGGTAAGCCATACTTTCCAGTGTCGACTCACTTAAATGTGACTCAAAATCTTTTCAGTCTGTCGAACTCACAGGTTAAATACAAATATTACACTATAACATACCTTGAAAAACACTAAACAAGGGATAAAAAATACACATTATTACATAAAGAATGGCATGTTTCGGTCTTAAAAAATGCACTACTTTTCAAATTTCTTGCATTCATCTTAATCCTGTTATTATTATTATTATTATTATTATTATTAATATTATTATTATTATTATTTTAAAATTTATGGTCCGCTTCTGTGGTGAACGGGTTCGTATCCCCGTCAGGAAGTCGTAAAATTTAAGAAACGAGATTTCCACTTCCGGAGGTGCACATGGCCCTGAGGTTCACTCAGCCTACACCAAAAATGAGTACCAGGTTAATACCTGGGGCAAAGGCGGCAGGGCGTAGAGCCGACCACTCTACCCCATCAAGTGCCGAGGTTACGGATAATGCAAGCCTTTACCTTCCACCCCTCCAAGGGCCTTCGTGGTCTGTACGGAGATGACTTTTTAACTTTTTGCGTGGTATAGAGATTAGCGTGATTAGCTGCCACCCCCGGAGGCCCGGGTTCGATTCCCGGCTCTGCCAAGAAATTTGAAAAGTAGTATGAGGGCTAGAACGCAGTCCACTCAGCCTCGGGAGGTCAACTGAGTAAAGACGGGTTCGATTCCCACCTCAGCCATCCTCGAAGTGGTTTTCCGTTTTTTTTCCCACTTCTCCTCCAGGCAAATGGCGGGATGGTACCTAACTTGAGTCCACGGCCACCTCCTTCCCCATCCCTTCCTATATTCCCATCCCTCCACAAGGCCTATGTTCAGCATAGCAGTTGAGTCTGCTTGAGCGAGGTACTGGTCCTCCTTTCCAGTTGTATCCCAACACAAAGTCTCACGCTCCAGGACACGTCCCTTGAGGCGGTAGAGGTGACATACCTCGCTGAGTTCGAGAGATAAACCAACCCTGGAGGGTAAACAGATAAAGGAATTTTAAAATTTATTTTGGAATAGTCTATTGAGCTTTTTCTATTATGTATTTCTATTTCCAATACGTAATCTACGTTTACGCCAACAGCTTTCGTGGAACTATATTCGTAGTTTTAATTTTTATTTATTAATACAATCTGTAGCCTCCGAGGCTCAGACGGCAGCGCGTCGGCCTCTCACCACTGGATACCGTGGTTCAAATCCCGGTCACTCCATGTGAGATTTGTGCTGGACAAAGCGGAGGCGGGACAGGTTTTTCTCCGGGTACTCCGGTTTTCCCTGTCATCTTTCATTCCAGCAACACTCTCCATGCTCATTTCATAGCATCTATCAGTCATTAATAAATCACTTTGGGAGTGGCGACCCCATCGTACTAATAGCCTATATCTGCTTCATTCATTCCATCCTGACCCGGCCAATGTCTGGAAAACTTTTTTTCACACGGCCAGAGACAAGTTCAATTAATGGGAACTACTCGAACAAGAGGTAACTCTTAAGAATGAAACATACCATTAGTTATGTAATAGTGTATATTTTCATCCCTAGTTTAATATGTTTTTTACACGTATGTTATAGTGTAATATTTATATTTAATGTGTGTGTTTGACAGACTAGAACGCTTTTAAGTTAGCCTACATCGCACAGGACATCTGTGATCCCATAGCAGTTGCCTCCCCATGTCTGTACTAACAATTTTTAATGGTTTAATATTTTACCGCTTTAGAAATTCAAGGAAGGAAAATAAAGTAATTCACTTCAGGAAAGAAGCTTAACGGCCCTTTCAAGAAAGTGTAACATTCGCCGTTCTGGCGCGGTGTTAACACTCTTTCTTCTATACTTTCTTGGCCATGAGCCTGCACTTACTTCCACTTATTCATCCTTGTACGTGGTAGATACTGCGATACCACCCATAGCACATATGCCCGCTTTCACATCAGGTAATGTGGAAAAGCATCTGCTTCGGACAGAACGCGTGTTAACGTACAATGACGTCACTCCACGCGTCAGGCGTCCAGAACACACACATCTCCTGTCATTTTAGTCACGAGTTGAGAAATGTATCCTCGAATACCAGGCAAAACATATTATTATCGATAAGGTATTGTTACCTTCATTATTTCCGTGTCAAGATACGTTTTACCGAACGGGCGTGTTGGCTGTGTGGTTAGGGGGGCGCAGCTGTGAGCGTCAATACGGGAGATAGTGGGTTTGAACTCCAATGTCGGCAACCCTGAAGATAGTTTTCCGTGGTTTCCCATTTTCACACCAGGCAAATGCTGGGGCTGTGCCTTAATTGAGGCCACGGCCGCTTCCTTCCCACTCCTAGCCCTTTTCTAACCCATTGTCGCCATAAGAGCTATCTGTGTTGGTGCAACGTAAAGCAAATTGTGGGGGAGAAAAAAAATCTTCCAACATAACTGAATGTGAAGAACAGTTATTCATATATTTCTTACTGAATTATTCTTCGCTAACGGGCATACAGTGTCAGTCTTCCCCAAATTGTAAAGGAAAGTGTTACTTTGGTGGTTATTCAAAAGATGTTAAAATCTGACAAGTGTATGTTCCTGTATCTCTGAAATATTTGCAGCTAGAACTTCGTAACGCCTGCCCCGTGGTCTAGGGGTAGCGAGCCTGCCCCTTACCAAGTTGGTCCGTGTTCGATTAGTGACCAGGGCAGGGATTGTTACCTGCACCTGAGGGATGGTTAGAGGTCGACTCAGTCTACACGATTGCAATTGAGGAGCTACTGAGATAGCGATCCCGTTATAGAGAGCCAAGAATAGCGGCCGAGAGGATCCGTTGCGTTGACCATGCAGCACATCGAAATCTTCAGGCCGTTACGCTGAGCAGTGGTCGCTTGGTAGGCCAAGGCCGAACAAGGCTGTAGAGCTGTGGGGTTTGTTTGTTTGTATGTTTGTTTGTTTGTTTAAAAATTTTGAATTTTTAGACCTGTTTTAGCATAATTTTTAAGTACACTAAAACAAAACATATGAGAAATTTATACTCGCCGTAGGTAAATGGCAATATTCAAGAATTTGAAATTTCAGAGGAAAGCTAGAAGGATGTTTGTTTATTTCACATGCCCAGTTTTAATTGAAAAGCTTCAACTTCTTTTAATATTCTATAATTATACTCGAATTTTAATTATTTAATTCATTTATTTCGGAAGTATACTGGATTTGGTGACTTTTACCTCAAACTGGTTAGTTCACTTCTTATTGCGCGTAATGGATAGTGTTTTGCACCACGGAAGAACAAGCAGAGAATACAGCAAACATAATTTCAAAACGTCAATTTCGTAAAGAATTAACATAGCTCATTTACCTCTGGTGTTCAAATTTTTATTTTAGGGAAAATTAGTTCACTCTTTTTACTGTAAGTAATGTGCAAGGAGAAAACCACGGTAAAACTGTGTATAATTCAATAAGTCGGTGAGTTCCTTCTATGATTCTTGTTCAGTTGTTCAGCTGGTTCAGTTGTTCAGATATAGGCTATTATTACAATAGGGTCGCCACTCCCAAAGTGATTTATTAATGACTGATAGATGCTATGAAATGAGAAATTATAATTATATTATATATTATATATTATATATTATATATTATATATTATATATTATATATTATAATTAATAAACAAGAAAGCGGAGGCGGGACAGTTTTTTCTCCGGGTACTCCGGTTTTCCCTGTCATCTTTCATTCCAGCAACACTCTGGTCTGAGGAACTCATACGATTGAGGCGCTAGTCTTCTGACCCCAACTTCGCAGGTTCAACCCCGGCTCAGTCCGGCGGTTCTTGAAGTTTTTCAAATACGTCAGTCTCACATCGGTAAATTTACTGGCATGTAAAAGAACTCCCCCGGGACAAAATTCCGGCACCTTGGTGTCTCCGAAAACAGTCAAGAAAGAAGTTAGTGGGACGTAAAAACAATAACATTATTAGTTAATTTCCTTAATTGTTTTGTGATTTCTAATAAACATCTTTTTTTCCTATTTGCCATTTGCTTTACGTCGCATCGACACAGATATGTCTTACGGCGACGATGGGATAGGAAAGGTCTAGGAATTGGAAGGAAGCAGCTGTGGCCTTAATTAAGGTACAGCCCCGGCAATTGCCCGGTGTGAAAATGGGAAACCACGAAAAACCATCTTCAGGGCTGCCGACACTGGGGCTCGAACCCACTATCTCCCGATTACTGGATACTGGCCGCACTTAAGCGACTGCAGCTATCGAGCTCGGTAATGAACATTTGAATATTATTGCCTCCAAGATACAATGTCCATCAAAAAAATGCTCACACCGACGTATGGCCCTAAGAACAATGTCCATTAATACAGCAGTAATGTCCTGCATTCTCAAACTAACAGAAATTTCTACTATTAAGTCGGCCTTTTGTACCGGAGCTTTAATATTTCATTTTCTTCAGTTAAATTACGTACATTATTTGTAGTGATATGAATTATAGCACTATCCTAACGTGTGTGCTTTTCGTTTGAAATTTTTATAAATCGTTTTACAGCATTTTAAGCGAGTTAATAAACTAACTTAATGCAATCACTCCGGTTCAACCGAAACACCATCGGTCCCATCGAATTCGGTTAAACGGGAGTTTGGTGTATGGATGCATGTTGTTGACTACCCGAGCAGTCTGTTACATAGCCATTTACAACCTAGCACCCTCAGAATCTACATCTTGTCTCCGCAGTATGTCCTGAACTTTACGTGGGTAATAAAAAACAAACTTTAAAAACATTCAGTTATCACAGGCATACGCTGCGGTTTGACCCTAGGCTATTAATGGAGGAGGTGGAGTGTGACTGCTCTATGCTGGTGATATATGATTAAGCACACTCCCGCCCCCTATTTAATGGTAATGCAACACAAAGAGTCAACAGTAGCGCCCGATGGATGCGATAGGATGCGGAGCTTCAGAGCTCGGTTGGCATTGATCAGCACGAGGGGAGAGAATTATTATCGTAAAGAAAACGTGCGGCTCCATCGGCGACTCGAATCATCGGGTAGCTTAATGAGGTCCTCAAGACCTGGCAATTATCAGGAACAAACACAGTGAGTTTAATGTTCTACGTAAAGAACATGCCAATTGACTCCCGACACTGAATAGAATAGAAAAGAATAGAATATAAAGGTTTGTTTAGAATAAATGGAAGTCGAAGTATAGTGATAAATAAAAGTTGATATAAAAACGAAAAAACACGAATTCGCAATATTTCCATTCTATTAAACGACCGGACCTCCTCCTCTTTTGCCAATGCTTACAGCTAAGAAGGGATGGCAGGAGCAAACGCTAACTGACAATAATAATAATAATAATAATAATAATAATAATAATAATAATAATAATAAAGTTATTGGTTTTACATCCCACTAACTACTTGTTCGGTTTTCGGAGACGTCGAGATGCCGGAATGTTATCCCGCAGGAGTATTTTTACGTGCCAGTAAATCTTTTCTTTGTTAGTTGCTTTACGTCGCACAGATAGGTCTTATGGCGACGATGGGACAGGGAAGGGCTGTGAGTTGGAAGGAAGCGGCCGTGGCCTTAATTAAGGTACAGCCCCAGCATTTGCCTGGTGTGAAAATGGGAAACCACGGAAAACCATTTTCAGGGCTGCCGACAGTGGGGTTCGAACCTACTATCTCCCGAATACTGGATACTGGCCGCACTTAAGCGATTGCAGCTATCGAGCTCGGTACCAGTAAATCTACCAACACGAGACTGACATATTTGAGCACCTTCAAATACCACCGAACTGAATCAGGATCGAACCTGCCAAGTTGGGATTAGAAGGCCAGCACCTCAACCGTTTGATCCACTCAGCCCGGCAAGACATTTCGTTATTGAGTATCAAAATTAGGCTACATCCTGATTAGATGAAATTTGCTAGATTCATAGACAATTTGTGTTGGGCTACACAGAAAGGAAGTGTTATTTTCCACCTTGCTCCATAGCACATACTTGAAATTTAATATTATACAATGATTTTCAAGGACTGCTGTTCATCCTTGGAATTAATATGGAAGTAACCTCGTGTTAGACATTTTAGCTATTAGCATATAGTATTTGCGGCCCAACTCCTGGGTTGAATTTTCAGCGTTGAGGCCTTCGATTCAGAGGATCGCGGCTTCGATTCCCGGCAGGGTCGGGGATTTTAATCACGTCTAATTTATTCTTCTGGCTTAGGGAGTGGATGTTTTTATCCCAACACACTCCCCTTCATATTCAGACAACACACAACACTACCTACCAACCACCACAGAAACACGCAATAGTGATTACATCCCTCCACATAGGGTTGGCGTCAGGAAGGGCATCCAGTCGTAAAACAGGTTCAAATCCACATATGTGTTAAGTGAATCAGAAAATATCGCCATATCATCTGCGAAAGCTGAGCAATCAATTGGCTAGGTTCTTGCACTTACAACCTAGTCTGACCCCATTCTCAACACCTTACCGGCCAAAGTGCTAATCTGAAATATTTTCACATGGCGGTTTTCGCGGGCGCAACGACGAATTATAACAAATACATAGAGGTATTGTTGGTTCTACAGTGGAAATCGTTATCAAAAGGACAGGCTGTATAATGTAATTGGTAGAGGCTACTTTTGTGTTCAAAGCCGGGGAACTGAAATACGACGCAGTCGACCTAACCAATTGTTTGCTTAGCGTTCGCGAATGATCTGGCGATTCTTTCCTGATTCACTTGGAACAGCCAGAAACCAAATAAACAAACTTCAGATGCAAGCTGCTAACGCAGGCCTCCAGATTTCATTTGAAAAAACAAAGTTCATAACAAACATCATGACAGGTCCCAGATATCTACAGGTCAATCAGGGTAAAATAAAACGGGCAAAGGAATTTAAATACAGTGCCTAGGTGAGTGGACAGAACCTGAGATTTCTGAGAAAGAGTCATTCAAATCAAGAATCAACAAGATGAAAATGGCCTAAACCCTCAACAAAGATACCAATAACAAACGGTCAATGTCTGTCAAAGCTTAGACATTAGGTTACTGTGCAGTAATTCGACCTGAAGCTCCATATGCAGCAGAATATCTCTATGATTAAGAAAGGACTGGCAGAACAACTAGAAGTATAAGGAAGATATTGGGCCAAGTAAAGGAAAATGGAGAATATAGGATCATGAACTATATCTGCATGTGGAGAAAATAACAGACTGTACATTTACGGAGGTGCCGAAGTGCCGGGATTTTGCTTTTCATGCAAAGGAATATCTTCGGAAAGAGAATTAGAGGACACTCATGGCTCTCTTGGTTAAGGAACATGACAGACTGGTACAAACATTGAAATTGCCATGATGATAGCCGACATCAAGAACGGATAATTTACTAGAAGAAGTTTTTTAATGTAATACCAGTATATTGCAAAGGGAACTGAGGTAAGATTTCCGAATTCCAATTTTTGTAACCCTGGTGTGGTGAAGCCAAATATGCTTCCAGTTATACTAATTCCTATTTCCTTCTCCAGGATGTCCATTGCGGGTTCGCTGAATTCATTCCAGGAGGAAAAAATATTTCATTCTTAATTCTGCAAGTACTTTTTTAACAAACATGGAATTCTTCCAAAATATGTACTGACCAAACCAAACCAAACCCCATAGTGCAACAGCCTGGAAGGGTCATGGCCTACCAAGCGACCGCTGCTCAGCCCGAAGGCCTGCAGATTATGAGGCATCGTGTAGTCAGCACGACGGACCTCGGTGTAGAAAGCCAAGAATAACGACAAGAAAAAACAGGAGTATTTTTACGTCCGGTAAATTTATCGACATGAAGATTGTGTATTTGAGAAATTTCAATTATCACCGGACTGAGTCAGTATCGAACCCACCGACTTCTGCTTACTCTGAGTCACTCAGTCGTGGAAATATTTTCTTATTTTTGTATATATTTACAATTTGTTTTACGTTGCACTGGTACAGGTAGATCTTATGGCGGCGATGGGATAGGAAAGGACTAGGAGTGGGAAGGAATCGGCCGTGGCCTTAATTAAGGTACCTGGTGTGAAACGGGAAACCATCTTCAGGGCTGCCTGGATGCAAGCTCATAGCTACGCAACCCTTACCACACGGACAACTTCCTCAGTTCGTGGAAATCAACGAAGAGTTGTTTCAAATGGATTACAATATTATAGCTAGGTGGTTATAGACAATTGAATACATTTCACTTGAAAATTAACCCCCCCCCCATGGCACTACAGCCCTTGAAGGGCCTTGGCCTACCAAGCGACCGCTGCTCAGCCCGAAGGCCTGCAGATTACGAGGTGTCGTGTGGTCAGCACGACGAACCCTCTCGGCCGTTATTCTTGGCTTTCTAGACCGGGGCCGCCATCTCACCGTCAGATAGCTCCTCAATTCTAATCACGTAGGCTGAGTGGACCTCGAACCAGCCCTCAGGTCCAGGTAAAAATCCCTGACCTGGCCGGGAATCGAACCCGGGGCCTCCGGGTAAGAGGCAGGCACGCTACCCCTACACCACGGGGCCGGCACTTGAAAATTAACCACTCTGAAATTTAACAAGCCTGATGTGCAACTTCCAAAAAACTCATAAGCTATGAATTAAATGAGATCCTCAACATTAATCAGAGAATTCACTGTCTGTGACAGTAAACACTTCATTGAATTCAGTGGCATACGCCAGTTACATAAACAACAGCTTTATTCATCAGTCAATCATTATTCATATTTTATTCATCAGGAATTCATGACTGATAACTATATTTTCGATCCAGTGCACAAATAAATGATGTTTTGCTCTCGCACATAATTTATGTTATGCTGTTAATCCAACTGAATTTAATGAACAAATAATTGACGTAAATGTATTTTTATTAAACTTTCAATATGTAATTCTCTTACCATAATTCCGTTAGTTCTCATGGTAATAACGAACATGATGGCTGGATTTTGGTTCAAATAGGGCTTTGGTAAATATAATGTATCAGCTACTTTTACATCGTGTCTTAAGTGTAATGTAACACATAGTATACAGTAATTTATTACATAAATATATGTTGAAGTTTGTTTCTGACATCGGACATGTGCGATCATAATAGGTCATCGTCTATACAATGTCCGACTCGTTGGCTGAATGGTCAGCGTACTGGCCTTCGGTTCAGAGGGTCCCGGGCTCGATTCCCGACCGGGTCGGGGATTTTAACCTTAAGTGGTTAATTCCAATGGCACGGGGCTGGGTGTATGTGTTGTCTTCACCATCATTTCATCCTCATCACGACGTGCAGGTCGCCTACTGGTGTCAAATAGAAAGACCTGCACCTGGCGAGCCGAACCCGTCCTGGGATATCCCGGCACTAAAAGCCATACGACATTTCATTATCTATTTAATATTCATCATTTATGTGTAATATGGTCCGCCTCTGTGGTGTATTGGTTAGTGTGATTAGCTGCCACCCCCGGAGGCCCGGGTTCGATTCCCGGCTCTGCCACGAAATTTGAAAAGTGGTACGAGGGCTGGAACGGGGTCCACTCAGCCTCGGGAGGTCAACTGAGTAGAAGTGGGTTCGATTTCCACCTCAGCCATTCTGGTAGTGGTTTTCCGTGGTTTCCCACTTCTCCTCCAGGCAAATGCTGGGATGGTACCTAAATTAAGGCCACGGCCGCTTCCTTCCCTCTTCCTTGTCTATCCCTTCCAATCTTCCCATCCCAACCCATTCCCCTGTTTAGCATAACAGGTGAGGCCGCCTGAGCGAGGTACTAGTCATCCTCCCCAGTTGTATCCTCCGAACCAATGTCTCACCCTCCAGGTCACTGCCCTTGAGGCGGTAGAGGTGAGATCCCTCGCTGAGTCCGAGGGAAAAACCAACCCTGGAGGGTAAGCAGCTTAAGAAGAAGAAGATGTGTAATATGTCTGTTTGTAACGTTATAATCCAGGATGCTGGTTAGATACTATTAAAATAGCCCCACGGAGTTTATGCACCTATATAGAAAACGCAAAAACCGAAGATAGTTTTAAAAACGTGTAGTCTGGCTCCTTGGCTGAATGGTCAGCGCACTTGCCTATGTTCAGAGGGTCGTGGGTTCGATTCCCGGACGGGCCGGAGATTTTAACTGTGATTGGTTAATTCCTACGGCTTAAGGACTGGGTGTTTGTATTTGTCCCAGCTTATTTCCCTTTATATTCATACAACACATCACACTACCAATGCATATAAGATCGGTGTTAGGAAGGGCATGCGGACGTAAAACCACATGTTCGACATAGATCACACCCGCGACCCCATCAGTGTGGGAAAAATGGAAGAAGAAGTGCTATAACAAGGCGCACTAGGTAAGGTGAAGAGGGAGGTAGTTTGTTTTCCATTGCCTGCCTCACAGAATCAGAATATGCTATTGCATCACCACTGACCCTATGAATAGCCCCATTTGTAATCTAGACGTTGTCATTACACAAAACCACCCATACTTCAACGGCTTTCATACTGTCACAGCCTACCGAGTGAATTAGCCGTGAGGTTAGGGGGTCACGCAGCTGTGAGCTTGCATTCGAGACATAGTGTGTTCAACCCAAATGTAGGCAGCCCTGAAGATGGTTTCCTGTAGTTTCCCATTTTCTCACCAGCCAAATGCCGGAGTTGTACCTCAATTAACGCCGGTGTCGGTGCGACGCAAAGACTTGGATGGATGGAAGCCACATTTTGCTCTGGCCTGTATCAATAGGTGGACACAGAATGAATGCAACTATCAAAACGTACTCACAGGCAATAAAACTAAGTGCCTCATCGAAATCTGGACGCTGGCGACCTAGTCACTGTCCTCCATCTATGCCAGGAGTCTCTGATCAGGTATCCTGAGTGGGAGTTTACTTGTGGTAGGGTGGTTAGTTTCACCATTACCTGGGCTAGTGGCGTCGACGGCCACTTTTGCTGAACTTCGAGGATCTTACGGGATCCAGTTTTTCAACATGACTATATCGTTGACATTTGTAACATGTACATAGTAACATGTTATATAGTAGGCTAATTTAGCTCGTATCGGGCGAGTTGGCCTTGCGGTTAGAGGCGCGCGGCTGTGAGCTCGCATCCGGGAGATAGTGGGTTCGAATCCCACAGTCGGCAGCATTGAAGATGGTTTTCCGTGGTTTCCCGTTTTCACACCAGGCAAATGCTGGGGCTGTACCTTAATTAAGGCCATGGCCGCTTCCTTCCCACTTTTAGCCCTTTCCTGTCCAATTCTCACCTTAGGACCTATCAGTGGCAGTGCGATGTAAAGTCAATTGTAAAAATAAACACAAAATTAAATATCCGCATTGATACCGTTTCAGCGTACCTGTCAAGTAGGAAAACAAAATCTACTTTTGGGATGGAAGATTGCCGATCAGTCAGGGGTAATCCTACATTAAATTGATATTAACCCAAGAAGAGGTAGGAAATAATCTTCTATAACGCATTGTAATACCTAATGAGACCGAATTACCCTATTAAATTATAGTTAGTCACATAACTTACTACTGAGTTATGAAAAACAGAAAACAAAAAACTGCGAATTAAGTTACAAAATATCACTATTAATGAAGAAGAAGGGGATTTCGAGGATAGAACACACATAATTATACACATAACTACACTATACACCAAATCAAGTCCATTTAATTTCGCTAGCTTGCGGGTATGCAGGTTTGCTACCAGTAGGTAATATTTATCGGGCTGACAACGTTGAGGACTTCTTTCTTTCTTTCTTTCTTTCTTTCTTTCTTTCTTTCTTTCTTTCTTTCTTTCTTAATCGGTATACCTTGCACGGATGGTTTTACCCTCGCACTCAGCGAGGGATCCCACCTCTACCGCCTCAAGGGTAGTGTCCTGGAGCGTGAGGCTTTGGGTCGAGAATAAAATTGGGAAGGAGAACAGGTACCTCGTCTAGGCTACCTCACCAGCTTTGCTTAATAGGGGCCTTGTGGGGGGATGGGAAGATCGGAAGGGATAGACAATGAAGAAGACAGGAAGCAGCCGTGGCCCTAAGTTAGGTACCATCCCGGTATATCCTGGAGGAGAAGTGGGAAACCAAAGAAAACCACTTCGAGGATGGTTGAGGTGGGAATCGAACCAATCCTCCACTCATTTGACTCTCGAGGCTGAGTGGACCTCGTAACCCTTTTCAAATTTCTTGGCAGATCCGGGAATCGAAATATGGCCTCCGGTGGTGGCAGCTAACCACAATAAAAATAAAGTTATTTGCTTTACGTCCCACTAACTACTTTTGCGGTTTTTCGGAGACGCCGAGGTGCCGTAACTTAGTCCCGCAGGAGTTCTTTTACGTGCCAGTAAATCTGTCGACACGAGGCTGACGTATTTGAGCACCTTCAAATAACACCGGACTGAGCCAGGATCGAACCTGCCAAGTTGGGGTCAGAAGGCCAGCGCCTCAACCGTCTGAGCCACTCAACCCGGCGGTATACGTTGAGGACTTCTTTATGATCAGTTCTGATTGCCTCAGTCACATGGCAAGGACATCGAATCAACGTCAACACTGTCACTGTTTATTATTATTATTATTATTATTATTATTATTATTATTATTATTATTATTATTATTATTATTATTATTATTGAAAATGAAAACCTACAACCTGTTTTCCAGTCTTTGACCGGGTCAGGGATGTAATGAATGAACCATATATAGGCTATTATTACAACAGGGTCGCTATGGAATGATAATGGAGAGTGTTTCTGGAATGAAAGGTGACAGGGAAAACCGGAGCCCTACCCGGAGAAAAACTTGTCCCGCCCCCGCTTTGTCCAGCACAAATCTCACATGGAGTGACCGGTATTCGAACCACGGTATCCAGCGGTGAGAGGCCGACGCGCTGCCGTCTGAGCCACGGAGGCTGCTATTATTATTATTATTATTATTATTATTATTATTATTACTAGCGAATGTACCCGTGCTTCGCTACGGTATTCTACATTGTATTCGAATATCGAAGTAAATAGTGTGCATGCAGTAAATAAGATTGTTTTAAAATTGCATGTCTCTTAGCGTTATCCGAGAAAGAGCATGGGGAGGTCCCCGTACGTTGTTTCCAATGTAAAGTGTTTGTTATGGATTTGTGATATAACGGCAGGCTCACTGCCTACTGCTATTCACAATCGAGTTGGGACGTTTACGTTATAATTGCAGGCCCCATTGCCTTCTATGCGGACAGAATCGATTTGGGGAGTTTTCGTTAAAATGGCAGCCCCCCTTTCCTACTTCCAGACAGATTAGAGTTTTTATTATAATGGCATGCAATTACCCTACTACCACTCGAAATTAAGTTGTGCAGTTATCATTATAATGTCAGGCCCATTTTCCTACTTTCAGCCAGCTTACTGCCAGTCACACCAAGTTGGTGAGTTTCCATCAAAATAGCAGGCCACTATGCCTAATGCCAGTCACATTTTAGATGAGGACATTTCTTTATAATGGCGGGCACCCTTGCCTACTGCCAAACACAATCGGGTAGGGGAGTTTTAAACAAAACTGCATGCTCACTTGCCTTCTGCAAGTCAAATCGAGAAGTGAACTATTCATTACAATTGTAGACCTTCCTTACTAATGACAGTTACACAGGAGTTGGAGAAGGAACCCTTTCATACTGCCAGTCAAAGTCGGTGTGGGGAGTACTGATTACAATAGCAGACCCACCCTTTCTCGATCGCTACAAATCGACATCAGTGAATATATATAGATCGACATACGAAACTATATGCGTGTTTACAATACTGAAGACCTTCATTTACAGATTAACTGCTACTAAACGTACGTCATATCGACAAAGGATTATACCATAAGACACGCCGGATTTAGTGGCCTAAATGGCTGGTCCTATGATATGTAATCTATTCTTGGGTCAGATTGAGTTAGAAACGTGGAACAGGGTAACGTTCTTGTAAGATTATCTCACATTACATTACTTTTCGGATAATTATGTGACAGCTATATACATAGCATTTGGCTCATATATGGCTACTGGGTGGGCCAATTTTCGTGAAGAGTTTGATGATTCTGTATTTCATATAAGTAATCGAAGGTGTAAATTATGCATGTGAAAATTCCAAATTGACTTAACATCCATTAATAGAGAAAAATCAAACGTAAAATTGATACAGATACGGCAAAGAGTAATAAGACCAAGGTTGTAGATCATTCCAAATTGAACGGAGATTGTACAATCTGTTATGCGATAGGAATTTCAGAAGGTCTGCACCATTATTAAAATTGCCTGCATATTTCGATATTCTTCGGGGATAAAAAGTGAAGAATTTAATGATCTTGGATGTTTTCCGTTCGTTACAGGCTAAAACGTATAATTTTGTCAAATTTCAATTATCTTCTTTTTCTTCTGGCAGATTATGCCGCAATCTGGATTTTCGCCGAGGCGGGTAAAAATTAGGACTTTCAGAAACTAAACCAAAAATTATGCAGATGGTCATTATTACCCCTTAAACGGAAAGCTGTACGAAAATTTCGCCAAAATAGTCAGTGTAGAGGCACACAGTCGTTACGATTTGATTTATATAGATAAGGAATCTGCTCCATGTAAAACACCTTTTTGGTTATGGCCGCTGGACTTAACCTGCAAAACTGACCATTCATGATATCTCCCTTATTAATCCTCCTGACGAAAAAATGCACATGAAAAAAAGGTTTAGAGGTGGAATTCCATCACGTTTGGTCGATTTCCAATCAGGTTGGTCTTGTTCTCTATATATTGTGCAAGAGTAAAATCACCATTTCGGTTCCCTATAAACCGCCAGTCCATTCCGGAATACGAAATGTTATTTACGTTTAAAACCTACCTTTGGACAGGTGGATGCTAAATATGAATTTTGGTTTGAATGTCTTCAGTAGTTTTCAAGTTGTAAGGAATACGCTTTACACGCACCCGCTCGTGAGTTAAGTCCGATGGGACTTGTACAAAAAAACGGTCCGTTAATGATATCTCCCTTATTAATCCTCGTATCGAAATGATGCACATGAGAAAAAAGGTTTAGAAATTAATTTCTACCAAGGCAGGTAGATTTAAATTAACGTTGGTTGTGTATATTTTGTGGAAGTGCAAAATCACTGTTTCGGTTTCGTATAAACCCCCAGTCAGTTCAGGGATTTAGAAACAATATTTGCCCTAAAACCTATCAAGGACAGGTGTATTCTAAATATGAGTATTGGTGGAAATACATCCAGTAGTTTGTAGCACTCGCGTACATACGGCGTAATTAAGGAAGAAAATAATACAGTTAAGATAGTTGAAAGTAATAGAAAATGGATTATAACTGAGGACAGCCGGAAAACGACAAATATGTAAATGCCAAGTTAATGTATTGGAAAAACAAATGCCCCTCCATAAATTATGCTAGTGTGAGTTATGGATATAATAAAACGGTAACAGAGGAGCAATTTAGGTCCATTGATTCCTAGGTAAACAAATAATAAGAAGATGACTAATGGTGTTATTATTTAATCTATTCGAAGGCGGTTATAACATCCAACGATATTCCGCCAATATCCCGCAGATAGGCCGATTGACGCCTTTCTTGCATTCTACCCAAGGAACAACCAAGAATTTAAAAGCATAATGAGGAAAATGGCAATACGTTACTTCCCTGCTGGCATGCAGTCAGAGACGTTGCCATGGTAACCTGTAGGTTCGTTGTCGGTCTGTCGGTCACTCAATGCAGAGCATGGTACCAGCAGAAAATTGTAAATTTCTCCGTCATGTAAAGAGTAAGGTAAATTATAAACATAACGAAAGTTGTTTATAATGAAGAGACGTTTCACGTACGGTAAACGAAGTTTACAGAAAATCAATAGTATAAGAGAAAATGGAGGAAAACCATTCTGGTTTTCCAATAAACACCCCGTCTATTCAAAGATTTTAAAATGATATGCATATCGAAACCTTCCCCGGGAGGAGTATGCTCGAAATGTGAAGTTTGGTTGAGATCTATCCAGCCGTTTCGACCTGATAGTGGAAAAACCATTCTGGTTTTCCTATAAACCCCCCGTCTATTAAAGATTTTAAAATGATATGCATATCGAAACCTTCCCCGGGATGAGTATACTCTAAATATGAAATTTGGTTGAGATCCATCCAGCCGTTTCGACGTGATGGTGGAAAAAACCTTCTGGTTTTCCTATAAACCCCCGTGTAATCAATGATTTTAAAATGATATGCATATCGAAACCTTCCCCGGGATGAGTATACTCTAAATATGTTGGTTGAGATATATCCAGCCGTTTCGACGTGATGGTGGAAAAACCATTCTGGTTTTCCTATAAACGCCCCGTGTATTCAAAGATTTTAAAATAATATGCATATCGAAACCTTCCCCGGGAGGAGTATACTCTAAATATGAAATTTGGTTGAGATCTATCCAGCCGTTTCGACGTGATGGTGGATAAACTATTCTGGTTTTCCTATAAACCCCCGTGTATTCAAAGATTATAAAATGATATGCATATCGAAACCTTCCCCGGGATGAGTATACTCTAAATATGAAATTTGGTTGAGATCTATCCAGCCGTTTCGACGTGATGATGGAAAAACCATTCTGGTTTTCTTATAAACCCCCCGTGTACTCAAAGGTTTTAAAATGATATGCATATCGAAACCTTCCCCGGGATGAGTATACTCTAAATATGAAATTTGGTTGAGATCTATCCAGCCGTTTCGACGTGATGGTGGAAAAACCATTCTGGTTTTCCTATAAACCCCCCGTGTATTCAAAGATTTTAAAATGATATGCATATCGAAACCTTCCCCGGGAGGAGTATACTCTAAATATGAAGATTGGTTGAGATATATCTAGCCGTTTCGACGTGATGGTGGAAAAACCATTCTGGTTTTCCTATAAACACCCCGTGTATTCAAATTTTTTTAAATAATATGCATACCGAAACCTTCCCCGGGATGAGTATACTCTAAATATGAAATTTGGTTGAGATCCATCCAGCCGTTTCGACGTGATGGTGGAAAAACCATTCTGGTTTTCCTATAAACCCCCGTGTATTCAAGGATTTTAAAATGATATGCATATCGAAATCTTCCCCGGGAGGAGTATGCTCTAAATATTAAGTTTGGTTGAGATCTATCCAGCTGTTTCGACGTGATGGTAGAAAAACCATACTGGTTTTCTTATAAACCTCCGTGTAATCAAAGATTTTAAAATGATATGCATATCGAAACCTTCCCCGGGATGAGTATACTCTAAATAAAATTTTGTTGAGATCCATCCAGCCGTTTCGACGTGATGGTGGAAAAACCATTCTGGTTTTCCTACAAACCCCCCGTGTATTCAAAGATTTTAAAATGATATGCATATCAAAACCTTCCCCGGGAGGAGTATACTCTACATATGAAGTTTGGTTGAGATCTATCCAGCCGTTTCGACGTGATGGTGGATAAACTATTCTGGTTTTCCTATAAACCCCCGTGTATTCAAAGATTTTAAAATGATATGCATATCGAAACCTTCCCCGGGAGGAGTATACTCTAAATATGAAGTTTGGTTGAGATCTATCCAGCTGTTTCGACGTGATGGTGGAAAAACCATTCTGGTTTTCTTATCAACCCCCGTGTAATCAAAGATTTTAAAATGATATGCATACCGAAACCTTCCCCGGGATGAGTATACTCTAAATATGAAATTTTGTTGAGATCTATCCAGCCGTTTCGACGTGATGGTGGAAAAACCATTCTGGTTTTCCTATAAACCCCCCGTGTATTCAATGATTTTAAAATGATATGCGTATCGAAACCTTCCCCGGGAGGAGTATACTCTAAATATGAAGTTTGGTTGAGATCTACCCAGCCGCTTCGACGTGATGGTGGAAAAACCATTCTGGTTTTCCTATAAACCCCCCGTGTATTCAAAGGTTTTAAAATAATATGCATATCGAAACCTTCCCCGGGATGAGTATACTCTAAATATGGAGTTTGGTTGAGATCTATCCAGTCGTTTCGACGTGATGGTGGAAAAACCGTTCTGATTTTCCTATAAACCCCCGTGTATTCAATGATTTTAAAATGATATGCATATCGAAACCTTCCCCGGGATGAGTATACTCTAAATATGAAATTTTGTTGAGATCTATCCAGCCGTTTCGACGTGATGGTGGAAAAACCATTCTGGTTTTCCTATAAACCCCCCGTGTATTCAATGATTTTAAAATGATATGCGTATCGAAACCTTCCCCGGGAGGAGTGTACTCTAAATATGAAGTTTGGTTGAGATCTACCCAGCCGCTTCGACGTGATGGTGGAAAAACCATTCTGGTTTTCCTATAAACCCCCCGTGTATTCAAAGATTTTAAAATAATATGCATATCGAAACCTTCCCCGGGATGAGTATACTCTAAATATGAAATTTGGTTGAGATCTATCCAGCCGTTTCGACGTGATGGTGGAAAAACCATTCTGGTTTTCCTATAAACCCCCCGTGTATTCAAAGATTTTAAAATGATATGCATATCGAAACCTTCCCCGGGAGGAGTATACTCTAAATATGAAGATTGGTTGAGATATATCCAGCCGTTTCGACGTGATGGTGGAAAAACCATTCTGGTTTTCCTATAAACACCCCGTGTATTCAAATTTTTTAAATAATATGCATATCGAAACCTTCCCCGGGATGAGTATACTCTAAATATGAAATTTGGTTGAGATGCATCCAGCCGTTTCGACGTGATGGTGGAGAAACCATTCTGGTTTTCCTATAAACCCCCGTGTATTCAAGGATTTTAAAATGATATGCATATCGAAATCTTCCCCGGGAGGAGTATGCTCTAAATATTAAGTTTGGTTGAGATCTATCCAGCTGTTTTGACGTGATGGTAGAAAAACCATACTGGTTTTCTTATAAACCTCCGTGTAATCAAAGATTTTAAAATGATATGCATATCGAAACCTTCTCCGGGATGAGTATACTCTAAATAAAATTTTGTTGAGATCCATCCAGCCGTTTCGACGTGATGGTGGAAAAACCATTCTGGTTTTCCTATAAACCCCCCGTGTATTCAAAGATTTTAAAATGATATGCATATCAAAACCTTCCCCGGGAGGAGTATACTCTACATATGAAGTTTGTTTGAGATCTATCCAGCCGTTTCGACGTGATGGTGGATAAACTATTCTGGTTTTCCTATAAACCCCCGTGTATTCAAAGATTTTAAAATGATATGCATATCGAAACCTTCCCCGGGAGGAGTATACTCTAAATATGAAGTTTGGTTGAGATCTATCCAGCTGTTTCGACGTGATGGTGGAAAAACCATTCTGGTTTTCTTATCAACCCCCGTGTAATCAATGATTTTAAAATGATATGCATATCGAAACCTTCCCCGGGAGGAGTATACTCTAAATATGAAGTTTGGTTGAGATCTACCCAGCCGCTTCGACGTGATGGTGGAAAAACCATTCTGGTTTTCCTATAAACCCCCCGTGTATTCAAAGATTTTAAAATAATATGCATATCGAAACCTTCCCCGGGATGAGTATACTCTAAATATGAAATTTTGTTGAGATCTATCCAGCCGTTTCGACGTGATGGTGGAAAAACCATTCTAGTTTTCCTATAAACCCCCCGTGTATTCAATGATTTTAAAATGATATGCGTATCGAAACCTTCCCCGGGAGGAGTATACTCTAAATATGAAGTTTGGTTGAGATCTACCCAGCCGCTTCGACGTGATGGTGGAAAAACCATTCTGGTTTTCCTATAAACCCCCCGTGTATTCAAAGATTTTAAAATAATATGCATATCGAAACCTTCCCCGGGATGAGTATACTCCAAATATGGAGTTTGGTTGAGATCTATCCAGTCGTTTCGACGTGATGGTGGAAAAACCGTTCTGATTTTCCTATAAACCCCCGTGTATTCAATGATTTTAAAATGATATGCATATCGAAACCTTCCCCGGGATGAGTATACTCTAAATATGAAATTTTGTTGAGATCTATCCAGCCGTTTCGACGTGATGGTGGAAAAACCATTCTGGTTTTCCTATAAACCCCCCGTGTATTCAATGATTTTAAAATGATATGCGTATCGAAACCTTCCCCGGGAGGAGTGTACTCTAAATATGAAGTTTGGTTGAGATCTACCCAGCCGCTTCGACGTGATGGTGGAAAAACCATTCTGGTTTTCCTATAAACCCCCCGTGTATTCAAAGATTTTAAAATAATATGCATATCGAAACCTTCCCCGGGATGAGTATACTCTAAATATGAAATTTGGTTGAGATCTATCCAGCCGTTTCGACGTGATGGTGGAAAAACCATTCTGGTTTTCCTATAAACCCCCATCTATTCAAAGATTTTAAAATGATATGCATATCGAAACCTTCCCCGGGAGGAGTATACTCTAAATATGAAGATTGGTTGAGATATATCCAGCCGTTTCGACGTGATGGTGGAAAAACCATTCTGGTTTTCCTATAAACACCCCGTGTATTCAAATTTTTTTAAATAATATGCATATCGAAACCTTCCCCGGGATGAGTATACTCTAAATATGAAATTTGGTTGAGATCCATCCAGCCGTTTCGACGTGATGGTGGAGAAACCATTCTGGTTTTCCTATAAACCCCCGTGTATTCAAGGATTTTAAAATGATATGCATATCGAAATCTTCCCCGGGAGGAGTATGCTCTAAATATTAAGTTTGGTTGAGATCTATCCAGCTGTTTCGACGTGATGGTAGAAAAACCATACTGGTTTTCTTATAAACCTCCGTGTAATCAAAGATTTTAAAATGATATGCATATCGAAACCTTCTCCGGGATGAGTATACTCTAAATAAAATTTTGTTGAGATCCATCCAGCCGTTTCGACGTGATGGTGGAAAAACCATTCTGGTTTTCCTATAAACCCCCCGTGTATTCAAAGATTTTAAAATGATATGCATATCAAAACCTTCCCCGGGAGGAGTATACTCTACATATGAAGTTTGTTTGAGATCTATCCAGCCGTTTCGACGTGATGGTGGATAAACTATTCTGGTTTTCCTATAAACCCCCGTGTATTCAAAGATTTTAAAATGATATGCATATCGAAACCTTCCCCGGGAGGAGTATACTCTAAATATGAAGTTTGGTTGAGATCTATCCAGCTGTTTCGACGTGATGGTGGAAAAACCATTCTGGTTTTCTTATCAACCCCCGTGTAATCAATGATTTTAAAATGATATGCATATCGAAACCTTCCCCGGGATGAGTATACTCTAAATATGAAATTTTGTTGAGATCTATCCAGCCGTTTCGACGTGATGGTGGAAAAACCATTCTGGTTTTCCTATAAACCCCCCGTGTATTCAATGATTTTAAAATGATATGCGTATCGAAACCTTCCTCGGGAGGAGTATACTCTAAATATGAAGTTTGGTTGAGATCTACCCAGCCGCTTCGACGTGATGGTGGAAAAACCATTCTGGTTTTCCTATAAACCCCCCGTGTATTCAAAGATTTTAAAATAATATGCATATCGAAACCTTCCCCGGGATGAGTATACTCTAAATATGGAGTTTGGTTGAGATCTATCCAGTCGTTTCGACGTGATGGTGGAAAAACCGTTCTGATTTTCCTATAAACCCCCGTGTATTCAATGATTTTAAAATGATATGCATATCGAAACCTTCCCCGGGATGAGTATACTCTAAATATGAAATTTGGTTGAGATCTATCCAGCCGTTTCGACGTGATGGTGGAAAAACCATTCTGGTTTTCCTATAACCCCCCCACCGTGTATTCAAAGATTTTAAAATGATATGCATATCTAATCCTTCCCCGGGAGGAGTATACTCTAAATATGAAGTTTGGTTGAGATCTATCCAGCCGTTTCGACGTGATGGTGGAAAAACCATTCTGGTTTTCCTATAAACCCCCCGTGTATTCAAATATTTTAAAATGATATGCATATCGAAACCTTCCCCGGGAGGAGTATACTCTAAATATGAAGTTTGCTTGAGATCTATCCAGCCGTTTCGACGTGATAGTAGAAAAACCATTCTGGTTTTCTTATAAACCCCCCGTGTATTCAAAGATTTTAAAATGATATGCGTATCTAAACCTTCCCCGGGATGAGTATACTCTAAATATGAAGTTTGGTTGAGATCTATCCAGCCGTTTCGACGTGATGGTGGAACAGACAAACAAACAGACAAACAGACAAACAGAAACGAACAACTTTATTTATAAGATTATTTTTATACCACTCCCCTCGCCCCCTGCCAAAAGGGTGCTAGGGGTGTCTTACCCTCACGCGGTTTGTCTCCTGATACTAATTGATAAGTGTACCACGTTTGGTGAAATTGCTCCAGTGGTTTAGGAGGAGATGTGTCATATACACACCCACACCCACACACCCACGCACACACATACATCAATTTTTATATATAGTAAGAAGAAGAAGATAATATTTTTATATGTAGTTTTTCGATTAATTTTATATCTCACCCCCTTCGCTCCCCACTTGGATTTGCAAAAAATCCGGAGTAATACTATTCATCTCAGAGACCCTGAAATCTATGGATTCGAAACTGTTTTTAATTATTTCTATATCTCACCCCACCCCCCCACCCTTTGCTCCCAACCTAAAAGGGGGCTGGATTTTAAAAAAATTCTAGAGTATCACTTTTCAACTCAGCGACCCCGAAAACTATGAATTCGACACTATTCTCGATTATTATTGTAACTACCACCCCCCTGACCCTCTCCCTTAAGGGCGCTAGGGATGGCTTACCCCCCACAGTGATCGTCTCCCGATAGTAAGTGATTCGTGTACCAAGTTTGGTTGAAACTGCTCCAGTGGTTTAGTTGGAGATGTGTCATTTACACACACACTTCCATTTCTATATATAGTAAGATTTTTACACTCGTTCTTCACCCCCTTTCCATCCCCGCCCAAAGGAGTCCTATGAGTGCCTTACACAACAGTATATTTTTTTCCCAGATATTAAGTCTTATTTGTACTAGCTGATGTACCCGTGCTTCGCTACGGGATTCTCAGAAATACTGTCTTTGTGGTTTTCCTACCTGAAGTCGTCAGAAGGAATGTATTGATTAAAAGCAATGTTATATAAAATACTCGATCAAATTAATAAACCGCACATTTTCTCACTTTTAACGAACAGTACTACGGTGACGATCTAACAGTCCAAATTTCCAGTGCTGCAATGACCAGACCGCAGACAGCCGTGAACACTTCCCTACCATCATTCCGTTAAATATGCAACCTGCTCATTCCAATCAGTGCCTCAGAGTAGGAATTGAACAGCTCGAATGCTAGGATGAACCAGTTTGTTACGTATCAGTAGTATCAGAAATTTATCTAACTCCCCAACTACTTTCCGCCAATTTTCAGGCAGGCTGTTATACCCGGTACGAACGGGTGAGTTGACTGTGCGGTTAGGGGCGCATAGCTGTGAGCTTGGATCCGGGAGGTAGTGGGTTCGAACTTCACTGTCGACAGCCCTGATGATGGTTTCCGTGGGCTCCAATTTTCATACCAGGAGAATGCTGGGGCTGTAACGTAATTAACGTAGGGGCTGCTTCTTTCCCACTCCTAGTCCTTTCGTATCCCATCGTCGCCATGAGTCCTATCTGTGTCGGCGCAACGTAAAGCAAATTAAATAACTCGTTATACAGCAGTAATCCCATCTATCGGTGATGAATGGCAACAGAGACACAAAGCAAATCACAACAAACAATGGTCAATGTAATGTTATTGTTGATCAATGTTATGAGCTTTCTGTATTGTAGGCCTTCACATTCAGTTTTCTTTCGACTCTGTAATATAAGGCCGTCTTATAAAATTAATTATAGCGTTGACTGTAGTTCCTTATTCCCCGACTTTACATACCGATTTTCATTAAATTCTGTTTACCCATTTTCTCGTGACGGAGCTGATATGATTTTAGCAACAAAAATCCATATTCATGAATATCTCCGTTATCATAGCCTGTACGGTCAAAATGTATAAGACATAAATGATCGGAAATTTAATACTATGTAACTTCATTTATATAGTAATTGTCAATAAGTAATAACACAAATATTCGAGAATTAAATGTTGGGCCTCCCTCTAAACTACCATTTCATTCTGCGCAAATAAAGTTATTTATGGCCTAGATTGTAGCGACTTATTCCCCGACTTTGCATAACGATTTTATTTACGATGGAACAACTAATCTTATAAATAAAGTTTTAGGGGGTCCGCTGTCAGTAATTCCTTTTGTTTTACCAAATTTTCAAATATCTATCCGTTTTAGGTCAACTGAAGACCGAATCGGTGGTTTTTACTTTTCGTGTCTGTTTGTTTGTCTGTTTGTCTGTTCCACCATCACGTCGAAACGGCTGGTTAGATCTCAACCAAACTTCATATTTAGAGTATACTCATCCCGGGAAAGGTTTCGATATGCATATCAATTTAAAATATTTGAAAAGACAGGGGTTTTATAGGAAAACCACAACGGTTTTCCTCCATTTCCTCTTACATTGTTGATTTTCTGTAAACTCTGTGGACCGCATGTGAAAGGTCTCTTCTTTATAAACAACATTTGTTATGTTCATAATTTACCTTACTCTTCAAATAACGGAGAAATTTACTATTTTCTGCCGATACCATGCTCTGCAATGAGTGACCGACAGACCGACAACGAATATATGGGTTACCATGGCAACGTCTCTGACTGCTTGCCAGCAGGGAAGTAATGTATTGCCATTTTCCTTATCATTCCTTTAAATTCGTGGTTGTTCCTTGGGTAGAAAGCAAGAGAGTCGTCAATCGGCCATTCTGCGGGATATTGGCTGAATATCATTGGAGGTTATAACCGTCCTCGAATAGCATAAGTATTAACACAAATATTCATCTTCTTATCTGATTACCTAAGAATCCCTGCGCCTAAATTTCTCTCCGATTACCGCTTTCTTATATCCATAACTCACACCGGCATAATTTATTGAGGAGCATTTGATTTTCCAGTACATTCACTTGGTATTTACATATTTGTCGTCATCCGGATGTCCTCAGTTATAATCCATTTTCTATTAATTTCAACTTACTAAACTGTATTATTTTCTTCCTTAATTACCACGTATGTATGCGAGTGCTAATCCCGAAAGCTGGACACTCTTTTCTTTGAGGAAATATTCTAAGCTATGCAAATGTATAACTTTTGACCGAGGAAAATTCCGAAATATGGATGCAATTTTAACGACGGTGCATGCCTTCGTTTCGCGGTAATTGGTGGCTAATCAGTAAGTCGTATCACAAGTCAGAAAGCAAATGGCGTTTCATTTTGGAAAGATCTACAACTTTTGTCCTATGACTTTTCGTCGTATTTCTAAACCCTAATACGTTAAATGCAGCTGTATTTCTCGATTTGAAGTTGATTTTGTACTTTTACACGTATATGTTATCATTTGGCACACTTATAGGAAAGGTAGAATCATTACATTCGGCACGCGCATTGACAAGACCATTGGCCATGTTATAGCTAAATTCTATGATTCTAGCCGTCACATGAGTATCAAAAATATAAAGTGGTATGTGAAAACTGTACAAAATTTCACCCCATTCAATGACTCTAACCCAATCTAACCCATAAATATAGGAGATACGAGAAGATGTCATAGGACCAACCATGTAGAGCACTGAAAGGGGCGTCTGATGGTGAAGTCCGTTTGTAGATACGTCGTACAGTTTCAAAGCAGTAACTATCGAAATAAAGGTCTGCACCCCGTGTGGGTGGGGGCGGTAGAATAACACCCACGGTATCCCCTGCCTGTCGTAAGAGGCGACTAAAAGGGCCCCAGGGGCTCTGAACTTTGGAGCGTGGGTTGGCGACTACGGGGCCCTTAGCTGAGTCCTGGCATTGCTTCCACTTACTTGTGCCAGGCTCCTCACTTTCATCTATCTTATCCGACCTCTCTTGGTCAAGTCTTGTTCTTTTCCGACCCCGACGCTATTAGGTTTGCGAGGGCTAGGGTGTCTTTCGTTTTCACGCCCGTCGTGGCCCTTTGTCTTCCTTTGGCCGATACCTTCATTTTTCGGAGTGTCGGATCCCTTCCATTTTTTCCCTCTGATTAGTGTTGTATAGAGGATGGTTGCCTAGTTGTACTTCCTCTTAAAACAATAATCACCACCACCACCACCTAAAGGTCTGCATTTCTAGAGTGTGTCTGTACATTGACAATTTTGGCGAAATTTCCGTACAGTTATCCGTTTCAGGTGTAATAATGACCATCAGCATATATTCAATTTTGGTTCTGTCTGTTTGTTTGTTTGTTTGTCTGCTTGTCTATAACATGGAAACTACTGGATATATTTCCACCAAACTTGATATTTAGAATCCACCTGTCCTTTGGTAGGTTTTAGGGCAAATATTGTTTCTAAATCCCTCAATTGACTGGGAGATTATACGAAACCGAAAGCGTGATTTTGCATTCTCACAAAACATACACAACCAAACTTAATGTAAATTTACCTGCCTTAATGGAAATGAATTTCTAAGCCTTTTTCCTCATGTGCATCATTTCAATACGAGGATTAATAAGGGAGATATCATTAACGGACCGCTTTCCGGTACAAGTCCCGCCGGACTTAACTCAAGAGCGGGTGCGTGTAAAGCGTATTTTTTACAACTTGAAAACTATTGAAGATATTTGAGTCAAACTTTACATTAACATCCACCTGTCCAACGGTAGGTGTTAATCGTCAATAACATTTCATGTTCCCGGAATGGACTGGCGGTTTATAGGGAACCGAAATGGTGATTTTACTCTTACACAATATATACAGTACAAGACCAACCTGACTCAATTTTGACTGGTTGTAGGGAAGTTTCCTGCCATTATAATAAAAACTCCTAAATTTGTAATATGTCTAGAAGTAAGAAAGGGGGCTGCCATTGTAACGGAAACTCCCCAAATCGATTGTGACCGCACAGTAGGCAATGGGGCCTGCAATTGTAATGTAAACTTCCCAACTCGATTGTGAGCGGCAGTAGGCAAGTGAGCCTGTCGTTATCACCACAAATCCGTAACAAGCACTTTCCACTGGAAACAACGTATGGGGACCTCTCCATGCTGTTTCTCGGATAACGTTAAGAGACATGCTATTTTAAAACAATCTTATTTACTGCATGTACAGTATTTACTTCAATATTCGTATACAGTGCAGAATACCGTAGCGAAGCACGGGTACATTTGCTACTAACAAATATTTTTGAATTAAATTTTAGGCCTTATCCTAAACTACCATTTCTCTCAGCGTGAATAAGATTATTTATAGCGTAGATTGTAGCGACTTGTTCGCCGACTTTGCATACCTATTATTAAGATAGGACCACTGTTGTGCTTGAGTCATCAGTCCATAGACTGGTTTGATGCAGCCCTCCATGCCACCCTATTCTGTGCTAAACTTTTCATTTCTACATAACTACTGCATCCTACATCTGCTTCAATCTGCTTGTCATATTCATACCTTGGTCTACCCCTACCGTTCTTACCACCTTCACTTCCTTCAAAAACGAACTGAACAAGTCCTGGGTGTCTTAAGATGTGTCCTATCATTCTATCTCTTCTTCTCGTCAAATTTAGCCAAATCGATCTCCTCTCACCAATTCGATTCAGTATCTCTTCATTCGTGATTCGATCTATCCATCTCGCCTTCAACATTCTTCTGTAACACCACATTTCAAAAGCTTCTGTTCTCTTTCTTCCTGAGGTAGTTATCGTCCATGTTTCACTTCCATACAATGCCACGCTCCACACAAAGGTCTTCAAAAACATCTTTCTAATTCCTATATCAATGTTTGAAGTGAGCAAATTTCTTTTCTTAAGAAAGCTCTTCCTTGCTTGTTTTAGTGTGCATTTTATGTCCTCCTTACTTCTGCCATCGTTAGTTATTTTACTACCCAAGTAACAATATTCACCTACTTCCTTTAAGACTTCATTTCCTAATCTAATGTTTCCTACATCATCTGCCTTCGTTCGACTGCATTCCATTACTTTTAATTTGGACTTATTTATTTTCATATGGTACTTCTTACCCAAGACTTCATCCATACCATTCAACAACTTCTCGAGATCTTCTGCAGTCTCAGATAAAATAACAATATCATCGGCAAATCTCAAGGTTTTTATTCCCTCTCCTTGGACTGTGATTCCATTTCCAAATTTCTCTTTGATTTCCTTTACTGCCTGTTCTATGTAAACATTGAAAAGAAGAGGGGACAAATTGCAGCCTTGCCTCACTCCTTTCTGGATTGCTGCTTCTTTTTCAAAGCCATCGATTCTTATCACTGCAGACTGATTATTATACAGATTGTAGATAATTCTTCGTTCTCGGCATTTGATCGCTATCTTCTTCAAAATCATAAATAGCTTGGTCCAATCAACATTATCGAATGCCATTTCTAGATCTACGAATGCCATGTACGTGGGCTTGTTCTTCTTGATTCGATCCTCTAAGATCAGACGTAAATTCAGGATTGCTTCACGTGTTCCTACATTTCTTCCGAAGCCAAATTGATCTTCTCCCAACTCAGCTTCAGCTTGTTTTGCCATTCTTCTGTAAATAATACGTGTTAAAATTTTGCAGACATGAGATACTAAACTAATGGTGCGGTAGTTTTCACACCTGTCAGCACCGGTTTTCTTGGGAATAGGTATAACAACATTCTGCCGAAAATCGGATGGCACTTCTGTCTCATACACCTTGCACACTAAATGAAATAACCTTGCCATGCTGGTTTTTTTCCTAAGGCAGCCAGTAATTCAGAGGGAATGTCATCAATTCAGGGTGCCTTGTTCCTATTTAGGTCACTCACAGCTCTGTCAAACTCTGACCTCAAAATTGGGTCTCCCATTTCATCAGCATCATCAGCCTCTTCATGTTCCAGAACCAAATTATCTATATCTTTACCTTCATACAACTGTTGGATATGCTCCTGCCACCT
Source organism: Anabrus simplex (assembly GCF_040414725.1). Classification (NCBI taxonomy): domain Eukaryota; kingdom Metazoa; phylum Arthropoda; class Insecta; order Orthoptera; family Tettigoniidae; genus Anabrus; species Anabrus simplex. Next base: position 355,951,477 of record NC_090268.1, on the reverse strand, counting down.
TTCTGCTTTGTCTTCTTTCCCTAGAAGTGGCCTTACATCTGAGCTCTTAACATTCATACACCTAGATTTCCTTTCTCCAAAACCGGGCGAGATGGCCGTGCGCGTAGAGGCGCGCGGCTGTGAGCTCGCATCCGGGAGATAGGGGTTCGAATCCCACTGTCGGCAGCCCTGAAGATGGTTTTCCGTGGTTTCCCATTTTCACACCAGGCAAATGCTGGGGCTGTACCTTAATTAAGGCCACGGCTGCTTCCTTACAACTCCCAGGCCTTTCCTATCCCATCGTCGCCGTAAGACCTATCTGTGTCGGTGCGACGTAAAGCTCCTAGCAAAAAAAAAATAAACCTTTCTCCAAAGGTTTCCTTGATTTTCCTGTAGGCAGCATCTACCTTTCCCAGGACCATACAGCCTTCTTTGCACTTCTCCTTCAGCCATTCTTCCTTAGCTACCTTGCACTTTCTATCCACTTGATTCTTTAATCGCCTGTATTCTTTTCAGCCCTCTTCACTTCTACAATTCTTGTATTTTCGTCGTTCATCAATCAGGTCTAGTATCTCCTGAGTTATCCACTGATTCTTAGTTGATCTTTTCTTCCTTCCTAACTTTTCTTCTTCAGCCCTACTGACTTCATTTTTTTTTTTTTTTTTTACTCTCCACTCATCCTCTATAGTGCTTCCTTCAGCCTTTTCATTTAGTCCTTTTGAAACATGTTCCTTGAAACAATCCCTCACACTCTTTTCTTTCAACTTGTCTAGATCCCATCATTTTGTATTCTTTCCTTTCTTTAATTTCTTCAACTTCAGATGGCATTTCATGACCAACAAGTTGTGGTCAGAGTCCACGTCTGCTACTGCGAAAGTTTTTGCAATCCAACACCTGGTTTCTGAATCTCTGCCTAATCATAATGAAGTCTATCTGATACCTTCCAGTGTCTCCAGGTCTCGTCCACGTATACAGCCGTCGTTTGTGGTGTTTGAACCAAGTATTGGCAAGGACTAAATTATGATCAGTGCAGAATTCACCAGCCGATTTCCTCTTTCTTTCCTTTGTCCCAATCCAAATTCTCCTACTGTACTACCTTCTCTTCCTTGGCCTACCACTGCATTCCATCTCCCATCACAATTGTCACCTTTTACAAATTGTATTAAATCTTCTATCTCCTCATATATTCTTTCGATTTCTTCATTATCCGCTGGACTAGTAGGTATATAGACCTGCACTATTGTGGAGGGCATTGGTTTGGTGTCTATCTTGACGACAATAATTCTTTCACTATGCTGGTCGTAGTAGCTTACCCGCTGCCCTATTTTCTTATTCATTACTAGCAAATGTACCCGTGCTTCGCTACGGTATTCTGCATTGTATACGAATATTGAAGTAAATACTGTACATGCAGTAAATAAGATTGTTTTAAAATAGCATGTCTCTTAGCGTTATCCGAGAAACAATATGCAGAGGTCCCCATACGTTGTTTCCAGTGTAAAGTGCTTGTTACGGATTTGTGATGATAACGACAGGCTCACTTCCCTACTGCGATTCACAATCGAGTTGGGAAGTTTACATTATAATTGCAGGCCCCATTGCCTACTGCGCGGTCACAATCTATTTGGGGAGTTTCCGTTACAATTGCAGGCCCCCTTTCCTACCTCCAGACATATTACAAATTGAAGAGTTTTTATTATAATGGCAGGAAACTTCCCTACAACCAGTCAAAATTGAGTTGTGCAGTTATCATTATAATGATAGGCCCCTTTTCCAACTGCCAGCCAGCTTCCTGCCAGTCACACCAAGTTGATGAGTTTCCATCAAAATAGCAGGCCAGTATGCCTAATGCCAGTCACATTTTAGATGGGTACATCTGTTTATAACTGCGGGAACGCTTGCCTACAGCCAAAGACTGTATGCTGCATGCTCCCTTGCCTTCTGAAAGTCAAATCGAGAAGTGAATTATTCATTACAATGGTAGGCCTGCCTCATTAATGCCAGTTACACAGGAATTGGAGAAGGACTCCATTCCTACTGCCAGTCATAGTCGGTGTGCGGAGTACTGATTACAATAGCAGACACACCCTTTCTCGATCGCTACAAAATCGACATCAGTGAATGTATATAGTTCGACATACGAAAGTATGTGCTTGTTTACAATATTGCAGACCTTCATTTACAGATTAACTGCTTCTAAACGGTACATCATATCGAGAAAAGATTGTACCATAAGACGCCGGATTTAGCGGCCTAAATTGCTGGTCATATGATATCTCATCTATTCATGGGTCAGATTGAGTTAGAAACTTGGGTAAAATTTGTGTAAGATTATCTCACATTGCATTGCTTTTCGGATAATTAAGTGACAGCTACATACATAGCATTTGGCTCACATATGGCTACTGGGTGGACCAATTTTCGTGTAGAGTATGATGATTCTATCTTTCCTCTAAGTGATGGAAGGTATGAATTATGTATGTGAAAAGTACTACTTTACTTAAGATCGAGAAATAGAGAAAAGTCAAACGTAAAATGGATATAAATACGACAAAAAGTCGTACGACCAAGGTTGTAGATCACTCCAAATTGAACGGGGATTGTGCCATCCGTTATGTGATGATACTTCCCCAAGGTCTGCACCATCATTAAAATTGCCTCCATATTTCGATATTCTTCGGGATAGAAAGGGAAAAATTTAAAGCTCTTGGAAGTTTTCCGCCCGTTACAGGCTAAGTCGTAAAATTTTGCCAAATTTCAGTTTTCTTTCTCGACTGGCAGATTATGCCGCAATCTGGGTTTTCAGTGAGAAGTGTAAAAAGTAGAACTTTCAAGATACTAAACCAAAAAATATGCAGATGATCATTATTACCCCTTAAGCGTGTAGCTGTACGAAAATTTCGACAAAATAGTCTATGTACAGGCACACAGTAGTTACGATTTTATTTACATAGATAAATAAGGAACCTGCTCCACGTACAACACCTTTTGGGCTATATCCGCTGGACTTAACCGGAAAAACGGACCGTTTATGATATCTCCCTTATTAATCCTCCTGTCGAAAAAATGCACATGAAAAAAAGTTTTAGAGATGGAATTCCATCATGTTTGGTCGATTTCCAGTCAGGTTGGTCTTGTACTGTATATACTCTGGAAGAGTAAAATCACCATTTCGGTTCCCTATAAACCGCCAGTCCATTCCGGGAACATGAAATATTATTGACGATTAACACCTACCGTTGGACAGGTGGATGTTAATATAAAGTTTGACTCAAATATCTTCAGTAGTTTTCAAGTTGTAAAACATACGCTTTACACGCACCCGCTCTTGAGTTAAGTCCGGTGGGACTTGTACCGGAAAACGGTCCGTTAATGATATCTCCCTTATTAATCCTCGTATTGAAATGATGCACATGAGGAAAAAGGCCTAGAAATGAATTTCCATTACGGCAGCTAAATTTACATTAAGTTTGGTTGCAAAATGACGGTTTCGGTTTCGTATAATCCCCCAGTCAATTCAGGGATTCAGAAACAATACTTGCCCTAAAACCTACCAAAGGACAGATGGATTCTAAATATCAAGTTTGGTGGAAATATATCCAGTAGTTTCCAAGTTTTAGACAAACACACAAACAAACAAACATACAGACACAAAAAGAGAATATATGCAGATGGTCATTATTACACCTGAAACGGATAACTGTACGGAAATTTCGCCAAACTTGTCAATGTACAGACATACTCTAGAAGTGTAGACCTTTATTTCGATAGTTACTGCTTTGCAACTGTACGACGTATCTACAAACGGACTTCACCATCAGACGCCCCTTTCAGTGCTCTACATGGTTGGTCCTATGACATCTTCTCCTATCTCCTTTATTTATGGGTTAGATTGAGTTAGAGTCATTGAATGGGGTGAAATCTTGTACAGTTTTTGAATGCTACTTTATATTTTTGATTCTCATGTGACAGCTAGAATCATAAAATTTGGCTATAACATTGCCAATGGTCATGTCAATGTGCGTGCCGAATGTCATGATTCTACCTTTCCTATAAGTGTGCCAAATGATAACATATACGTGTAAAAGTACAAAATCAACTTGTGTTTAATGTATTAGGGATAGAAATACGACGAAAAGTCACAGGACAAAAGTTGTAGATCTCTCCAAAATGAAACGCAATTTGCTTTGTGACTTTTGATACGACTTACTGATTAGCCACCAATTACCCCGAAACGAAGGTCTGCACCGCCGTTAAAATTGCATCCATATTTCGGAATTTTCCTGGGCCAGAAGTTATACATTTGCATAGCTTAGAATATTTCCTCAAAGGAAAGAGTGTACAGCATTCGGGATTAGCACTCGCATACATACGTGGTAATTAAGGAAGAAAGTAATACAGTTTAGTAAGTTGAAATTAATAGAAAGTAGATTATAACAGAGGACATCCGGATGACGACAAATATATAAATACCAAGTGAATGTATTGGAAAATCAAATGCTCCTCAATAAATTATGCCGGAGTGAGTTATGGATATAAGAAAGCGGTAATCGGAGAGAAATTTAGGCGCAGGGATTCTTAGGTAATCAGATAAGAAGATGAATATTTGTGTTATTACTTATGCTATTCGAGGACGGTTATAACCTCCAATGATATTCCGCCAATATCCCGCAGAATGGCCGATTGACGACTCTCTTGCTTTCTACCCAAGGAACAACCACGAATTTAAAGGAATGATGAGGAAAATGACAATACGTTACTTCCCTGCTGGCAAGCAGTCAGAGACGTTGCCATGGTAACCCATATATTCGTTATCGCTCTGTCGGTCCCTCAATGCCGAGCATGGTATCGGCAGAAAATAGTAAATTTCTCCGTCATTTGAAGAGTAAGGTAAATTATGAACACAACGAAAGTTGTTTGTGATGAAGAGACCTTTCACATACGGTCCACAGAGTTTGCAGAAAATCAATAGTATAAGAGAAAATGGAGGAAGACCGTTGTGGTTTTCCTATAGACCCCCGTCTTTTCAAAGATTTTAAAATGATATGCATATCGAAACCTTTCCCGGGGTGAGTATACTCTAAATATGAAGTTTGGTTGAGATCTATCCAGCCCTTTCGACGTGATGGTGGAACAAACAAACATTTTTATTCTTTTTATTTTGCTAGTTGCTTTACGTCGCACCGACACAGATAGGTCTTATGGCGACGATGGGACAGGGAAGGGATAGGAGTTGGAAGGAATCGGCCGTGGCCTTAGTTAAGGTACAGCCCCAGCATTTGCCTGGTGTGAAAATGGGAAACCACGGAAAACCATTTTCAGAGCTGCCGACAGTGGGGTTCGAACCTACTATCTATGGATTCGAAACTGTTTATTTTTTATTTTTTATTATTTCTATATCTCACTCCCACCCTTTGCTCCCCACCTAAAAGGGGGCTCTACCGGGCGAGTTGGCCGTGCGCGTAGAGGCGTAGAGGCGCGGCTGTGAGCTTGCATCCTGGAGATAGTAGGTTCGAATCCCACTATCGGCAGCACTGAAGATGGTTTTCCGTGGTTTCCCATTTTCACACCAGGCAAATGCTGGGGCTGTACATTAATTAGGCCACGGCCGCTTCCTTCCAACTCCTAGGCCTTTCCTATCCCATCGTCGCCATAAGACCTATCTGTGTCGGTGCGACGTAAAGCCCCTAGCAAAAAAAAAGGGGGGCTGGACTTTAAAAAATTCTAGAGTATTACTTTTCAACTCAGCGACCCCGAAAACTATGAATTCGACACTATTCTCGATTATTATTGTAACTACCCCCCCTGACCCTCTCCCTTAAGGGCGCTAGGGATGGCTTAACCCCCACAGTGCTCGTCTCCCGATAGTAAGTGATACGTGTACCAAGTTTGGTTGAAATTGCTCCGGTGGTTTAGTTGGAGATGTGTCATTTACACACACACTTCCATTTCTATATATAGTAAGATTTTTACACTCGTTCTTCACCCCCTTTCCATCCCCGCCCAAAGGAGTCCTATGAGTGCCTTACACAACAGTATATTTTTTTCCCAGATATTAAGTCTTATTTGTACCTATTTTGGTTGACAGCTATGCCCAAACGTACATGCATAATCTCACTGCTCTAGAATCCTGGAGCTGACGTTGCCATGGTTACGGCAGTTCATTTCTTTATCCGATTCCTAGAGCAGGGGTAGTGTGGTGCCAATATCTCCGTAACGGTTGGTTTTAGGGCCTTAAAACATGGTTTTCGGGCCCGTAGGGCTTACCGAGTTTTGTTCTTTGCGTCAAGAGGATTAAATTGAGCTTTGTCTCGTCCTTATACGACAAATTCGATATTTTGCCTATAATAGTATAAGAGAAAATGGAGGAAAACCGTTTTTCCTATAAAACCCCCGTCTTTTCAAAGATTTTAAAATGATATGCATATCGAAACCTTCCCCGGGGTCAGTATACTCTAAATATGAAGTTTGGTTGAGATCTATCCAGCCGTTTCGACGTGATGGTGGAACAGACAAACAGACAGACAAACAGACAAACAGAAACAATTTTATTTATATAGATTATTATTATTATTACTAGCGAATGTACCCGTGCTTCGCTACGGTATTCTACATTGTATTCGAATATCGAAGTAAATAGTGTGCATGTAGTAAATAAGATTGTTTTAAAATTGCATGTCTCTTAGCGTTATCCGAGAAAGAGCATGGGGAGGTCCCCGTACGTTGTTTCCAATGTAAAGTGTTTGTTATGGATTTGTGATATAACGACAGGCTCACTTGCCTACTGCCATTCACAATCGAGTTGGGAAGTTTACATTATAATTGCAGGCCCCATTGCCTACTATGCGCACAGAATCGATTTGGGGAGTTCCAGACAGATTACAGTTTTTATTATAATGGCAGGCAATTACCCTACTATCACTCGAAACTGAGTTGTGCAGTTATCATTATAATGCCAGGCCCATTTTCCTACTTCCAGCCAGCTTACTGCCAGTCACACCAAGTTGGTGAGTTTCCATCAAAATAGCAGGCCACTATGCCTAATGCCAGTCACATTTTACATGAGGACATTTCTTTATAATGGCGGGCACCCTTGCCTACTGCCAAACACAATCGGGTAGGGGAGTTTTAAACAAAACTGCATGCTCACTTGCCTTCTGCAAGTCAAATCGAGAAGTGAACTATTCATTACAAATGTAGACCTTCCTTACTAATGACAGTTACACAGGAGTTGGAGAAGGAACCCTTTCATACTGCCAGTCAAAGTATGACACACAAAGTCGGTGTGGGGAGTACTGATTACAATAGCAGACCAACCCTTTCTCGATCACTACAAATCGACATACGAAAGTATATGCGTGTTTACAATATTGAAGACCTTCATTTACAGATTAACTGCTACTAAACGTACGTCATATCGACAAAGGATTATACCATAAGACACGCCGGATTTAGTGGCCTAAATGCCTGGTCCTATGATATGTCATCTATTCTTGGGTCAGATTGAGTTAGAAACGTGGAACAGGGTAACGTTCTTGTAAGATTATCTCACATTACATTACTTTTCGGATAATTATGTGACAGCTACATACATAGCATTTGGCTGATATATGGCTACTGGGTGGGCCAATTTTCGTGAAGAGTTTGATGATTCTGTATTTCATATAAGTAATCGAAGGTATGAATTATGCATGTGAAAATTCCAAATTGACTTAACATCCATTAATAGAGAAAAATCAAACGTAAAAGGGATACAGATACGGCAAAAAGTCATAAGACCAAGGTTGTAGATCATTCCAAATTGAACGAATATTGTGCAATCAGTTATGTGATAGGAATTTCCGAAGGTCTGCACCATCATTAAAATTGCCTGCATATTTCTATATTCTTCGCGGATAAAAAGTGAAAAATTTAATGATCTACGATGTTTTCCGTTCGTTACAGGCTAAACGTATAATTTTGTCAAATTTCAATTATCTTCTTTTTCTTCTGGCAGATTATGCCGCAATCTGGATTTTGGGCGAGGCGGGTAAAAATTAGGACTTTCAGGAAACTAAACCAAAAATTATGCAGATGGTCAATATTACCCCTTAAACGGAAAGCTGTACGAAAATTTCGCCAAAATAGTCAGTGTAGAGGCACACAGTCGTTACGATTTGATTTATGTAGATAAGGAATCTGCTCCATGTAAAACACCTTTTTGGCTATGTCCGCTGGACTTAACCTGCAAAACTGACCATTCATGATATCTCCCTTATTAATCCTCCTGACGAAAAAATGCACATGAAAAAAAGGTTTAGAGGTAGAATTCCATCACGTTTGGTCGATTTCCAGTCAGGTTGGTCTTGTTCTGTATATATTGTGGAAGAGTAAAATCACCATTTCGATTCCCTATAAACCGCCAGTCCATTCCGGAACATGAAATGTTATTTACGTTTAAAACCTACCTTTGGACAGGTGGATGCTAAATATGAATTTTGGTTCGAATGTCTTCAGTAGTTTTCAAGTTGTAAGGAATACGCTTTACACGCACCCGCTCGAGAGTTAAGTCCGTTGGGACTTGTACAGAAAAACGGTCCGTTAATGATATCTCCCTTATTAATCATCATATCGAAATGATGCACATGAGAAAAAAGGTTTAGAAAAAAATTTCTACCAAGGCAGGTAGATTTAAATTAACGTTGGTTGTGTATATTTTGTGGAAGTGCAAAATCACTGTTTCGGTTTCGTATAAACCCCCAGTCAGTTCAGGGATTTAGAAACAATATTTGCCCTAAAACCTATCAAGGACAGGTGTATTCTAAATATGAGTATTGGTGGGAATACATCCAGTAGTTTGTAGCATTCGCGTACATACGGCGTAATTAAGGAAGAAAATAGTACAGTTAAGAGAGTTGAAAGTAATAGAAAATGGATTATAACTGAGGACAGCCGGAAAACGACAAATATGTAAATGCCTAGTTAATGTATTGGAAAATCAAATGACCCTCAATAAATTATGCTAGTGTGAGTTATGGATATAATAAAGCGGTAACAGAGGAGAAATTTAGGTCCAGTGATTCCTAGGTAAACAAAAAATAAGAAGATGACTAATGGTGTTATTACTTAATCTATTCGAAGGCGGTTATAACATCCAACGATATTCCGCCAATATCCCGCAGATAGGCCAATTGACGCCTCTCCTGCCTTCTACCTAAGGAACAACCACGAATTTAAAAGCATGGTGAGGAAAATGGCAAAACGTTACTTCCCTGCTGGCATGCAGTCAGAGACGTTGCCATGGTAACCTGTAGGTTCGTTGTCGGTCTGTCGGTTACTCAATGCAGAGCATGGTACCAGCAGAAAATTGTAAATTTCTCCGTCATGTAAAGAGTAAGGTAAACTATGAACATAACGAAAGTTGTTTATAATGAAGAGACGTTTCACGTACGGTAAACGAAGCTTACAGAAAATCAATAGTATAAGAGAAAATGGAGGAAAACCATTCTGGTTTCCCTATAAACCCCCCGTCTATTGAAAGATTTTAAAATGATATGCATATTGAAACCTTCCATGGGATGAATACACTCTAAATATGAAGTTTAGTTGAGATCTATCGAGCCGTTTCGACGTGATGGTGGAAAGACCATTCTGGTTTTCCTATAAACCCCCGTGTATTCAAAGATTTTAAAATGATATGCATATCGAAACCTTCCCCGGGATGAGTATACTCTAAATATGAAATTTCGTTGAGATCTATCCAGGCGTTTCGACGTGATGGTGGAAAAACGATTCTGGTTTTCCTATAAACCCCCCGTGTATTCAAAGATTTTAAAATGATATGCATATCGAAACCTTCCCCGGGATGAGTATACTCTAAATATGAAATTTGTTTGAGATCTATCGAGCCGTTTCGACGTGATGGTGGAAAAACCATTCTGGTTTTCCTATAAACCCCCGTCTATTCAAAGATTTTAAAATGATATGCATATCGAAACCTTCCCCGGGATGAGTATACTCTAAATATGAAGTTTGGTTGAGATCTATCCAGCCGTTTCGACGTGATGGTGGTAAAACCATTCTGGTTTTCCTATAAACCCCCGTGTATTCAAAGATTTTAAAATGATATGCATATCGAAACCTTCCCCGGGATGAGTATACTCTAAATATGAAGATTGGTTGAGATCTATCCAGCCGTTTCGACGTGATGGTGGAAAAACCATTCTGGAAACCCCCCGTGTATTCAAAGATTTTAAAATGATATGCATATCGAAACCTTCCCCGGGAGGAGTATACTCTAAATACGAAGTTTGGTTGAGATCTATCCAGCCGTTTCGACGTGATGGTGGAAAAACCATTCTGGTTTTTCTATAAACCCCCCGTGTATTCAAAGATTTTAAAATGATATGCATATCGAAACCTTCCCCGGGAGGAGTATACTCTAAATATGAAGTTTGGTTGAGATCTATCCAGCCGTTTCGACGTGATGGTGGAAAAACCATTCAGGTTTTCCTATAAACCCCCCGTGTATTCAAAGATTTTAAAATGATATGCATATCGAAACCTTCCCCGGGATGAGTATACTCTAAATATGAAGTTTGGTTGAGATCTATCCAGCCGTTTCGACGTGATGGTGGAACAGACAAACAGACAGACAAACAGAAACAATTTTATTTATATAGATTTTTACACTCGTTCTTCACCCCCTTTCCATCCCCGCCCAAAGGAGTCCTATGAGTGCCTTACACAACAGTATATTTTTTTCCCAGATATTAAGTCTTATTTGTACCTATTTTGGTTGACAGCTATGCCCAAACGTACATGCATAATCTCACTGCTCTAGAATCCTGGAGCTGACGTTGCCATGGTTACGGCAGTTCATTTCTTTATCCGATTCCTAGAGCAGGGGTAGTGTGGTGCCAATATCTCCGTAACGGTTGGTTTTAGGGCCTTAAAACATGGTTTTCGGGCCCGTAGGGCTTACCGAGTTTTGTTCTTTGCGTCAAGAGGATTAAATTGAGCTTTGTCTCGTCCTTATACGACAAATTCGATATTTTGCCTATAATAGTATAAGAGAAAATGGAGGAAAACCGTTTTTCCTATAAAACCCCCGTCTTTTCAAAGATTTTAAAATGATATGCATATCGAAACCTTCCCCGGGGTCAGTATACTCTAAATATGAAGTTTGGTTGAGATCTATCCAGCCGTTTCGACGTGATGGTGGAACAGACAAACAGACAGACAAACAGACAAACAGAAACAATTTTATTTATATAGATTATTATTATTATTATTAAACCTCATCAGGTATCCATTTAAAATGAGGAACGAGCTGTTTTTCCACCCTACATATAGAATACTTCCCGATATTCCATAGGCCTATGTCTATAAATCCCCAATATATGTGGATTGAGAGGCGGCCACAGACAGACGTTCAAAGTGATTTGTTCGTTAGTCGAACCGCATGGCACCCAGTTATCGCGAGCGTATGTTATTACATTACTCGTATAGAATGTTATTTATGGACTCCACCGTTAGCTGACCGCCTCTGTTATCATAAACAATGGGAACATTTCAATACGTCCAAACAAACACTTTTTTTTTTCCCAGCTTGGGTAAAAGTAGATACCATTACCATCAAACAGTTTTCCGTTTATGTTATTTATGATGTCCTTTACTTTCCTTCATAGTCCGTTTACCGTCCAGGGTTGGTTTTTCCCTCGGACTCAGCGAGGTATCCCACCACTACCGCCTCAAGGGCAGTGTTCTGGAGCGAGACTATTGGTCTGGGGATACAACTGTGTAGGAGGACCAATACCTCTCCCAGGGGGGCCTCACCTGCTATGCTGAACAGAGGGCCTGTGGAGGGATGGGAAGATTGGAAGGGATGGACAAGGAAGAGGGAAGGAAGCGGCCGTGGCCGTGGTCGTGGCCTTAAGTTTGGTACCATCCCAGAATTTACCTGAAGGAGAAGTGGAAAACCACGAAAACCACTTCGAGTATGGCTGGGGTGGGATTTGAACCAGCCCCTCTACTCAGTTGACCTTTCGCGTTCGGCCCCTCGTATCACTTTTCAATTTTCGTGGCAGGGTCGGGAATCGAACCCGAGCTTTCAGGGGTAGAAGCTAATCACACTAACAGAGGCGAACATTGTTTCTTTTGCTACTGATTTAGGTTAAATGCTTGGGACTTCGTGATAGCAGCCCTATATACTTGATATATCGTCCTGTATATAATACGTCCACGGAGTCTCTTGCACCTGGGTTGGCGACACCGAGGTCCCTAGTTCAGTATGACTCCTTACATTTCCTAGGTTGCCTCGCTTTTCCCTTTCTATACAATTACTCTTCGTCAACACTTGTTCTCTTCTGATGCCGACGACATTACATTTGGGAAGTCTACTTCATCTTTTATTTTCACACCCTTAATGATTCTTCATTTCCTTGGCCGATACCTTCATTCTCGTAAGTATTGGATCTTTATTTTTTTCCTTTTCCTTTTTTCCTTTTCTGTATAGAGTTAAGAGAGGATGGTTGTCTCGCTGTACTTCCTGTTAAAACATTAATCACCGAGCAAGTGTCCGTGCAGTTTGGTTCACGTAGCTATCAGTTTGCATTCAGGAGATAGTGGGTTCGAACCCCACTGACGTAGCCCTGAAGATGGTTTTCCGTAATTTCCCAATTTCATACCAGGCAAATGCTGGGGCTGTACCTTAATTGAGGCGACGGTCGCTTCCTTCTTGCTCCTAGCCCTTTCCTATCCCATCGTCGTCATAAGACCTATGTAAATCAGTACGACGTAAATTTTATACCAGGTAAATGAGCTGCCCCTACCAATATTTCTTCTGCACCCCAAAACACGTCTGAGATTGTCGTAAGGTCTATATTTCTCTGCTAGTATCCCGTATGGTACTAATGCATTGTAAGCACATCCTGCAAACGATTCTGAACACTATTATCGTTCCCACCATGACCGTTTTAAAAATATGGCATCATTTCAATCATTTATTGTGCGTCAATCTGCCATGTTAAGATATCGTGCCATCTGACTGGCTATAGAAAAAACGCGAAATTAACGGTTGAAAATACGATATAGTGACGTGGCAGTATTTCCCGTGAAGAGATTTTTGCTTCCAGGCGGCCATATTCATCTCCTTTGTTTGTGAGGTACATACAGGCATTTCCGGCGACGAGAGATTAGGTGTATAGTTTATATCAGCTCTGCAAACAACTTAAAGAAGGCACGATGTTTCAGTTCTGGAATGGATTTTTCTTTTTTTTTTCTTTCTTTTTTTTTTTTGCTATTGGTTTTACGTCGCACCGACACAGATAGGTCTTATGGCGACGATGGGATGGGAAAGGCCTAGGAGTTGGAAGGAAGCGGCCGTGGCCTTAATTAAGGTACAGCCCCAGCTTTTTGCCTGGTGTGAAAATGGGGAATGGAATTATTATTATTATTATTATTATTATTATTATTATTATTATTATTATTATTATTATTATTATTATTATTATTATCATCATCATCATCTGTTTACCCTCCAGGGTCGGCTTTTCCCTCGGACACAGCCAGGGATCCCACCGCTACCGCCTCAAGGGCAGTGTCCTGGAGATTCAGACTCTTGGTCGGGGATACAACTGGGGAGAATGACCAGTACCTCGCCCAGGCAGCCTCACCTGCTATGCTGAACAGGGGCCTTGTGGAGGGATGGGAAGATTGGAAGGGATAGGCAAGGAAGAGGGAAGGAAGCGGCCGTGGCCTTATGTTAGGTACCATCCCGGCATTTGCCTGGAGGAGAAGTGGGAAACCACGGAAAACCACTTTCAGGATGGCTGAGGTGGGAATCGAACCCTCCTCTACTCAGTTGACCTCCCGAGGCTGAGTGGACCCCGTTCCAGCCCTCATGCCACTTTTCAAATTTCGTGGCAGAGCCGGGAATCGAACCCGGGCCTCCGGGGGTGGCAGCTAATCACACTAGCCACTACACCACAGAGGCGGACATTATTATTATTATGATTATTATTATTATTATTATTATTATTATTATTATTATTATTATTATTATTATTATTATTGTTCCGGGGTATCTGTGGAACAGCAGAGGTGAAAGAAGGTGCGGGCTGGAATAGGTCTCAACTACCAAATTAAAGTTAATTTAAAACTTTAACAAAGGTTATATTTTCTTTTCAAAATCAACAAATAACAAAGTATAACAGGTAGGCCTACCAAGTAGCAGATCAACAAATTAAGAAAATACAGATTACAGTTCGTTACAACTTTTGGGCTTCGAGCCCCACAATTACAATCCTTGAGCTATGTGGCCAACTTTACCAATGTACCCAGTTCACACAAAGGGGCAGAAAACCCCAATCATGCCAAGGAGCACTTGCTCCCAAGTACCATGTTAAGCCTCCTAGAGGCACGTTTCACACACAAGAAAGAGCAGATGCGCTCTCAAAGTCTTCAAGCCTATTTAAAAGGCCATAAACTGACTTTACACTAACTGCCCTCAAGGCACACATACAGTGAAACAGGGGTATCTAATACCCAATCTACTGGGCCTTCGCAGGAAGGAAAACAAAACGGGTTAAGTAAATGGCCCAAAATACAAAATTGAATGGAGGCGATAACTTGCACTCCTACACAAAGTTTTTGTCTAAAACCTATGTGACGCTAGGCCGATCGTACAGGGGCTAATCCCAAGCTAGGGAAGTGACACGTGTGAGAAAACTTACTACATTAAAGAAGAGAAGAACGGTTATGAAAACGTAGTCACCTCCTTTCCAAAATGAAGGGGAGTTCGAGAGGGTGAAGCACTCTCTATCCCCGCTTTACAGTTCAAGAAATAGTAGTTTTTACATAGATAGGAAAAGGGAATTACATTTTAAGGAAGATGGATTACATTTTAAAGGTTTCGAACCTTCTCCGAGAGTTAAACTGCTGAGCTAGCAAGAAATAAAGATGTTAACAGGCCATTACCTTGTTGAAGAATTTCTGCTTGAAGAAAGAGGCACTTCCCGCCCCCTGCTACATATTCACACACTAAGAGAGATGTTACTGAAGTGGCCCCGAGACCAGAAAATCAGCAGTTTTTATACCCTCGTGGAAAGTTCGAGACCTTTCATGAATGATAACAACCCGCCCACAATCTTTTATTGGATAACAGCAAAAACTAATACACAAGACGAGGAAGAAACACCTTATTGGTGGAAAATTAATTACCGAAATTCTTGATTGGCTACATTTAAAACAGGTGGAAAGAAAGGATTTATATTGCCAACCCACAAACCACAGAACAAAATTTAGTAAAACCAAAACTTAGGAATACAAAATTTCTTCAGGGGAGTACATTCCTTTACACCAGTGTGCGTTATCATAGTTTTGGTAGAGACATCTGTTAGAGAATGTCCAAACTTCTTGATACGGAGCAAACAAACACAAATCGAAATAGACACAGTTCAGAACACTTCAAAATTACCAAATTTACAGCAGTGACATCTTCCGAGAAACCGTTGAGTTAATACAGTTTGTTAACGTTCAGGCTTTCTCCTGTAGAGAGGTTTCAACTGGCGCAATATTTGAATTCGCGGCGTGGATGTGTACCACCCGGTACAATTATTATTATTATTATTATTATTATTATTATTATTATTATTATTATTATTATTATTATTATTATTATCATTATTATTATTATTATTAATATCGATGGTGATTAGTGAAAGTATAAAACATGAAGTTATTCTATGAAACACCAAGAGAGGAAACTTTGCTCCTTGAATGAATACGAACTGCTGCACAGGTCTGTGCTGAGGATTATGCTGCCCACAGGAGCCATCTACTAGCAACTTTGGCACACTTCCAATCCTTCTGATACATCTCGCGATCGATGTTGTTTTAATATTGGTCGCACATAATCAAATATAAAATTTCAATCTACATCAAACCAGTGTAAATATGGTTGATTAATTATTGTGTTGTTGTTGCTGGAGTTATCAGTCCATATTCTGGTTTGATGCAGCCCTCCATGTCACCCTATCCTGTGCTACCCTTTTCATTTCTACGTAACTACTGCATCCTACATCTGCTCTAATATGCTTGTCATATTCATATCTTGGTATACCCCTACCGTTCTTACCACCCACACTTCCTTTAAAATCCAACTGAACAAGTCCTGGGTGTCTTAAGATGTGTCCTATCATTCTCTCTCTTTTTCTAGTCAAATTGAGCCAAATCCATCTCCTCTCGCCAATTCGATTCATATATCTTTATATGTGATTCGATCTATCCATCTCACCTTCAGCATTCTTCTGTAACACCACATTTCAAAAGCTTCTATTCTCTTTCTTTCTGAGCTAGTTATCGTCCATGTTTCACTTCCATACAATGCCACGCTCCACACGAACTTCAAAAATATCTTTCTAATTCCTATATCAATGTTTGAAGTGAGCAAATTACTTTCTTAAGAAAGCTCTTCCTTGCTTGTGCTAATCTGCATTTTATGTCCTCCTTACTTCTGCCATCGTTAGTTATTTTACTACCCAAGTAACAATATTCATCTACTTCCTTTAAGATTTAATTTCCTAATTTAATATTGCCTGCATCATCCGTCTTCGTTCGACTGCACTCCATTGTTTTTGTTTTGGACTTATTTATTTTCATCTTGTACTCCTTACCCAAGACTTCGTCCATACCATTCAGTAATTTCTCCTGATCTTCTGCAGTCTCAGATAAAATAACAATATCATCGGCAAATCTCAAGGCCTTGATTTCCTCTCCTTGGATTGTGATTCCCTTTCCAAATTCCTCTTTGATTTCCTTTACTGCCTTTTCTATGTAAATTCTGAAAAGGAGGAGGGACAAACTGCAGCCTTGCCTCACTCCTTTCTGGATTGCTGCTTCTTTTTCAAAGCCCTCGATTCTTATCACTGCAGACTGATTTTTATACAGATTGTAGATAACTCTTCGTTCTCGGTATCTGATCCCAATCATTTTCAGAATCATAAATAGCTTGATCCAATCAACATTATCGAATGCCTTTTCTAGATCTACGAATGCCATGTACGTGGGCTTGTCCTTCTTGATTCGATCCTCTAAGATCAGACGTAAAGTCAGGATTCCTTCAAGTGTTCCTACATTTTTTCTGAAGCCAAATTGATCTTCTCCCAACTCAACTTCAACTTGTTTTTCCATTCTTCTGTAAATAATACGTGTTAAAATTTTTCAGGCATGAGATACTAAACTAATGGTGCGATAGTTTTCACACCTATCAGCACCGGCTTTCTTGGGAATAGGTATAACAACATTCTGCCGAGAATCGGATGGGACTTCTCCTGTCTCATACATCTTACACACTAAATGGAATAACCTTGCCATGCTGGTTTCTCCTAAAGCAGTCAGTAATTCAGAGGGAATGTCATCAATTCCAGGTGCCTTCTTCCTATTTAGATCGCTCACAGCTATGTCAAACTCTGACCTCAAAATTGCGTCTCCCATTTCATCAGCATCAACAGGCTCTTCTTGTTCCAGAACCAAATTATCTACACCTTCAACTTGGTACAACTGTTGGATACGTTCCTGCCATCTTTTAGCTTTGTCTTCTTTCCCTACAAGTTGCTTTCCATCTGAGCTCTTAATATTCATACACCTAGATTTCCTTTCTCCAAAGGTTTCCTTGATTTTCATGTACGCAGCATCTACCTTTCCTAGGACCATACAACCTTCCACATCATTGCACTTCTCCTTCAGCCAGTCTTCCTTAGCTACCTTGTACTTTCTATCCACTTCATTCTTTAATCGCCTGTATTCTCTCCTGCCCTCTTCATCTCTAGCATTCTTGTATTTCCGTCGTTCATCAATCAGGTCTAGTATCTCCTGAGATATCCACTGATTCTTAGTAGATTTTTCCTTCCTTCCTAACATTTTAAGCAAGCCTCGGACCTATGGGAGTAATGGAGTCCCACTCCCATTTGACAGGCGAGGGACTCCCTGGAAACAACTTGGCGAACGAAATGGAATTCGATGGGGAGCTATCAATATTAATAGGGCGTCTGGAAGAAAGAAGGTAGAACTGGCTGAGTCAGCAAAGAGGATGCATCTGGATATGTTAAGAGTAAGTGATATTCGGGTAAGGGGAGATAATGAGGAAGAGATAGGAGATTATAAAGCGTACCTGACGGGTAGAGTCTTGGGTAGGGCTCTTTATCAGGAGTACCATTGCACGGAACATAGTTTCTGTTAGGCACGTGAATGAGCGAATGATGTGGGTAGATTTGTCAGTAGGAGGAGTTAGGACAAGAATTGTGTCCGTGTATTCACCATGTGAGGGTGCAGATGGGGTTGAAGTTGACAAGTTTTATGAAGCATTGAGTGACATCGTGGTCAGGGTCAAGAGCAAGGATAGAATAGTGCTAATGGGCGATTTCAATGCGAGAGTGGGGAATAAAACTGAAGGATACGAAAGGGTGATTGGTAAATGTGGGGAAGATATGGAAGCTAATGGGAATGGGAAGCGTTTGCTAGACTTCTGTGCTAGTATGGGTTTAGCTGTTACGAATACATTCTTCAAGCATAAGGCTATTCACCGCTACACATGGGAGGCTAGGGGTACCAGATCCATAATCTATATATATAAAAATCGTCGCCATAAGACCTATCTGTGTCGGTGCGACGTAAAGCAACTAGCAAAAAAAAACAAAAAAAACATATATATATAAAAGAACATTTCCTGACTGACTGACTGACTGACTGACTGACTGACTGACTGACTGACTGACTGACTGACTGACTGACTGACTGACTGACTGACTGACTGACTGACTGACTGACTGATTCATCATCACCGAGCCAAAAAATACTCGACATAATGAAATGAAATTTTGAGGATACGTTTATATTACAATGTAGGTGCACGCTAAGAGAGGATTTTTGGATATTCCGTCGCTAAGTGGGTTAAAAGGGGGGTGAACTTTTAAAATTAGTGTATCTATATCTCGAAACTTTAAAAGATTACAGATGTGAAAATTCGCATTCAGAATCTAATTTAAAAATAAAGAAACTCGTATTTTTTGTTTTCGGAAAATCCCAACAGAATGGTAGAAAAGGAGTGAAAAGGGGTGGAATGCCTTTAATGAGGATACTTATACCTCAGAAACTGAAGGTATTACAGACCTGAAAATTGGTATTTAGGATCTCCTTTAAAAAAAATAAACACGTAGTTTTTGTTTTTGGAAAATCCAATAATGGGGGGCGGGTGAAAAGGTGGATTAATTTTAAAAAATGAGTGTATCTATATCTCAAAACTTTAAACGTTTACAGATCTTAATATTGGCATTTAGGATCTCCGTTAAAAATAAAGAAATACGTATTTTTTTGTTTTCAGAAAAATCCCAACAGGAGGGGTGAAAAAGGGTGAAAAATGGGTTGAATGCCTTTAATGGGGCTACTTATATTTCAGAAACTAAAGATATTACAGACCTGAAAATTGGTATTTGGGATCTCCTTTAAAAATAAAGAAACATGCATTTTTGGTTTTTGGAAAATCCAGATTGCGGAGGGGTTGAAAGGGGGTGGATTTTTAAAATGAGTGTATCTATATCTCAAAACTTGAACAGTTTGCAGATGTAAAAATTGATATTTATAATCTCCTTTAAAAATAAAGGAACACGTATTTTTTGTTTTCTGTAAGTCCCAATAGGAGGGGTGAAAAAGTATGAATAAGGGCTTGAATGCCTTTAATGAGGATACTTATATCTCAGAAACTGAAGATATTACAGACCTGAACCGAGAAAGTGGCCATGCGGTTAGGGTCATGCAGCTGTGAACTTGCATTCGGGACATAGTGGGTTCGAACCCCACTGTCGGCAGTCCTGAAGATGGCTTTCCGTGGTTTCCCATGTTCACACCAGGCAAATGCTGGGACTGTACCTTAATTAAGGCCACGGCCGCTACCTTCCCAATCTTCCACCCTTCTGTCGCCGAAAACCTTCAATGTGTTAGTGCGACGTTAAACAAATAACAAAAAAAAGTACAGACCTGAAAATTGGTATATGGGACTCCTTTAAAATTAAAGAAACACGTATTCACGGAAAATCCAATGAAGTAGGGGAGGGAGGTGAAAGAATTGAAAAACTAATTGAATTCATTGTATGAGGATACTTACATCTAATAAAAACTAAAGTTGTTACAGACGTGAAAATTGGTATTTAGATCGCCTTTAAAAACAAAGAAAAACGCGTTCTGGTGGGGGGACATCTTGGGGAGCGGGAGTGAAAAGGAGTTGAATTCCTTTAATGAGGACAAATATCTCAAAAACTGAAGATGTTAGAGTCGTGATAAATAGTATTTAGAAGATCCTTTACTATTAAAGAAACAAGTATTATTTGCTGGAAAATTCACTTAGTTAGGGGGGGGGGGGGAGTGTGAAAGAATGTGAAAAGAAAGTGAATTATTTTTATGGGGATACTTAAATCTTAAAACTGAAGGTAACAGACGTAAACATTGGTATTTGGAATCTCCTTTAAACATAAAGAAACATGCCTTCTTTTGGGGGAGGGGGCGGGAGCATAAATAAACATAACGGCGGTGGGGTGATAAACGAGGTGAGACCAATAATTGATTTCACTATTCATAATGTACTTATAAGGAGTCTCCGTGGCTCAGGCGGCAACGCGCCTGGCGCTCACCGCAGGGTTCCGTGGTTCAAATCCCGGTCACTCCACGTGAGATTTGTGCTGGAAAAAGCGGAGGCGGGACAGGCTTTTCTCCGGGTACTCCGGTTCTTCCCGTCATCATTCATTCCAGTAACACTCTCCAATATCATTTCATTTAATTTGTCATTCATTAATCATTGCCCCAGAGGAGTGCGACGGGTTTCGGCAGCCGGCACAATTCCTATCATCGTCGCTAGATGAGGGCTTTATTCATTCCATTTCTGACCCGGTCGAATGACTGGAAACATTCTGTGGATTTTCAATGTATTTATTATGATCATAGACCGATCATTTTTAATATTTCCTGGGTTCGTTTTCAAGAGCTACCTCTTCCTTTGGAGAACGTTCTTAGATTACAGTAGATTCTCCTGGCATAAATAAAAATTTAAACGCATTTGAAATAAACGATAGGAATGCAATTGACCGTGCAATTTATTGTTCACCTCTATAATAAAGTCAACAATGCACGGAAGTATATAATTTGTATCGCCAGAAATACCGCGCATTTGCCTACGCGCGACAATGGTGCTGGTCATGACAATGCAGCAGATGTAATTTACCGCCAAGTAGCGGTCTTGCATCTTGCTGTGGGGTCCAGAACATCAATAATAATAATAATAATAATAATAATAATAATAATAATAATAATAATAATAATAATAATAATAATAATAATAATAATAACCGAAATTCAACTACTATCACCCACCCTAATAATAATAATAATAATAATAATAATAATAATGTTCTGGACCGTCGTCAAAATGTGCGGACCTCGCTGGAAACGGGTCCTGGACGGGTAATGACTACGAATACAATAAGGCCGCGGGTTCAGTACCGCCAAGGCACCCAAGATGACACCACGCCGGATCTCCTCAAGGATTTGATCCATATTAAAAAGCTTACAGGAAAAGATGGCAAAGTTTTAGGGACCCAACTTACCGGGTGGAATACCTGGACCTAGCCCGGGAAGTACGAAATCGATTGCTGGAAAGAAAGATTGAAAAATGGGAGGAACATTGCCGTAATCTCTCAGAAAACGAGTCAGATCTCGAATTTTGGCGGATTCTCTCAGAAAACGAGTCAGATCGCGAATTTCGGCGGATTATATATAAAAAGTTAAGCATTCAATTAAAATTTCAGTCTAATACCGTAGCGAAGCACGGGTATCCTGCTAGTGGACTATATCTTAACAGACTTTGAATTAAGGAAATTTGTTAGGAATGTACGAGTTTTTCGCGGATTTTTCGATGATACAGACCACTATCTGATCTGTAGTGAACTAAGTATCTCTAGGCCTAGGGTAGAGAAAGTGAAATCTGTCTGCAAACGAATAAGTGTAGAAAATCTCCAGGACGAGGAAATTAGACAGAAGTACATGGATATGATTAGTGAGAAGTTTCGAACAATAGACAGTAAGCAGGTTCAGGATATAGAAAGTGAATGGGTGGCATACAGGGATGCTGTAGTAGAAACAGCAAGGGAATGCCTAGGAACAACTGTGTGTAAAGATGGGAAAAGGCGAACATCTTGGTGGAATGATGAAGGGAGGGCAGCTTGCAAACGTAAAAAGAAGGCTTATCAGAAATGGCTCCAAACAAGGGCCGAGGTAGACAGGGATTTGTACGTAGATTAAAGAAACAGAGCGAAACAAATAGTTGTTGAATCCTAAAAAAAGTCATGGGAATATTTTCGTAATAACCTGGAAAGGCTAGGTCAAGCAGCAGGGAAACCTTTCTGGACAGTAATAAAGAATCTTAGGAAGGGAGGGAAAAAGGAAATGAACAGTGTTTTGAGTAATTCAGGTGAACTCATAATAGATCCCAGCGAATCACTGGAGAGGTGGAGGGAATATTTTGAACATCTTCTCGATGTAAAAGGAAATCATCCTGGTGGTGTTGCAAACAGCCAAGCTCGTGGGGAGGAGGAAAATGATGTTGGTGAAATTATGCTTGAGGAAGTGGAAAGGGTGGTAAATAAACTCCATTGTCATAAGGCAGCAGGTATAGATGAAATAATTAGACCTGAATTGGTGACGTATAGTGGGAAGGCAGGGATGAAATGGCTTTATAGAGTAGTAAAATTAGCGTGGAGTGTTGGTAAGGTACCTTCAGATTGGACAAAAGCAGTAATTGCACCTATCTATAAGCAAGGGAACAGGAAGGATTGCAACAACTATCGAGGTATCTCATTGATTAGTATACCAGGCAAAGTATTCACTGGCATCTTGGAAGGGAGGGTGCAATCAGTGGTTGAGAGGAAGTTGGATGAAAACCAGTATGGTTTCAGACCACAGAGAGGCTGTCAGGATCAGATTTTCAGTATGCGCCAGGTAATTGAAAAATGCTACGAGAGGAATAGGCAGTTGTGTTTATGTTTCGTAGATCTAGAGAAAGCATATGACAGGGTACCGAGAGAAAAGATGTTCACTTTACTGGGGGACTATGGAATTAAAGGCAAATTATTAAAATCAATCAAAGGCATTTATGTTGACAATTGGGCTTCAGTGAGAATTGATGGTAGAATGAGTTCTTGGTTCAGAGTACTTACAGGGGTTAGACAAGGCTGTAATATTTCACCTTTGCTGTTCGTAGTTTACATGGTTCATCTGCTGAAAGGTATAAAATGGCAGGGGGGGGGGAATTCAGTTAGGTGGAAATGTAGTAAGCAGTTTGGCCTATGCTGACGACTTGGTCTTAATGGCAGACTGTGCCGAAAGCCTGCAGTCTAATATCTTGGAACTTGAAAAAAGGTTCAATGAGTAGACTATGGTATGAAAATTAGCCTGTCGAAGACAAAATTGATGTCAGTAGGTTAAAATGCAACAGAATTGAATGTCAGATTGGTGTTATAAAGCTAGAACAGGTCGATAATTTCAAGTATTTAGGTTATGTGTTCTCCCAGGATGGTAATATAGTAAGTGAGATTGAATCAGTGTGTAGTAAAGCTAATGCAATGAGCTCGCAGTTGCGATCAGCAGTATTCTGTAAGAAGGAAGTCAGCTCCCAGACGAAACTATCTTTACATCGGTCTGTTTTCAGACCAACTTTGCTTTACGGGAGCGAAAGCTGGGTGTACTCAGGATATCTTATTCATAAGTTAGAAGTAACAGACATGAAAGTAGCAAGAATGATTGCTGGTACAAACAGGTGGGAACAATGGCAGGAGAGTACTAAGAATGAGGAGATAAAGGCTAATTTAGGAATGAACTCGATGGATGAAGCTGTACGCATAAACCGGCTTCAGTGGTGGGGTCATGTGAGGCGAATGGAGGACGATAGGTTACCTAGGAGAATAATGGACTCTGTTATGGAGGGTAAGAGAAGTAGAGGGAGACCAAGACGACGATGGTTAGACTCGGTTTCTAACGATTTAATGATAATAGGTATAGAAATAAATGAGGCGACAACACTAGTTGCAAATCGAGGATTGTGGCGACGTTTAGTAAATTCTCAGAGGTTGCAGACTGAACGCTGAAAGGCATAACAGTCTAATTATAATGTATGTATGTATGTATGTATGTATGTATGTATGTATGTATGTATGTATGTATGTATGTATGTATGTATGTATGTATGTATGTATGTATGTATGTATGTATGTATGTTCCTAACATTTTCTTCAGCAGTCCTACTGACTTCATTTTCATGACTATTCACTCTTCCTCTATTGTGTTTCCTTCAGCCTTTTCATTTAGTCATTTTGCAACATGTTCCTTGAAACAATCCCTCACACTCTTTTCTTTCAACTTGTCTAGATCCCATCTTTTTTCTCTCTTTCATTTCTTCAATTTCTTCAGCTTCAGATAGCATTTCATAACCAACAAGTTGTGGTCAGAGTCCACGTCTGCTCCTGGGAAAGTTTTGCTATCCAACACCTGGTTTCTGAATCTCTGCCTAATCATAATATCTATTTGATACCTTCCAGTGTCTCCAGGTCTCGTCCACGTATAAAGCGGTCGTTTGTGGTGTTTGAACCAAGTATTGGCAAGGACTAAATTATGATCAGTACAGAATTCAACCAGCCGACTTCCTCTTTCGTTCCTTTGTGCCAATCCGAATTCTCCTACTGTATTACCTTCTCTTCCTTGGCCTACCACTGTATTCCAGTCTCCCATCACAATTAGGTTCTCGTCACCTTTCACATATTGTATTAAATCTTCTATTTCTTCTTTTCAATTTCCTCATCATCCGCTGAGCTAGTAGGCATATAGACCTGCACTGTTGTGGTGGGCACTGGTTTGGTGTCTATCTTGACGACAATAATTCTTTCACTATGCTGGTCGTAGTAGCTTACCCGCTGCCCTATTTTCTTATTCATTATTAAACCAACTCCTGCATTTCCCCTGTTTGATTTTGTGTTGATAATTTGGTAGTCGCCTGACCAAAAATCCTGTTCTTCCTGCCAACGTACTTCACTTATACGAACTACATCTAACTTTAGTCGCACCATCTCCCTTTTCAGATTCTCTAATCTACCACAAGGATTCAAACTTCTAACATTCCACGCTCCGACTCGCAGAAAGTCAGTATCCATCACGACCTCTCACTTACATCTTTAGGCTACTAATACCCCTAAATACCCTCATAACCGCATAAAGAGATCTGTAACCCGTATTTGCAACCCCGTTAATGTGATTACCCCATCTAAGATCTTTCTTTGTATCAGCACATAGGTACTTACAACAGACCCCATGTGTTACATTCACTCCATCAACACTAAGTAAAGCTGAAGGAATTTTCTTCTGACGATCTGACTTTCCAACCCCGTTTATCGGCATGAAATTGAATTCCGTCCATCTCACAACATCGCTAAAGTCTTTTTGCATTGTCGACAATCCTGTAACTTGCTAATTACTACATACAGTAAGATACCATCCACAAAATCTTTATCTGTAATACTTGTTCTTTACCAATAACCTTTATATACCGTACATAATGCTAAATAATGCTGCCTTGCGAAACAGCCCTCTTAATCATTACAGGGTCAGATAGTGTTTCACCTATGTTATATTTTCTAGAAATGAAGCCACCCATTAAGTCACGCATTTGTCTAATCTAATAGCCCTCATCTTGTCAGTAGTTTCCTACGACCTTCCTTATCAAAAGCCTCGGTAGGTCAATAGCGATACAGTCCATTTGGCCTCATGAAACTAAAAGATATGCCGTATATTACTGTAATCCTCACTGCAATAACCTAATATAATCCGAAATAACGCATTCCCAGAGCTTAGATGTGACACATATCAAGTTGTTTGGCCTGCAATCATCCGTTTTATGTATATCGCCCTTTCTTTTGTACACTGGGGCTAGTATAACAACTCCCAATTAATTTGGTATAGCTCCTTCGTGCAAACAGTAAACAAGTAGGTAGGTAAGGGTTATACTGCCCGAAGGCAGGTCCGAACCTCCGCAGAGGTGTTCCTGAGCCGGAGTTTACGTGCGGTAGGGTGGCCATTTCCTTTCCGCTCCTCCATTCCCTTACAACCCCACCAACAGCGCGTGGCAACCCATCCAACTCCTGACCACGCCCAATGTTGCTTATCTTCGGAGATCTCACGGGATCCGGTGTTCCAACACGGCTACGGCCGTTGGCAGTAAACAAGTAAATATTTTAATAATGGAAATATATCCTAACCAATTGCTTTTAGAATATCCCCAGACATTTCATCAATTCCAGCTTTCAATTTTTGTATCTTTTTGTAAATATCTTTATTATCATAGACAAATTTCAGTATTTAGTCAGTCACCTCCTCTACCTGGACATTGTACTTATGGCTTACTATCTTTATATGCTGACCTTTCCTACTGATCTTTATATACTTCTGACTAAATAATTTGCCTTCTATAAATCCTCGCATATGCAGTCCAATTGTCCGTTAACGATTCCTGAAATGTCATTTCTGGAACCTGTTTCCGCCTTACTGAACGAGTTGGCCGTGCGATTAACTTACACTCCGGAGATGGTGGGTTCAAATCCCACCGTCGGCAACACTGAAGGTGGCTTTCCGTGGTTTCCCATTTTCACACCAGAAATATGCTGGGACTGTACCTTAATTAAGGCCATGGCCACTACCTTCCCAATCCTATCCCTTTCCCAATCCTTGCGTGGTCAAAACCTTGATGTGTTAGTGCGTTGTTAAACCATTCGCCAAGAACCTTTCCAAGATAAAATACTGGTCTCTCCTCTGTAGTGTGGTATCTTAAGATTTTCCGTATCTTACATGTTGCCACTATTCATGGTTCTACGCCGACATCCTCACGTATCGAACAAGGGAATTTGAGATTTTCTAACTGTGAATACGGACCAGAATATATCTGCGTTATCTCCTTTCTGTCGAAACAATCAACGAAAATTGGTCAGTTCTGTCATATACTTACTCGCTGGGCCTCACTCCCAGAGCTTACAGTATTTACTAACTGTGAGTAGAGTCCTTCGATTCTTTCCTTAAAATGAAGCGTCTTGTATGCCCAACATGTTTCCTACCTGGTTAAATATCATTCTCGCTATTCTCCATGACTGGAGATCATCATTCTGTAAGGGTAAAGGGAATGTATTTTTACTCGCCTCTTTTGCTCATCAACCTAAATCCTCCTCCTCAATAGAGACCAGAACCACGGTGTTAGGCATGTTAAACAATCCATCAGAACAGTTATATCGAATATCAATGATATCAAACAAGGCTGGGAATTGGCGATTCCTGAGATTTCCCAGTGGGCCCGCTTCACATTCCAGCCTGTCTATCCTGGTTCATCGTCTAGGGACGTGGCCGTAGGGTCTCAAATGCGATGGACTGCCGCATCATATTTGTACCAGTTTCATTGTTTTTATTATCCATACATAATTATTATTCGTAATTCAAAATATCTCGTTTCCGTGTGACAACATCTATAACATCAGCCATTATACGAGTATATTCAAGCCTTAGTGTAACGAAATCACAATCTTACACGCGGATTTATAGCACCAGAACTAAGCTTTGGAACAGAATAATTGAGGTACCGTTTGATGTATGAGTACAAGACATGAGAGAAAATATAATATTCAGTACAACTCTATTAAATTCGCGGGGCAGGATGAGGCTTTAAAAACATAACCATTATGAGATAAATGATCTGGCTTGCATTGAATAACTTCGAACGCATCAGAAAGGTGGTTAAGATTTTAATATATATAGCATTTGACGCTGTACGTTCGCATAACAAAATAGGCCAAATGCTAAATAATAATACGGTCAGGGAGTACCCGAACCTCGAAGTTGGAAATAATTTTGAGAAATTAGTGATTTGGTTATCTAAATATCAATGTCGACCCATCATGTGGGGTAATGTTCGAAACCTCTCCCTGATTCCAAGATGATGGTACCACAACTATTGCACTACAACGCTTAGGGGCAAAGTTTTTCTTAAGTCAAACATGTGATCATTTCTAAATTTACTCCTTACCGATTTTTGAAAGTAAACTCCGACCTATGTTGCATCACTGAATATAGAAACTCCCGGCGTAGTGGGACCATTGCAGTATACTAAGCGGAGCTTTTAAAAGTAGGAAAGATCATAACATGAAGATAAACTCGGATTTCAAAAGAACAAACGGAGGCAAATATTTATTTATAGGACGAGGAGTAAAGGATTGAAGTACATTATCAAGGAAAATGTTCGATAAATTTCCAAGTTCTTTGAATTTTTTTAAAAAAGCTAGGTAAACAATTGAAAAAGAAATTGCCACCCGGCCGATAGCCCTAAATGCAGATGATTTGATTGATTGATTGATTGATTGATTGATTGATTGATTGATTGATTGATTGATTGATTGATTGATTGATTGATTGATTGATTGATTGATTGATTGATTGATTGATTGATTGATTGATTGATTGATTGATTGATTGATTGATTGATTGATTGATTGATTGATTGATTGATTGATTGATTGATTGATTGATTGATTGATTGATTGATTGATTGATTGATTGATTGATTGATTGATTGATTGATTGATTGATTGATTGATTGATTGATTGATTGATTGATTGATTGATTGATTGATTGATTGATTGATTGATTGATTGATTGATTGATTGATTGATTGATTGATTGATTGATTGATATTTTCACCCACACACCACACACTATGCACAACAAATTATCGGCTGAAACACACTTTTCTGTAAATCTTCCTATTACCAGAATGAAGCTAACAATCGTCGCCATAAGACCTATCTGTGTCGGTGCGACGTAAAGCAAATCAAAAAAGAATGCTAACACTTACTCAGCGCAAACCGCAGTCAACTCGCTCGGTAATATAGCAGTCTGAGTGATTCTTAGAGGCTTTTGAAGAAACTGATTCAGTGTGAAGTCATCAGCCAATGTAAGTGTGTGAAATTATGAAATTATTAGCATTAGATCAGTCTCAAATCGGTTCACTCGATTCAGTGGTGGGAATTCTAGCCTTGAAGATAAATCTTCACTCAGGACGACGTCTGTCATTAATAAAAATTAGGCTGTTCACACCATGCTCAAAGAAGAGAGTTACCGAGCTCGATAGCTGCAGTCGCTTAAGTGCGGCCAGTATCCAGTATTCGGGAGATAGTAGGTTCGAACCCCACTGTCGGCAGCCCTGAAAATGGTTTTCCGTGGTTACCCATTTTCACACCAGGCAAATGCTGGGGCTGTACCTTTATCAAGGCCACGGCCGCTACCTTCCCACTCCTAGCCCTTCCTTGTCCCATCGTCGCCATAAGACCTATCTGTGTCGGTGCGACGAAAAGCAACTAGCAAAAAAAAAAAAAAAAAAAAAAAAAAGAGAGAGAGTTTGCTAGTACCTGTGAATTGACGGTAAATTTGAACTTTCTGTGCTGTGGTATAGCAAACATTGACTAGTAGGTGAATATTAACTGCCCACACCTCAGATCCAGTAACGAGTTGGTATAAATACAGTATCGACTAGGTGAAATGCAATCAGGACATGTGATGGAGAATACCTCCTTTTTACAAGAAAGGTAAGCATAAAAAAAAAGCATTAAGTGCTTCGTGGGGAAGAAACCGAAGACATTGCTCACTCCACTATCTGAAATACTAGTACACATGATCCCGAGTTATATTTTATGCAATTGAATCGGGATTACGAAATTTAAAAATGAACGCTACCCACTTTCATTCAATAAAAAGCCTATTTCATTGCGTTAAGACTATTCCCAAACACATCTAGAATGATTAACTCAACAAAATTCAGGATTTAAATTGAAAAGAATTGTTAAAACTCTTCGAACGGATAGTTCAGCTTTTTGAGGATGCACTTGTGCGTAGATTTTCGTCTCCGAATCCTAGGTACTGTCAGGAAATTCAGGTGCTAGCAACGAGATGAGTGAAAGCTGTCAGAAAATAAGGATTAATTTGAAGAAAAAAATACTTTGTGAATTTTTATTGTAAGAAATAATATAATTGTTACGGGATAACAATCTTTTGCCAACTTAAGCGAACGACCAGATTATATTTCTTGCTTTGCTAATTGCTTTACGTCGTACCGACACAGATAGGTTTACGGCGACGATGGGACAGGAAAGACCTAGGAATGGGAAGGAAGCGGCCGTGGCCTTAATTAAATAACAGCCCCACCATTTGCTTGGTGTGAAAATGGGAAACCACGGAAAACCATCTTCAGGGCTGCCGATAGTGGGGTTCGAACCCACTATTTCCCGCATGCGAGCTCACAGCTGGGCGCCCCTAACCGCAAGGCCAACTCGCCCGGTAGATTATATTTTTTATGGAGTACTAGGTTAAAATGCAAATTTACTTAATGAATGGCAAGTGTGCTCTAGTCCGTATTAAGATATCTTAATTTTATAAACATTACAAGTTCAACTTGTTAGAATTCTTACCGTATCTATTTAACTTTATATATAAAATCGCGATGTGGCTCGAGGGACCGTCATAAAGAGACAAATAAGACTGTAAAATTGCACAGAAATGTACTTCCTGGTTAAGGCAATAGAGCTATCTATCTATGCGTTCTAAAATGTTGTGTTTACAGAGACACATGGAAAGCCTATGGATGTAATGAAGATGATAATCTTCAGCTATCGAACACGATTCTGTATATGAATCGAGTATGTCTTCAATGGTGTAGTTCGCTCTTCGTCTTCTTCTTTTATAAAAATGAACTTCACCGCTATATACTGGGATTAGCCTTAATAATTTCGATATAATCCTGACTACATTGTAAACACCTGTCTGAAAAGCTGCATAAAGTCCTGGAAGCCTCTCTTCAGATCTCCAGACTGATAGCGGTCTGACCCGCTGGCGGCGGTACGCACGCAGAAAGCTCTACTCACGACATTTTAGTAACGTTATTGCAGTTAAGCCTTGAGATAAGAAACTGCTGATACAAACACTCTTGAGCACAAGAACTCTTGTTTTTGTTTCCTACGAGTACCTGCACTTTAAGAGGAATCTTCAGGAACATACTTATCTTCTCACAGGCTCTTCAGGTCTGCCATATTCTCGTTTCAAGAGAAAGGAAATATCAGGAGGATTTTATTTTACGAACGGTATTACATTTAATTTAAGGTTGTAATATTTAGACTAATGTTTTCATTAGACTGACAGTATCTTATAAATAATGTTGTAGGGGGTCCGCTGTCTGTAATTCCTTTTGTTTTGCCAAATTTTCAAATATCTATCCGTTTTAGGTCAACTCAAGACCGAATCGGTGGTTTTTACTTTTCGTGTCTGTTTGTTTGTCTATTTGTAAGTTCCACCATCACGTCGAAACGGCTGGATAGATCTCAACCAAACTTCATATTTAGAGTATACTCATCCCGGAGAAGGTTTCGATATGCATATCATTTTAAAATCTTTGAAAAGACGGGGGTTTTAGAGGAAAACCACAACGGTTTTCCTCCATTTTCTCTTATAGACTACTATTGATTTTATGTAAACTCTGTGGACCGTACGTGAAAGGTCTCTTCATTATAAACAACTTTCGTTATGTTCATAATTTACCTTACTCTTCAAATGACGGAGAAATTTACTATTTTCTTTCGATACCATGCTCTGCATTGAGAGACCGACAGACCGACAACGAATATATGAGTTACCATGGCAACGTCTCTGCTTGCCAGCAGGGAAGTAACGTATTGCCATTTTCATCATCATTCCTTTAAATTCGTGGTTGTTCCTTGGGTAGAAAGCAAGAGAGTCGCCAATCGGCCATTCTGCGGGATATTGGCGGAATATCATTGGAGGTTATAACCGTCCTCGAACAGCTTAAGTAATAACACAAATATTCATCTTCTTATCTGATTACCTAAGAATTCCTGCGCCTAAATTTCTCTCCGATTACCGCTTTCTTATATCCATAACTCACACCGGCATAATTTATTGAAGAGCATTTGATTTTCCAATACATTCACTTGGTATTTACATATTTGTCGCCATCCGGATGTCCTCAGTTGTAATCCATTTTCTATTAATTTCAACTTACTAAACTGTATTACTTTCTTCCTTAATTACCACGTATGTATGCGAGTGCTAATCCCAAATGCTGGACACTCCTTTCTTTGAGGAAATATTCTAAGCTATGCAAATGTATAACTTTTGGCCCAGGAAAATTCCGAAATATGGATGCAATTTTAACGACGGTGCAGACCTTCGTTTCGGGGTAATTGGTGGCTAATCAGTAAGTCGTATCACAAGTCAGAAAGCAAATGGCGTTTCATTTTGGAGAGATCTACAACTTTTGTCCTATGATTTTTCGTCGTATTTCTATCCATAATACGTTAAATGCAGCTATATTTCTCGATTTCAAGTTGATTTTGTACTTTTCACGTATATGTTATCATTTGGCACAGTTATAGGAAAGGTAGAATCATGTCATTCGGCACATTGACATGACCATTGACCATGTTATAGCCTAATTTTATGATTCTAGCTTGTCACATGAGCATCAAAAATATAAAGTAGTATGTGAACACTGTACAAAATTTCACCCCATTCAATGACTCTAACTCAATCTAACCCATAAATATAGGAGATACGAGAAGATGTCATAGGACCAACCATGTAGAGCACTGAAAGGGGCGTCTGATGGCGAAGTCCGTTTGTAGAACGTCGTACAGTTTCAAAGCAGTAACTATCGAAATAAAGGTCTGCCCTTCTAGAGTATGTCTGTACTGTGACCGTTCACCATCATGCTATGGATATGTTAGGAGGTCTGGCTAATTATATATGCCGTTTTCCGCAACATCCTGTGACATATAATGCAGTAGTTAGCATTCTGTATGTCAAACTGGGGTATGATCCGCGACGCGCCAGTCCGGAAGGAGCATTTTTCCTACGCTGTAATGAGAAGAGGGCAACGCAGTATTGCTAACCTTGAAACCGCGCTCTCTTTCCGAGCGAGCGAGAAGAGAAGATAACGCTACGCATGGAGATGGAGGTTCTTGGAGACCAGGCCGAATTAAGGTGTGTTAACTTTTGAAAAATAAATGCCCACTATAAATTCAACACCGCATTCATTAGTACCACCTCACCATAATTTACGAAAAAGAGGAAGAAGAAGAATACTTCTATTTGAAATAATTTTTCTAAATTTATAAATCAGGTCCCATTCGGACCAATGTATTTTATGCTGACTGTCAATGCATATAAATACAATACTTTAAATATGGATCAGTAATGACGCCTATCATACAGTAGTACGCAGATCAAAGACGACTACTGAAATCTGACAACATGTGGAAAAAAGTGGGAGATATTGCATGATGAAACATGACGCATGATTTTCCAAAAGGACGCTTTGGAAATTATGAATAACCTACTGATCGCTTTGGTTTCACGTATGTTCAGTAGAAAGTAGAAGTCATAAGCTTTAATTCGACTGTTATCACGTCGTTCGAAGACTCCGATTACCGGACCGATATTTTGAGCAGCGACATAATTTATCTCCCCCCCTGACCATTTTTCCGGAGGTTATAAATATAGCCTGGACCGATATACTGTATCTCATTCTCATCCGTGTAGCTGCAGTAATAACACGTTATCTGGTTGTCGTCTGTGTAGTTGCAGCTCAACATATTAGAAGCGGACCTGGATATCAGTTACTTGGATATCAGTGTACCAAGTGTTGTGCCATTGAAGAAACACATCAATGTGATTTAATATTTTTACGGAATAAGCCGTGTGGTACAAGTTAATGTACATAATTGCCGAATAGAGGTCTTAATTTGGCATTTTAACATCACAATCGTGGAAGATAGTTATGACTTATGGTGCAATCACCAACGGAGGGCAAACGCTTCAGGTTATTTGGCGTGGTGAGATAGTCAATTAATATACAGGGGTTAATTATCACCTCTCCTGAGTATTGAAGAACGAGTGACATTTTGGCAAAAATTAAATAACTGTTCTTGACAAAATTAGTATTCGCATCCTCCAGAGACATTCGTTGTGATAGTCTGTGTGACGGTCATGGAATGAACAGTGTTTTTTACAAACTTATCACTACTTACGTTAATCGATTTCAACTTAAGAGTGGATCTTGTTACAAGTAGGCCCCATTTTGAAAGTGCATAAAACAGTATTTGATAACTCCTTCTCCATTTTTCTGTATGTTCGTGAGTGGTCGTCGAACCCAAGACTCGGAGCCTACAAGAGTCGCTCCTGAGTGACTGCGATCAGCTTTACAAGGATCGTCCCGAAATTCAACTGAGAAAACAGCGGTTCGAGTCATGGATCGTCGTATGAAGAAGAACCAAGGACTACTAGGAACAAGAATATTCATCATGTTCGTGTAAAGATCTAAGATGTACCCTAGATGACAGCAAGCCTTACTCACCAAGTGTTAAGTACATACTTTTATATACCCTAAACACGAGAGATGCATGCCAGTAATAATAATATTTGTAAATATTATAATGTCATAATTAAATATTAAATATGTAGGGAACATTATGCGCGTATGACTGGGAAAGATTTATTATTATTAGTTAGGATCATCAAGTGATTTTTAAGATAATCATTGATATTTAACGAAATTTATTTGCATGAATTATTATATAGAATTCAAAGTTCTTAGCTTATATGAACTATCTTTGGGAAGAACGGCAAGTTAGCTAGATTTATATTTCTTCGTCTGGTAAAGATCTTCAGAGTAGTTTGGATATAAATTATACGTTTGCGATTCAGGTATTTGTAATCCCGGATAATATTAGATAATCATTGGAGTTGATTCAAACCGAGGTGTAATTAATTTATAATTATATATGAAATTGTGAGAAGAATTAAATAGCCTGAAATAATGGAGTCTTCTCTGTGAATTAAATGAACGGATTGAGATACGATGGCAGGACACGGGAGGGCGAAGCTGTAACATGTTTTGTTGTTGGAGTGATAAGGAAGAATAAATAATTATAGCTGTTGTGAGATATTAAATTGGGCTGAATATATAGCCAGATAACGAGTAATAAGAAATAATGGCTTTCAAGTGAGTGCATACTTGACAATAAGCCGAGATGATATGTAAGGAAAATGAAAGGAAGGGGTGACGGACGATTTATGGTATCCGCAACCCAGGACTAGTTACAGCTGTTATTGTGATTGACAGGTATATGCCGGTCGACCGCAGGCCGAGCAAACTTTGCAGTCTCCAGCAAAACGATGTTAACGGGCCAAGCTCTTTTCATTTACCAAAGTAGTCTCAATCCTATTCTAATTATACGTTGCGAGTAACACGGATAATTTCCGGATTTTGTGAAGGATAGATCCCTTCTCATGCTAAGCATTAATTTAGCCTCTGACTGGAGTCCAAAAATTTTTACCTTGGAAGCCGAAGCCTGTTGGTTCGAATGATGCTGGAGCGAAGATTTAACCAGATATTATGGCTTGGTTAAGCCATATCTTCAAGATGTGTTGTGTAAATATATTTGATATTTTTAATATGTATGTCTCTGTGTGTTTTATTATTTCCCAAAGTATACTATGGTGATGGGTTTTATTCCAGCTTTCACTGATTTTCTTTAAATATATAATATGTTAGGTAAACCCAGGATACGCACATATATGTTCAGCGTGTATGTTCATCGTAAGTGTTCAATGTAAATATACATTTGTCGTGGTCAAATGGATCACATGTTCGATACTCGGCAATGCAATCTCGTGTGTATAACAGATGTGCTTATATTGTGTTATAATTTTTTTCTCTATCCAAATCATGACTACCCAGGAGGCTCGAGTTCGATCTCCGGTACCGGAACCATATTTAATATCCATTTGTGACGAGAGTTTAATAAATAAAGGATACCATTCAATATCCATTTTTTATAAAATAAATAAACTCATTTATCAGTGTATGTTGATCGGATGAATTGGTGTACGTCAAGAGCTAATTATGCTTGGACAATTTCAAGAAAGAAGGCATACAATGTATATAATTGTGTCAGTTTAATTGTTTCTTTTGCTCACATGTTGAGATGGAACATTATTTGTGTGGTTCACATCAGTATAAATAAAATGTTTAGAATATATACTTGAACGGAGATTCTTCTCATTTAACAAATATTAGCAAATTCCTCTCATATTATAGAATCCTACTTTCATTATTTTAGATAGTGCCTATTTTATTTCTTTATCGAACATTCCATTACCCATATTGCTCTACGAATTCAGCCGGTGATCTTATGAAAGTAGGGAGGATGAGACTTCAAGCCTGGTAAGTGACTTCTGGCGGTTCTCATCCAAATGTTCCATCTGTACATGTGTTTGTGAAACCAAGTTAAATAATATTGCCCTAATTATACCCAGAGTAAGCCTCATTTGTTGCCCAACTAACGGGCCAGTTTCATTTTGTCGCCTGTTGTGTTCAGAGCTGGTTCATACTTAATTTGGTGCGACGATTAATGCCTTAACGGTTGCAGTACATTGACAATTTTGGCGAAATTTCCGTACAGTTATCCGTTTCAGGTGTAATAATGACCATCTGAACATATTCAGTTTTGGTGTCTGTCTGTTTGTTTGTTTGTTTGTTTGTTTGTTTGTCTGTTTGTTTGTCTATAACTTGGAAACTACTGGATATATTTCCACCAAAATTGATATTTAGAATCCACCTGTCCTTTGGTAGGTTTTAGGGCAAATATTGTTTATAAATCCCTGAAATAACTGGGGGATTATACGAAATCGAAACCGTGATTTTGCATTCCCACAAAATATACACAACCAAACTTAATGTAAATTTACCTGCCTTAATGGAAGTTAATTTCTAAGCCTTTTTCCTCATGTGCATCATTTCAATACGAGGATTAATAAGGGAGATAAGTAGTATAATAGGCGGGTTCGGCGGCCACCTCCACCTCAGGCTCCCAGTGGCCACCTCCACCTCCACCTCAGCCAGAGGCCTCCCAGATGCCTCCTCCACCTCCACCTCAGCCAGAGGCCTCCCAGAGGTCTCCTCCACCTCCCGCGGGAAATTTGAATTTGTAAACAAAGCCACGTGCTTTTTGACAGCTGTCATCGACAACAACGCATCGCTAACCTCAGTACTGCCATCTTGACGGGCCTAAACCTCAGTAGTGCCAACTTAACCTAACTAGCGCGAGGTAAACAAAGCCACGTGCTTTTTGACAGCCACGTGCTTTTTGACAGATTTGTAAACAAAGCCACGTGCTATTTGACAGCTCTCATCAACAACAACGCATCGCAAACCTCAGTACTGCCATCTTGACGGGCCTAAACCTCATGTAGTGCCAACTTAACCTAACTAGCATGAGGTAAACAAAGCCACGTGTTTTTTGACAGCCACGTGCTTTTTGACAGATTTGTAAACAAAGCCACGTGCTTTTTGACAGACAACAACGCATCGCTAACCTCAGTACTACCATCTTGACGGGCCTAAACCTCAGTAGTACCAACATAACCTAACTAGCGCGAGATAAACAAAGCCACGTGCTTTTTGACAGCCACGTGCTTTTTTGACAGCTGTCATCCGCCATCTTTAAACTACAGAGCACCGTGCTGCCCTCTTTCGTCACCTGTCATCGGCAGTGCTGCCATCTTGACGGGCCTAAACCTTAGTGCTACCAACTTAACCTCACTAGCTCGAGATAAACAAATCCACGTGCTTTTTGA
This sequence comes from Anabrus simplex, assembly GCF_040414725.1. Lineage (NCBI taxonomy): Eukaryota > Metazoa > Arthropoda > Insecta > Orthoptera > Tettigoniidae > Anabrus > Anabrus simplex. The sequence goes on along the minus strand of NC_090268.1, from coordinate 355,913,688 downwards.
CAGCTACGTGCTTTTTTGATAGCTGTCATCCGCCATCTTTAATCTATAGAGTACAGTGCTGCCCTCTTTAGCTACTTACCTTTAAAATGTGGTGGCGGATAATTTGAAAAATGCTTTTCGACAAGCAGCCATCTTTAATCCAGAGAGAACAGTGCTGCCCTCTATGTGGTGGCGGCAAATTGAAAAATTCCACATGCTCTTGTTTGAAAACAAACTCACGTGCTTTTTTGACAGCTGTCATCTGCCATCTTTAATCTATAGAGCACAGTGCTGCCCTCTTTAGTTTGAAATGTGGTGGTGGTAAATTCCACGTGCTCTTGTTTGGAAACAAAGCCACGTGCAGCTGTCATCCGCCATCTTTAATCAACAGAGCACTGTGCTACTATCATGCGGGCAATTTCATCACCTGTCATCCGCCATCTTTAATCCACAGAACACCGTGCTGCCCTCTTTATGGCTACTACCTTAAGCACGTAGTAGCGGACAATTTGAAAAGTTCTGTTAGCTATCATCCGCCATCTTTAATCAAGAGAGCACCGTGCTGCCATCTTTAGCTAGATACCTTTGAAATGTGGTGGCGGCAAATTGAAAAATTCCACGTGCTCTTGTTTGGAAACAAACTCACGTGCTTTTTCGACAGCTACCATCCGCCATCTTTAATCAACAGAGCATAGTGCTGCCCTCTTTAGTTTGAAATGTGATGGCGGCAAATTCCACGTGCTCTTGTTTGGTAAACATAGCCATGTGCTTTTTTGACAGCTGTCATCCGCCATCTTTAATACAGAGAGCACCGTGCTGCCCTCTTTATCGTAGTAGATGTAAATTCGTCACCTGTCATCCGCAGTGCTGCCATCTTTAGCTAGATACCTTTGAAATGTGGTGGCGGATAATTTAAAAAGAAAAATTCTACAGCAGCCCTCTCTCGACGCTAATTGCATAAGATGGCGGCTATACATGACTCCTTAAGGGTGCTTACGCAAGATGGCTGCTATACACAGGTTCTTATGAGACGCCCTTGGGATGCTTGCGCAAGATGGCAGTTATACATGGCTCCTTATGAGATACCCTAGGGATGCTTGCGCAAGATAGCGGCTGATCTTATGGGACGGCTTAAGGGTCCTTGGACAAGATGGCTTGAGACGCCCTAAGGATGCTTGCGCAAGATGGCGGACACAAGATGGCAGCTATACACAACTCCTTATGAGACGCTTTAAGGGTGCTTGCGCAAGATAGTTGCTACTCTTAGCTTAGAGGCTAACGTGTCATGCTAGTTCGATTCATTAAATTTGGGGCTTAAATGCAAAATGTTAAATATATCGAAAACGGTGCACCGTAGAGCGAAACGGACAAAATTTTTCTGCCTAATACCTAGGTTCGCAGTATGAGGAACAAGAAAATCAGTCTAATGATGGGATCAACGGTTCGGTTCCTACTTAGGCCCTTTGGCATTTGCTCTGTTTTAGCTTGTATTGAAGCGAGTCTTCGTAACATGATCAGGTCTAGCTATGGTAGAGAGTATAACGTACCGTGCAGGTTCGATTCATTAAATTTGGAGGCTTAAATGCAAAATGTTAAATATCTCGAAAACGATGCATCGTAGAGCAAAACGGACAAAATTTTTCCGCCTAATACGTAGATTCGTAGTATCAGGAACAAGAAAAAACATAGTCTAATGATGAGATCAACGGTTCGATTCCTACTTAAGCCCTTTGCCATTCGCAGCTATCTATTTCTACAAGATGGTGGCTGCTCTTATGAGAAACAAGATGCCTTGAGACGTCCTAGGGATGCTTACGCAAGATGGCAGACACAAAATGGTGACTATACATAGCTCCTTATGAGACGGCCTAGGGGTGCTCGCACAAGATGGCGGCTACTCTTATGAAGAAAGCTAGCTTAGAGGCTACTGCGCAAGATAACAGCTGCTGTTATGCATGTGGTGGAGGGCAATTTGAAATTCTATGTGCTTAATCAACAGAGCACCCTGCTGCCCTCTTTAGCTGAAATGTGGTGGTGGATAATTTGAAAAATTCTTTTGACAGCTATCATCTTTAAACAAAGGCGACTATACATAGGCTGTTAAGGCCTTATCATTCTCCTCATCCTCCTCCTCCTCCTCCTCCTCCCCCTTCTCCTCCTCCTTCTCTACCTCCTCCTCCGCCTCTTATGTCAAGGCATAGCTTTATATCGAACAAGTTTAAACCTGCATCGCGAAGGCAAGCGTGTGCAGCGATAACATTATTGTGCATGTTTAGACTATCGAAACATAAGAAGAGTAGAATCAAACGCTGTACTCGATACGACATGTGATCAGAACATTGATTGATGCGTTCAGAAAACAAAATAAGTGATCAAGACTAGAATCGAACAATGTACTCAATACATCATGTGTTTAGAATGTGTCAGGGGATACGCTTGTTCTAAGAAGATCAGATTGAAACATAACAAGACTAGAATAGAACACTGTAATCGATGTTGTTAACTTCAACATGTGATCAGAACATTGATTGATGTGTTCAGAACACAAAATAAGTGATCATGACTAGAATCGAACACTGTACTCGATACAACATGTGATCAGAACATTGATCGATGTGTTCAGAACACGAAATAAGTGATCAAGACTAGAATCGAACACTGTACTCAATACAACATGTGTTTAGAACATGTTAGGGGGTACCCTTGTTCTAAGAAGATTAGAATGAAACATAACAAGACTAGAATCGAACACTGTAATCGATGTTGTTAACCTCAACATATGATCAGAACATTGTTTGATGTGTTCAGAGCAAAAGTACAATTTTGATGATTTGCGCAGCTAACTCGCTCAGTAAGCAATATCGCAAAACTATAACTTCAATGATTTGCATAGTGTAAAAATCAAAAACACACTGTACCCATACTGCGCAGCTAACTCGCTCGGTAAACGATATAGCCAAAGTATAACTTCAAATTATTTACCTTCCATCATTCGTCTTGTGTGTAAAAATCAGTCGAACAAGTTATCGCATAAACATGGCTGAAAAAAAATCGTGATAGGGTATGGAACCCAGGGGTTACATCTTATCAGAAGGGCAAAAAGGATGAAAGGACTCTTCCTCCTCCTTACCGCACATTCCTTGAAGGGCTAATTGGCTGAAGGGCTAATGGGCAAAAGGGCTAAAGGGCTAATGGGCTAAAGGGCTAATGGGCTAAAGGGCTAAAGGAGCAACAACCTCGTCGATCGCTATCAACAAGAACGCTTGTACTTTGTTAAGTGTAGAAAATTAATCTTTATTTGTAAATGGTTTCATGTTCAGAACAAGGAATGGAAAATCCCCGAGGTGCGATGAGTTACGTTTTTCGAACTAGTGTTTGGAACACTGAACTTTTCAAGATGATAGCAGAGAGTTTAGCAATGTTCTGTTGTTGGATTTTAAATTCCGCGCTACAACATGCATAAGGTGGTAGCCTTGAGGTTTACCGCCGTAAAGATGGCAAGAGTGAGGTTAACAATGTTCTGTTGTTGGATTTTAAATTCCGCGCTATAACATGCATAAGGTAGCAGCCTTGAGGTTTACCGCCGTAAAGATGGCAGCAGTGAGGTTAGCGACGCTCTATTGTCCTTCAAAGTGAGGTTAGGGTTCGTCAAGAAGACAGCTGTCAAAAAAGCACGTGGCTATGTTTACCAAACAAGAGCACGTGGCTGTGACGTCACGGTCACGTAATCAATCCTTAGCTCGACGTCGTTAAGAGCAGTATTAGGGTTAGCTATGCTTAAAAGTCTTGGGAACAGAGCAGCAGTATGAATTGCTATGTTTCAAAGCGTGTACACATGACCTATCGATTTTACATGCATCGACCATCGAACTAAACTTCATCCGCTAGATCGTGCTGCTATCTTAGCATAACCTATACCCATAAAATTAAAGTACAATGCATAGCCATGTTTCAAAGCGTGTACACATCACCTATCGATTTTGCACACATCGACTCTCGTACTAAACTTCTTCCGCTAGATTGTGCTGCTATCTTAGCATAACCTATACGCGTGACCTTAAGGTACAAAGAATAGCCATGTTTCAAAGCGTGTACACATTACCTATCGACTTTGCATGCAACAAATATCGTACTAAACTTCTTCCGCTAGGTTGTGCTGCTATCTTAGCATAACTTATACACATGAACTTAAAGTACAAAGAATAGTCATGTTTCAAAGCGTGTACACATTACTTATTGATTTTGCATGCATCAAATATCGTACTAAATTTCTTCCGCTAGATTGTGCTGCTATCTTAGCATAACCTATACCCATGAACTTAAAGTACAATGAATAGTCATGTTTCAAAGCGTGTACACATCAACTATCGAATTTGCATGTATCGACTCTCATACTAAACTTCTGCAGGTAGATTGTGCTGCTATCTCAGCATAACTAAGACGCATGAACTTAAAGAACAAAGAATAGCTATATCTCAAAACGTGTACTCATTACCTATCGATTTTGCAAGCATCGACTCTCGTACTAAACTTCTTCCGCTAGATTGTGCTGCTATCTTAGCGTAACCTATACGCATGACCTCAAGGTATAAAGAATAGCCATGTTTCAAAGCGTGTACACATTACCTATCGACTTTGCATGCAACAAATATCGTACTAAACTTCTTCCGCTAGGTTGTGCTGCTATCTTAGCATAACTTATACACATGAACTTAAAGTACGAAGAATAGCCATGTTTCAAAGCGTGTACACATTACTTATTGATTTTGCATTCATCGAATCTCGTACTAAATTTCTTCCGCTAGATTGTGCTGCTATCTTAGCATAACCTATACCCATGAACTTAAAGTACAATGAATAGTCATGTTTCAAAGCGTGTACGCATCAACTATCGATTTTGCATGTATCGACTCTCGTACAAAACTTCTTCAGGTAGATTGTGCTGCTATCTTAGCATAACTAAGACGCATGAACTTAAAGTACAAAGAATAGCTTTGTTTCAAAGCGTGTACACATTACCTAATGATTTTGCAAGCATCGACTCTCGTACTAAACTTCTTCCACTAGATTGTGCTAAAATCGTGTAAGCGTGCTGCTATCTTAGCATAACCTGTCGATTTTACATGCATCGACTATCGCAAGCATAACTAAGACGCATGAACTTAAAGTACAAAGAATAGCCTTGTTTCAAAGCGTGTACACATTACCTATCGATAATGTATGTATCGAATATCGTACTAAACTTCTTCCGCTAGATTGTGCTGCTATCTTAGCATAACCTATACGCATGACTTTAAGGTACAAAGAATAGCTATGTTTCAAAGCGTGTACACATTACCTATCGACTTTGCATGTATCGACTCTCGTACAAAACTTCTTCCGCTAGGTTGTGCTGGTATCTTAGCATAACTCATACACATGAACTTAAAGTACAAAGAATAGCTATGTTTCAAAGTGTGTACACAACACCTATCGATTTTGCATGCATCGAATCTCGTACTAAACTTCTTCCGCTAGATTGTGCTGGTATCTTAGCATAACTTATACCCATGAACTTAAAGTACAAAGAATAGCCATGCTTCAAAGCGTGTACACGTCACCTATCGATTTTGCATGCATCAAATATCGTACTAAACTTCTTCCGCTAGATTGTGCTGCTATCTTAGCATAACCTGTACGCATGAACTTAAAGTACAAAGAATAGCCTTGTTTCAAAGCGTTTACACATTACCTAATGATTTTGCACGAAACGACTATCATGCTAAACTTTTTCCACTAGATTGTGCTAAAATCATGTACGTGTGCTGCTATCTTAGCATAACCTATCGATTTTACATGCATCGACTATCGTACTAGACTTCTTCCGCTAGAGCATGTAGCAATCGCTTTTGTGTATCCCTAACCCATGTGCACGAACTTAAAGCATAAAGATGAGCTATGTTCTAAAGCGTGTACACATCACCTATCGATAATGTATCGAATATCATACTAAACTTCTCCTGCTAGAGCGTACGAGTATCGCTTGTGCGTGCATGAACTTAAAGCATAAAGAATAGCAATGTATAAAAATCTTGTAAACAAAGCAGCAGCATTACGTATAGTCAAGATTAAATGCGTGCACACATCATGTATCCATGACGCACACAGTACTAAACTTATTCCATTAGAATGTACAAAGTTCGCATGTGTTTGTACTGCTATCTTAGCATAGCCTATGTGCATGAACTTAAAGCATAAAGAATAGTTATGTGTAAAAAATCTTGTGAACATAGCAGAGTGTTAACTACGTAGGTGTAGACATTGAACTTTACATGCTGAGGCAACATACTACGTGACCGTGACGTCACGACTACGTGCTCTTGTTTGGTAAACATAGCCACGTGCTTTTTTGACAGCTGTCTTCTTGACGAACCCTAACCTCACTTTGAAGGACAATAGAGCGTCGCTAACCTCACTGCTGCCATCTTTACGGCGGTAAACCTCAAGGCTGCCACCTTATGCATGTTATAGCGCGGAATTTAAAATCCAACAACAGAACATTGTTAACCTCACTCTTGCCATCTTTACGGCGGTAAACCTCAAGGCTACCACCTTATGCATGTTGTAGCGCGGAATTTAAAATCCAACAACAGAACATTGCTAAACTCTCTGCTATCATCTTGAAAAGTTCAGTGTTCCAAACACTAGTTCGAAAAACGTAACTCATCGCACCTCGGGGATTTTCCATTCCTTGTTCTGAACATGAAACCATTTACAAATAAAGATTAATTTTCTACACTTAACAAAGTACAAGCGTTCTTGTTGATAGCGATCGACGAGGTTGTTGCTCCTTTAGCCCTTTAGCCCATTAGCCCTTTAGCCCATTAGCCCTTTAGCCCTTTTGCCCATTAGCCCTTCAGCCAATTAGCCCTTCAAGGAATGTGCGGTAAGGAGGAGGAAGAGTCCTTTCATCCGTTTTGCCCTTCTGATAAGATGTAACCCCTGGGTTCCATACCCTATCACGATTTTTTTTCAGCCATGTTTATGCGATAACTTGTTCGACTGATTTTTACACACAAGACGAATGATGGAAGGTAAATAATTTGAAGTTATACCTTGGCTATATCGTTTACCGAGCGAGTTAGCTGCGCAGTATGGGTACAGTGTGTTTTTGATTTTTACACTATGCAAATCATTGAAGTTGTAGTTTTGCGATATTGCTTACTGAGCGAGTTAGCTGCGCAAATCATCAAAATTGTACTTTTGCTCTGAACACATCAAACAATGTTCTGATCATATGTTGAGGTTAACAACATCGATTACAGTGTTCGATTCTAGTCTTGTTATGTTTCATTCTAATCTTCTTAGAACAAGGGTACCCCCTAACATGTTCTAAACACATGTTGTATTGAGTACAGTGTTCGATTCTAGTCTTGATCACTTATTTCGTGTTCTGAACACATCGATCAATGTTCTGATCACATGTTGTATCGAGTACAGTGTTCGATTCTAGTCATGATCACTTATTTTGTGTTCTGAACACATCAATCAATGTTCTGATCACATGTTGAAGTTAACAACATCGATTACAGTGTTCTATTCTAGTCTTGTTATGTTTCAATCTGATCTTCTTAGAACAAGCGTATCCCCTGACATATTCTAAACACATGATGTATTGAGTACATTGTTCGATTCTAGTCTTGATCACTTATTTTGTTTTCTGAACGCATCAATCAATGTTCTGATCACATGTCGTATCGAGTACAGCGTTTGATTCTACTCTTCTTATGTTTCGATAGTCTAAACATGCACAATAATGTTATCGCTGCACACGCTTGCCTTCGCGATGCAGGTTTAAACTTGTTCGATATAAAGCTATGCCATGACATAAGAGGCGGAGGAGGAGGTAGAGAAGGAGGAGGAGGAGGGGGAGGAGGAGGAGGAGGATGAGGAGAATGATAAGGCCTTAACAGCCTATGTATAGTCGCCTTTGTTTAAAGATGATAGCTGTCAAAAGAATTTTTCAAATTATCCACCACCACATTTCAGCTAAAGAGGGCAGCAGGGTGCTCTGTTGATTAAGCACATAGAATTTCAAATTGCCCTCCACCACATGCATAACAGCAGCTGTTATCTTGCGCAGTAGCCTCTAAGCTAGCTTTCTTCATAAGAGTAGCCGCCATCTTGTGCGAGCACCCCTAGGCCGTCTCATAAGGAGCTATGTATAGTCACCATTTTGTGTCTGCCATCTTGCGTAAGCATCCCTAGGACGTCTCAAGGCATCTTGTTTCTCATAAGAGCAGCCACCATCTTGTAGAAATAGATAGCTGCGAATGGCAAAGGGCTTAAGTAGGAATCGAACCGTTGATCTCATCATTAGACTATGTTTTTTCTTGTTCCTGATACTACGAATCTACGTATTAGGCGGAAAAATTTTGTCCGTTTTGCTCTACGATGCATCGTTTTCGAGATATTTAACATTTTGCATTTAAGCCTCCAAATTTAATGAATCGAACCTGCACGGTACGTTATACTCTCTACCATAGCTAGACCTGATCATGTTACGAAGACTCGCTTCAATACAAGCTAAAACAGAGCAAATGCCAAAGGGCCTAAGTAGGAACCGAACCGTTGATCCCATCATTAGACTGATTTTCTTGTTCCTCATACTGCGAACCTAGGTATTAGGCAGAAAAATTTTGTCCGTTTCGCTCTACGGTGCACCGTTTTCGATATATTTAACATTTTGCATTTAAGCCCTAAATTTAATGAATCGAACTATCACGACACGTTAGCCTCTAAGCTAAGAGTAGCAACCATCTTGCGCAAGCACCCTTAAAGCGTCTCATAAGGAGTTGTGTATAGCCGCCATCTTGTGTCCGCCATCTTGCGCAAGCATCCTTAGGGCGTCTCAAGCTATCTTGTGCAAGGACCCTTAAGCCGTCCCATAAGAGCAGCCGCTATCTTGCGCAAGCATCCCTAGGGCATCTCATAAGGAGCCATGTATAACTGCCATCTTGCGCAAGCATCCCAAGGGCGTCTCATAAGAACCTGTGTATAGCAGCCATCTTGCGTAAGCACCCTTAAGGAGTCATGTATAGCCGCCATCTTATGCAATTAGCGTCGAGAGAGGGCTGCTGTAGAATTTTTCTTTTTAAATTATCCGCCACCACTTTTCAAAGGTATCTAGCTAAAGATGGCAGCACTGCGGATGACAGGTGACGAATTTACATCTACTACGATAAAGAGGGCAGCACGGTGCTCTCTGTATTAAAGATGGCGGATGACAGCTGTCAAAAAAGCACATGGCTATGTTTACCAAACAAGAGCACGTGGAATTTGCCGCCATCACATTTCAAACTAAAGAGGGTAGCACTATGCTCTGTTGATTAAAGATGGCGGATGGTAGCTGTCGAAAAAGCACGTGAGTTTGTTTCCAAACAAGAGCACGTAGAATTTTTCAATTTGCCGCCACCACATTTCAAAGGTAGCTAGCTAAAGATGGCAGCACGGTGCTCTCTTGATTAAAGATGGCGGATGATAGCTAACAGAACTTTTCAAATTGCCCGCTACTACGTGCTTAAGGTAGTAGCCACAAAGAGGGCAGCATGGTGTTCTGTGGATTAAAGATGGCGGATGACAGGTGATGAAATTGCCCGCATGATAGTAGCAAAGTGCTCTGTTGATTAAAGATGGCGGATGACAGCTGTCAAAAAAGCACGTGGCTTTGTTTCCCAACAAGAGCACATAGAATTGTTCAAATTGCCGCCACCACATTTCAAAGGTATCTAGCAAAAGAGTACAGCACTGTGCTCTGTTGATTAAGGATGGTGGATGGTAGCTGTCAAAAAAAGCACGTGAGTTTGTTTCCAAACAAGAGCACGTGGAATTTTTCAATTTGCCGCCACCACATAGAGGGCAGCACGGTGCTCTCTTGATTAAAGATGGCTGCTGTCACGTGGAATTGTCTGCCACCACAGGTATCTAGCTAAAGAGGGCAGCACTGAAGTTTGCGATGCAAGATGGCTGCTGTCAAAAAGCATTTTTCAAATTATCCGCCACCACAAAGAGGGCAGCACTGTGCTCTATAGATTAAAGATGGCGGATGACAGCTGTCAAAAAACACGTGGCTTTGTTTACCTCGCGCTAGTGAGGTTAAGTTGGTAGCACTAAGGTTTAGACCCGTCAAGATAGCAGCACTGCCGATGACAGGTGACGAATTTTACAGCTACTGCGATATAGAGGGCAGCACAGTGCTTTGTAGTTTAAAGATGGCGGATGACAGCTGTCAAAAAAGCACGTGGCTGTCAAAAAGCACGTGGCTTTGTTTACCTCGCGCTAGTTAGGTTAAGTTGGTACCACCGAGGTTTATTCCCGTCAAGATGGCAGTACTGAGGTTAGCGATGCGTTGTTATCTGTCAAAAAGCACGTAGCTTTGTTTACAAATCTGTCAAAAAGCACGTGGCTGTCAAAAAACACGTGGGTTTGTTTACCTCATGCTAGTTAGGTTAAGTTGGCACTACTGGGGTTTAGGCCCGTCAAGATGGTAGTACTGAGGTTTGCGATGCGTTGTTGTCTGTCAAAAAGCACGTGGCTTTGTTTACAAATCTGTCAAAAAGCACGTGGTTGTCAAAAAGCACGTGGCTTTGTTTACCTCGCGCTAGTTAGGTTAAGTTGGCACTAGTGAGGTTTAGGCCCGTCAAGATGGCAGTACTGAGGTTAGCGATGCGTTGTTGTCGATGACAGCTGTCAAAAAGCACGTGGGTTTGTTTACCTCATGCTAGTTAGGTTAAGTTGGCACTAGTGAGGTTTAGGCCCGTCAAGATGGCAGCAGTGAGGTTAGCGTTGCGTTGTTGTCGATGACAGCTGTCAAAAAGCACGTAGCTTTGTTTACAAATTCAAATCTCGCGCCAAAATTCAAATTTCCCGCCAAAATTCAAATTTCCCGCGGGCGGCGGCGGCGGCGGAGGAGGAGGCGGGCGGAGGCGTGCGGCGGAGGAGGCGCCAGAACTCTCCCATTATACTACTGAGATATCATTAACGGACCGTTTTCCGGTACAACTCCCACTGGACTTAACTCAAGATCGGGTGCGTGTAAAGCGTATTTTTTACAACTTGAAAACTACTGAAGATATTTGAGTCAAACTTTATATGTCCAACGGTAGGTGTTAATCGTCAATAACATTTCATGTTCCCGGAATGGACTGGCGGTTTATAGGGAACCGAAATGGTGATTTTACTCTTACACAATATGTACCGTACAAGACCAACCTGACTGGAAATCGACCAAAAGTGATGGAATTCCTTCTCTAAAATTTTTTCATGTGCATTTTTTCGACAGGAGGATTAATAAGGGAGATATCATAAACGGTGCGTTTTTCAGGTTAAGTCCAGCGGATATAGCCCAAAAGGTATTGTACGTGGAGCAGGTTCCTTATCTATCTATGTAAATAAAATCGTAACGACTGTGTGCCTGTACATTGACTATTTTGGCGAAATTTTCGTACAGCTGCACGTTGAAGGGGTAATCATGTCCATCTGCATAATTTTTGGTTTAGTTTCTTGAAAGTCCTAATTTTTACACTCCTCACCGAAAACCCAGATTGCGGCATAATCTGCCAGTCGAAGAAGGATATTGAAATTTGGCAAAATTATACGTTTTAGCCTGTAGCGGACGGACAACTTCCAAGATCTTTAATTTTTTACCTCTTTATCCCGAAGAATATCGAAATATGGAGGCAATTTTAATGATGGAGCAGACCTTCGGGAAGTATTATCACATAACGGATGGCACAATCCCCGTTCAATTTGGAGTGATCTACAACCTTGGTCTTACGACATTTTGTCGTATTTCTATCCCTTTTACGTTTGATTTTTCTCTATTTCTCGATGTTAAGTAAATTTGGACTTTTCACATACATAATTCATACCTTCCATAACTTATAGGAAAGATAGAATCGTCAACCTCTACACGAAAATTGGTCCACCCGGTAGCCATATATGAGCCAAATGCTATGTATGTAGCTGTCACTTAATTATCCGAAAAGCAATGCAATGTGAGATAATCTTACACAAATTTTACCCTATTCAACGTTTCTAACTCAATCTGACCCATGAATAGATGAGACATCATAAGACCAGCAATTTACGCCGCTAAATCCGGCGTCTTATGGTACAATCCTTTCTCGATATGATGTACCATTTAGCAGCAGTTAATCTGTAAATGAAGGTCTGCAATATTGTAAACAAGCACATACTTTCGTATGTCGAACTATATATATTCAATACTGTCGATTTTGTAGCGATCGAGAAAGGGTGT